>NW_020538040.1:49123055-49376120 GCF_003426905.1 Ctenocephalides felis | reverse complement strand
GTATGCAAAAATGTTCAAAAAACCTCTGAAACGTAAAGATATGCAAAAGTTTTCTTTTCGATTTTGGTCCTATTACTATAACTACCCTACGGGAGTTAATAAGTCTAATTCCGTGTCCAAAAAAATATAAAATTTGGTGAACTTTATTTCATGATAAACCAGACAAAAATATCGATTTTTGAAATTAGATATAGAAAAAACTTCGCGCAATTGAAAACATGGTAGAATATTACCTTTTCTTCACTATCAAAAATGAAACATAAAATTATAAACAACAATATATTTAGAGTTTTTAATAAAAAATATTAGTTTTGTCATAGTATCATCTTATATAATGATATCATAAATTAAATTAAAAAAATAATATTAATCGACAAAAATTTTGAATGTATTATTTAGTTAAAGTAAAATTAGTTTATTTGTAATTATAGTGATGTTATGATGCTAAAACAAATATCTAACAAGTGCTTTTAGTTTTGTACATTTTGTCATATGATACGCAACAACATTGTTGAAACGAATTTGAAAACAAATTAATATAAATAATTTTGCAATGCGCTAAAATATTTGTATAATATATGCAACTTATACAGCAGGAAGTCACAGTCGCAGTCAAATTATTAATTCATAGCAAAATGCGCAGCTTCAATGTAATTTGCACCAAGAGGTACAAATTCGCATTTATAAATAGAAAAATCGATACGTTTATATACAATTATTCATATTAATTGCACGGACAAATGCAAACAAGCGCCGCGCAAAAATATGCAATCAAAATCGCAAAACAAATATCATTTCATCACTTTCCGGTATAATGCGAGCTTGTACAATTATAAACCTACGCAAAAAATAATTGTTAGATAAAAAGGTTTTTTATTGGAATGCATACGATTTCTAATTAGTAGAGTCATATATTATTTGAGTAAAAATAATTATTCGAAAGCGACGTTGATCGAAATGATCTGGTTCGGTTAAGTGAATTACAAGAAAAGAAATTCAAATGATTACAATAACATTGCAACTTCCTCTCTGTGACACAACGAGGCTTTCACTTTTTAACTGCGACAATTTCGAAGCCATTGCATTAACGTTTATACTAAATAGTTTGAAGAAAAACTATTATGAATTAATAAATCAATAGTTTTAATCCTTCAAATAATTCTCATTAAAGCATTCGTACGGAGTCATTGGATTGCATATTATAAAGGAAAGTTTGTATGAAAGGGACTGTCATAGGGCCTTCCATTAGAAAGCTGTCACTATCTTCCTGTTAAAGTGAAATGCAACGGATGTGTTTGAATTGATTATTTTCAAAGTTGTAAATATTAAACATCATTCATATATTATAAATAGGCTTTTAGAGAGACATTTCAATTATTTTCAAAGAGTAAGTATATACAATACAAATAACGTATAAGATCTGTACTAAATAAATCAAGTGGTGCATAGCATCGTGCTTTAAGGCAAATTGCTAAAAAAAATTTGATAACTTCGAAACATTTAAATTTTTGAAAATTGTGAAATTTTGAAAAAGTTCAGACTTTTTTGAATTTTTGAAGTTTTGAACTGTGTTAGAGATAGAATATAGATTAGAGTCTACCAAATAATCATTGGTACGGAACTAATAGAAATATAAACAAACTTTGTATTTATTATTAAAATCTCTATAAAATATCTGATAACTTGATGTACCTATATTTAATGATCATTTTTGACCGCCAAATGTCATTTTTTTACTTTTTACTTTTACTTACTGCTAGATTTTCAACACCGCTAGACCCGCCTTTCCAAAAATTTAATCGTAAATTCTTTATTTCGTCAATGCAAAAAATATTTTTTGAATAATTCAAATCGGACATTCCTTTCTCAAAATTAAATTTTTTGGCACTTTTTGCCCCACACTTTGGTCTGGATCTCCCTTCGCCAAAAACTGATCAGCACGTTTCATCCTATTTATACGAATCGAATGTTTACTCCGTGTGCCCGAAATCGTCGACAAAATTTGTATCCGCGCACACGCACGCGTACACATACATTTTTTCTAACGTATGCCAAAATTTTCAGAAAATTTTAAAAGTTAAAATCTTATAAATATTTCATTTTCGTTTTTTTGCGATTACTATAATTTACTTCCTACGGGAAGTTAAGTATGTATATAGTAAAATATACATAATTAAAAGTAATTAAATAAAATAAATAGAAAAAAAAAAGCGTAATTTAACTTATTACAAACAGGCGAAATAACATTTCAAATTACATATATCGAAATAACACACATTTGCTTTTGCAAAGATAGAAATTTAATTCTGTTTTAGAAATAATTTTATTTTAGTTGCTTGTAAAAGCCATAAAAGCCAAAAAGCCGGCTAATCCATACAACGTATAAAATTCTAATGTAGTACATAGTACAAGTATTTTATTTTATAAGAATTACAACAAATTTATAAATAAACTTAATAAATTACACAATTGAATCAAATTTTAGAGTTGTTAATTTTTTTTTTAATTTTTGTAGATATATTTAAATAGTACATGATCAATTATATTATGATTTTTTGCAAAAAATCAAATTAGTAACAACAAGCAATTAAAAGTATTTTTATGCAAAGAAAATTACGCAAACCTCAACTATACCCCGATAAATTAAAAAGCTTCAGTTTCAATTATATAGAAGCATCTATCAATAATAAAAATAATATCTCAATTGTTATTTCTATTACGGAAAAAAGCTCGAAAGTTTACAAATCATATTGTCTACAAAACAAATCCGTGCTTCCTCAATACTTGTCAGTGATGTTTGCCGCGCGTTTGTACAATTTACTTAACCATATTTACAAAGTATTTAGTTCTATGCTATTTATTGAAAGAAACATTAGAGTCTGTACAAGAATTGAATCTTTAAATCTTTATTTAATAAAGAAAATATAATAGATCACTTGGTTTTCTATGTATAATTTTACTTTGAAGAAGAATATACAAACATCGCAATTGATTGAATACAACGACAATACTGAGCAATGCTATAAATTATTCTGATATAATTAAAAATAATATTTTGCAAATTAGTAAATGTATTTTTAGTCTAAATAGTGTACATATTCAAATTTGAGAGCCAGTAGTGGACTTGCGGTTTATAGAAGTTTTCAAAAAGCACATAATGTTTATCCATATCAGAAAATGTGAGTAGAGCGGGTCAAAAAAAATATCTCTAAAATACATATTTAATGTTATATTTAAAACTGCATATGTTTATTTAAATTTGTTTAATAAGTTGTCAAAAATTACGCTTAAACTAAAACAAAGAAAGACCATTTTTATGGTTTTCCGAAAAATTACTTTGAATTTAAATTATTATTTAATCAGCAAATGGTTTAAAAAGAATGGTATGCTTAAAATAATAGATGTCCAAAATATAGAACTATTATTTATATTATTTTTATCAGAATTATTAAATATGATTTTCAAACTAAAGTCTGTAAATATAGTATCATGATCTAAACAAATAATTCTGGTGAACCGCAAGGAAGTGTTATGGGGCAACTTTTATATCCGATGTTCATGGCAAGATGCAGCCAGAGCAACAGATTATTTGTAAATATACTTGAAAAATGTGAAGCAGGTTGTAACTAGCCATTTCAGATATTTTATACTTAAAATAGAAATTTTAAGTGTATTATACAAAACTATAAAAAAATTAGTATTTGTAACTGAAGTTTTTATTGGATGATTATATTGCGACATAGAAGCTTCAGCGCTAAATTTAAATATAATTTATTAACAGTTTGAATATATATATATATATATATATATATATATATATAACATCAATATTTTATCAATTCGATGACCTTGTCACCGTATCATTTTTTTCATAATTGGAAGAAACTGTAACTAATATGTACTTTCTGCAAATGATTTCTTGATATCAAAACTCATTTCTGTAAGAAAGCAGTAAAAATATACTAAAGTCTGCAATAGCGCCAATCGTATGAGCAACTGTTTTAACTCGTGCGAGGATGACATAAGTCAAATTATAGAAACTTGTACCAGTCAGTTCTTAGTACATGTGAACTCAAAGTCTCAATGTTTCACAACTCGATCACATATAGACGTTGCAATAATAATTTTATTAAACATCTTACAGACGAAGCATGTTTTTATATTTATACTGATATTCACGGATAACACATTAAATTTTTAATTATTTTAAACACGAAATACTAAAATGGAAATGAACACATTAATTGAAGAACGTTGTCCAATCTGGCTTTTTAAATGAAGACAATAATATTTCTTCTGAACAAAAATTTTGCCTACTTTATTTTGTACACTATAACCTGGTGAAAAATCGATGAGAATTCTTTAATTTTTTTTAAAACCAATGATTACATCTATGCAAATTATTTAGTGATGGTATTTTATCACATAACTGTAAAAATTGCATATGTGTACATGATGTAGTTGCTGCAAATCGTTGCAAATACTACATTTTTTTTATTGCTATAAATGAAGCTCACAAATTGATTTACTGCCGAAACGCACGTGTGATAATTACAGGATTGATTAGAGATATTGAATTAAATAAATTATAGAAAAAGATTTTAAATTAAATAATATATAATAATAATTTTTATATAACAAATCACTGATAACCTACAAATTTTGTGTAATGACCTTATTTACAGCGTGACAATGACAACTACCATATCCTGAATAACTTAATTAAACTAATGTTCAATTGATGTTCTAATGAAAAAAACGATATACAGAAAAATACCAATAGTTACCAATCGTATAAAAAATCAAGATTTATTATGGTCATGATTTATGATAAAGTACCAAATTTGGCAAATTACTGTTTTTCTATTTTTACAAATATCCAAATAGTTAAGTGATAGCTATGAGTAATTATCGCTAGTATGAATGTTGGAATGAATGATAATATTAGGATATATATAAGAGTAGTGGATATAGAGATCATAAATAGACCCAAGAATGTAATTAGAGTAAATAAATGAATAAAAATATTAGTGTGTTTTATAGAGACGGCCAAACTTAACAATACTGAGCAATGAAAATAGTTTTCAGCTATCGAAAAAAATTAGCATATAAAGACATATTTAAGATAAGTGATAAGTTCAATCAAAATTTAAAGAAAAATTAAATTTTTAACAATACAAACAATAACAATAAAAATATTAAATTGTTTTGTAATATTCTATCTTACAAATGTGATAAACAAATAATTATTGACATGAAAAATTTGTACTTCTAATTTAAGAGCAATATTGCCCAAGCCCATTATACCAATCCATACATAAGCAAAACAAGTTAAGCAAATTATTAATTATTGTCTAGCAATATCAGATATAATAAGTTTAAGTGCATTTTTTACTTAAAGTTTATATGATTGGAACTGATCATCTAGAAAACTAGTATTTAATTTATAAGTTCCTTATTTATAATAATTGCTGAATCTCTTCCTCAATTCAAAATAGATTACATATAGTCGTGTATGCCCATAAAAATAATTTATATTTGATCGATGTTTGAAATAAAATTTTAATCAATATTCCAAGGTTACTAAATCTCCTGGTTTCTGCGGTATATATATATGTTCAGTCACTTGAACTACACACACGCAATGCATTAAATTATACTACTTCAAGTATGTAAATATTTATAATTGACCAATTCTTGTACCACTTTTACCATATCCAAATATTTTTAGCAGCTGACATAATATGGCGTGTGATCGTTCTCTATACAGCATCATCGTTATAACAAAGCATTTGTTTTCGGTCGGCATGGCCCCGTTCGTCAGTTACGCAATGTTTTATTTAGTTTGAAATAATGACTTGTTTTATGCCGCGTTTCAAAAAATGTAAAAAGTTTATGCCCATTATAAATGAATGCGCATGTATATGAAATTCGTCGCTATCTGGCAGTTGTGTGTCAAAATACATTTCTACGCAAAAATTTATTTTAGAGATTTACTCGTACTCGTGGGTAGTACTGCCCTAGGGAAGGTCCGGAAGCTGAATTTAAACCAACTCGATTCAGGGAAGAATTGTGTGAGACATTTCTAATTGCCATTTCACATCGCAGTGCCCGAAAACGGCTATTTTTAATTGGAAACATATCTCTGATCTTTATTTTCATTTCAGGTTCTCCAGAGCGAGATTCGAACTCGCGACTTTGTCCACACGAGTCCGCGCGTTACACCTTGTCTTAATATGCCTTATCGTTAGTATGGCTTTTAAATTTGAGCAAATATGCTATTTAAATATTTATTTTTTGTGGCTAACGGCTCAGTCAGTATCGCGTCCCACTGACACGCCAGAGTTATTCGGTTCGAGTCCTGGCACTGACATATAATCGTCATTGGATGGGTTGCATTGAAGTTGAGTAGAATTTGGACAATTGGTTTGATATGGAGTAAAATTAGATGTTAAGAAGAAGCAAAGTTAGAAAAAAAGCACGTAGACGTCAGCCTGCAAAGAAAATTAGATAATGTATGATATGATAAAGAGAGTACAAAATTTAAAAAAGTTGTAGGTATGGCCAAAATGCTCTAAGTAAGCGAGACCAATAAAATAAATATTTGAATAGCAATCAGAATTATTCTCAATGTTCTTTAAGATGAATGAATCTTCTACTATCAAGCATTATTGTCTCATTGTCCTTTCTCTTTGTAATAAAATTTTTACATAATGCTAATTGTGATGTGATATATTGCAGCCCTGAAGGTTAGTTTCACTTGGAAACATACTTGGGTCTATATTCGTTAGAGAAATAGGTAACGAGTTGTAGTCGGTTAAAGCTAACAGATAATAGCATTTTCCTTATTGGCAAAATATAACTCAATAATAGTTCTTTAGGAGTGGGATGGGATAAAAAATTATGAGTTTTAATTCAATTGGCAAATAAGTTTACAATTATTTGCTTTTAATCCATCTTTTTTAACAATAATTCATATAATTTGATAAAACGAAAAAAATAATCTAACAGTTTTTTTTAAATTGTATTTGCATACACAAATAGAGATACACTTGCATATACAACATATACAATGTTTACATATAATATAATTTAACATACATGTGCCCAGTATGACTAATTTCATTCAATCTAGTCCTAATTGAGGATTAGTAAAATTTACACATAACTTACGGTAACAAATCAACAAGTGATTTAAACCTAGAGTTTTGAATACTCCAACTTCAATCTAAAGTTAAAAGACCGCAAATATGTAACAAAAGATGTTTCAATTTTATATTTGAGGTGCATTGTACGAGATAGAGAAATCGAATAGAATATAAATAAAACATTTTGCAGATTATGAAAAATAGGTCATCAATATGATTTTTATCCTAACGACTATATTTTTGCTAAGCCGAAACAAATGTTGAACAACCCTTTATCTAAAATATGCTTTTGTAGTATGAAATATAAATAATAAAGGAAAAACTATTCGTGAAAATTTACCATAGTACAAAACGTTTAATAATTAGTTTGTTTCAAATATTTAACGATTTCAATATAAGCACATAAACTTTTAAAAATACATTTTATTTCTAAATTACAAATTGTTATATGCATATATCCTTTGAATCATTTTAGATCAGCTTTGAAATCTTACTATGGAAGCTTTTCATTATTTTATAAAATGTTATTACCGAGAAGTATTTGTTTTCATTGTCAGACTGTAATTCATAGTACATGTATAAATGTATATATATATATATATATATATATATAATGAATTATTTCGTGTTATATAAACAATACAAAGATGTTATCACGCAACAGAACGCGATATTTATTATTATGTTCGATCATGTGCAATCTGTCCAGTGCATTTATAAAAAGAGAGCTGAAATGTCAATTTTATAGTACAACATATTTATAATAAAACAATGCTTCTACTCACAATGTGTTTCTTTACTATATAAGATAAATTAAATTTATCAAATATACAAAAGGAATAACAATATATCTAGTACAGAGTTTTGTTCGTAAATGAACTTATAAAACCAAAAATGAAATACTTTTTATGGCAAGTTAACGATTGGGGTGAAGTAAATAGTTTTATTACTTTGATTCATGTTTGACATCTCAATTTCTAGATATCTAATTTAATATTAAAAGAATTTGTCTCATAAAGTTAAATATAAAATAATTCATATATGACGACAAAAGAATAGCTGATGATAAACAAAATGTGAGAATATTATGTTGTAACGGCTATCCATAATATAATTTCTTTCTGCCTCTAATAATTTATGTTATTTCTAACTTTATAAATTGATGAATGTGTATTTAAATCACTTTTTGTCAGGAGAGTTTTTTTTTTTTAAGTTATTTGTAATTAATTTGAATTTAATTTACGTAATACAATTAAATTTCCGTTGGAGAAGTTACTAGTATTAGTTTCTGCCAGAAAATACTATTTGCATAATTTATATTCTCTCTACGTTTCAAGTCAATCTGAATCGATCGACAAAATTGTGAAAAGTATGAGTATGAAAATCAAAATATTATTTAAAAATTAAAAGATGTCAATATTATAGAGTCAATAATATTAAAATCTCGACAGGGATAGTTTGTCGCAACAAAAAAATGTAAGATTTTGTTTGAAACTGAACTTACTTTAAAAACATAAAATCCATTGGAAAGATGTCAGTTGGAAATCAAACTGATTAGTTTTCGGTAATGATCGGCCAGACCGTTCGTAATTTGAAAAAATATGTTTTTGAAGATTTTGATTAAAAATTATACGATTATAGATGATAGTATACCCAACAATTTTAAAAGTTGCTATATGTCGGTTTTTATTGATTAAGTCGATTATTTGTACATAGCAGAAAGTATATGCAACATGTCCTAACGCAAAATGCCTAAAACCCCTAGTTTTAAATTTATTTTAGTTTTACCCAAATTGTAAAACTCTCCGAATAGATTATTAATTTTCTTTTTACATATTGCACTTACATTTTGTGATAAAAATGATCAACTACTAACGTCGCAATTTATTTTTTCTATCAACTCAATAGACTAGGAATTGCACGTACTACGTGCCCATTATAAAAGTTCGTAGAATAATTATAGCTTTGTTTATTATCTCGAAAGCAACTAGATCTTATTATGATATTCATGGCTAAATAATCCATGTCACGTTGCTTATTCTCTTGGGTCGTTTTTCAAGGCAAATTTGTGAAAAACTTGTAATAAAGCAAAACTCATTAAATATTTCATCGATAACAAAGCAGGATAATCTTCAAGAAAATAAACAAGTTTCTTCTATGAAAAATAATAATACCTACGTATAGAATATCTTTAGTCATTGATTAATGATAATTAAGATGTAAGTTGATTGAATTTAAGATTGTCAATGAAATTACAAATAGGTCAACTACGTCCGCTTAGATTCTAATGGGATCATTGAAATATAACATTAATTAAATACCATAACTTCTCCATTTTAATCTATTAGAGCTAATCTTAAATATTTTTGATTGTGAAACAATGTTTGGTGATTAATTCTCGTTTCACATTATTTATCGATGAAATCATGCATTATTAGATCGTGATGTATTCGCCAACCTCCATCAAGAGCATTGCAATTATTGAAACTATTTCCTATTCATCTATAATATTATTATATAAAATATCTACAGGATTACGCTGTCTTGCCTATTATAGTTAAAGAATAACATAGCATAAAATAGTTTAGTGATTTGCATTGAATTACGTTTTACATTCTTACAAAAATGTTTTTGATAATTTTATAGCATATTTCAGATTTTGAGACTCAATCACATGAAAAAAATTGTGATCATTATAAGCTTTTAAGTGCAATTTAGAGCTTTGGTGAAACTGTGAAAATTTTTCGCTTATTGTAGTAAATTTTTATTAATTTAGTTCTTTTAAACTGGGATCCGTAAATGACATTTCTAAATCCACCAAAAAAATTAATAATAGGAAAGAATTAGGAATTTTTGTTACTTTGAGAAATTCTTTAAAAAGATGTACTAATATGGGCAAGTTCCATCAAAGCAAGCAAGCAAGAAATAACTATGGGCAAGTTCCATCAAAAGTTGGTGCATTTAATCAGGATGGTAAAATACTGGATAATTTTATTATAAAAGAATTGAGTAACTAGTAGTGTATGGCATCGCGTTTTTACCAACCGAATTTTTGTTGAATCGTTCGAGTTGATTTATCCATACTATCGTATATGTCTCGGATATTTGATTCAACTACATAAGTGCACTTCAAAAATTAACAATTTTGGTACAGAACCCAAAAAAGTGAGAACAATATTAGTACTTATTATTATTTCTATAAAATATCTGATAATTTGATTTCCATATACACAATAATAATTCTTGACTCTAAAATGGCGTTTTTATTTTTTTTCTGGATCTCAAAACCGCTAGACCTGCCATCCAGCCAATAAGCACTTAGTCAATTCTTTGTTCTGTCAATGCAAGTAAAATGTTTCTCGTATCATTCAAAGCAGCCGTTCTGTTCTCTCAAAAATTGCTATTTTTGGCATTTTTTGCCCATTATCTTCGAAGCAGTTGGACCTACCTAAGCCCAAAACTTATCAGCACTTCTTCCCAATTACAATCAAATGTTTATTGAATCATTCAAATCGATTCATCTGTCGATTTATCTATGTATATGAATCAATACGTCATGACTGAGAAAATTGACAAATACAAAATTCCAAATGCGGGTTAAAATAGCCTCAATAATTAATTTATTAATAACACTCATTTTCAGTTTCACAAAAATTAAGAAAAATTATGAAAACAAACGAACAAGTATTAGTTTTTTTAAGTTATGAAGAAAATTTTGTACAAGAATTATCACTCAAAAGCGAAAAAAACATATAGATGGAAAAATGCGAGATATAATATTAGGGGAAAGTCCCCGAGTGCCGGACACCTAAGGTTATTTACAAATAAATCAAAAAATATTTTACGAAATGTTTATTAAATTATGACTTATGTTAGATAACAAAGTTAGAAATCAAACTAAATTAACAAAAATGCAATCTTTGCTAAACCATAATTAATACTATCAATCAAACTTTGGTAACAAAAAATGTGATTTTACGAAGTGGCACCTAGTACCGAACATTTCAAAATAACCAGCATTGAACACATATGTAGCCATCTCCACACTCTGGAATATCTGCACATTTGTGTCTGACGAATATTCTTAGATATTGCAAAAATAATCACTAATTATCCACCCTTTTGGCTGGGCCACATCGATGCTCTCAGCTGGAGCATTTATCATAAGATTTTCATTCTTTGATTAGAAAATACAAAAATGGGGGTATGTAGTGACCGTTAGCACTCATACAGAACAAAATTAAATAATTCGAATAAATTACGTCCATTCTCACAAGAAATATCAATATGTATACTTCTGGCGCTAATGGACGACTTAGTGTCCGCTGCTAAGGGACAGACAATTTCGTTCATTTGATGGTACCTACGAAAATTGTTTGAAATATCTAATAATATTCTACCATTTTACGAATAACAATCAAGTAGGGTAGGGCGGGGCTAGTTGAGCAAATTTTTACTTTAACGGATGTAGCTCCTCAATGGAAAGCCTCAATAAATTGCTATACGGCTTAATGGATTTGTTGTTTATCGCTTAACAAAAGTGTTAATACTAGTTTTTGGTAATAAGTAAAATTTAAAAGCTACAGCTGTTTAAATGCAAAAAGTCAAGTATGCTCAATGCACCCCATAGGTGGGGCAAGTTGAGCACTAAAAAAGTATAATGAAATTATAGGTTCAATGTCGATTAGTGATGAAATAAAATAAGTTTTTAATAGCCAGTTCTATATTTATAGTCTTTATTGACAGAGAAAACAAAACTTATAGTAATTTGCTTTGAATAATTAACGATTAATTAACTTAGGAATTATTTTACCATTATATTCAGTATTTTGGTTTAAAATCATTATTTCTTTATATCATTACTCATAAACTTAGCTTAAATCTTAAAAATAATAATCAATTTCTGGAAGTTAATGGTAATTGTCTTAGTGACAGAACAAGTTTAGCAACTATGCTCAACTAACCCCAACTCGGAATTTCAAAATAAAAGTGAGTTTTTAAAAAAACAGTGAGAATTATACCCAGAATCTCTGTGCATATTAAAAGTACTATAATTCTATGGAAGAATAAGATTTACCTGGTTAAAAATAAATAACATTTGACTAAACCAGACGAAAACTCGTGATGAATGACTTTTTTACTTTTTGGTCTCAAAATAAACAAAACGCCCGTGAGCCTCACTCATTTGTCCAGCGGCAACTAGCGATCGCGGGATTTCTATTTATCCCAAACCTCTATCTTTCCTCCATATAATGCCTAAACGGATGGTGAATAGTTTTCGAGATATTTCGATTGTCCAACTTGCCCCTATGCTCAACTAGCCCCGCCCTACCCTACTACTTTTATTTTTGAATGCCACTAAAAGATAAATGCATAAATACACTAGAACTACTTCCATTGATATTTAGGTGACGCCGTGTTTTTGCACCTAAAACAACAAAGGGTTGCACCCGCCGTGGCCGTGTGCGTCACAGGTGAGTCTTGGCGCGTGATCCTGCACCTGTGTGCACCCCGCGCCCCTTTCACTTGTATTTTGAAATAAAAAGATTTATACTCCCTTAAATAATACGGGTTGAATAGAGTGTCCGGCTTTAAGTGCCGTCCGGCGTTACGGGACTTCCCCTCTGCATATAATCGAATAATAAATTCTTACTAAAAGTCTGCAATTCTGATTAAAAATGATTGAATCATTTAAAAAAACTGTTTTTATTATATGCTTAAATAGTATTTGCTATTTTAAAATTATATTTAAGTTATTTAGCATAGGGCCCTCTTGTTCCGTCCCGGATCAGTATAACAAAAACTACAGTTCCGGTTTTGACTAAAGAAAATATCGTCACCTTAATTTTACTCATAATCAGTTTGACAAAAATTTGGTGAGAACTGATAAATAACAATTAAAACTTATATATGTAAGAATTGTATAGAATATGATGAAAAATAATATGAATAATGTAGGTAGATAAAAATGCTGTAAAGCGGAGGCCAATAAAATTTATTAAAAAAAAAACAATTAAAACCAAATATTTATTTAAAAAAAAATAATAATTATTATTAGAAAAATAATAAAATAAAAAGAAATTAGAAACCGCGAAAAGATATATAAGCAAATATTTAAGGAAGTGCATATCACTTTCCAAATCTCTAAATCAAACCTTTGCCTTTGGGCAAATTATTGACTAAAGATAATACCGAATAACAAAATAAGAATTATAAATTCATGCAGACAATCTTAGAGTCACGTTCCGAGCATGATTGACAGGTAACAGCGAGCATGTTTGATAACAGTTTAATTCGATATTATAATTCGGCATCGAGGTAATTACGCGCGTCCGCGTACGACCGAAGACGGTAGAGAAAAAACTGAAAGCACCCATACATTGCCGAACATTTATATTATTATTCCAGTACACATGTGCACTGAAATAATTCGCGTTGTGTTACAAGTCGAAATGAGATTGACGAGAATCAAAAGCGGCGCGAGCCGAACAAATTAGCCACAGTAAGCAGACTGTGTGTGCAGGTGCAGAGCATAAGAAACACTTTGTAAATTGCGCTTTAAAAAATGAACAGAAATTTTTGGTCGTTGCAGAAATATAACATGCGGCAAAATAAGACTCAAGTGTTTCCGTTATATATAATTTCAACAGCTCGTACACAAGGCGGATCATGAGCATATTTACCTTTCAAAAAAAAATTTTTTGTTTATTAATTGGCACACAAATACTTTTTTTATATAAATTGATATGGTCTTTTATTTACTAACTAGCCTATTACATAGGGACATTAAAGTTCAATTTAACTTAGAGCAAATATATTGTCAAAACCAAACCAATTATTTCACAACAAATACTACATATCAAACAAACTATCTGACTATACTCAGTAAAACTCGCAGCTAATTCATTGTAATAAAAATGTGTTTTTTTGTCGTTTTTTTTTTCAAAAATTTGTCACCTGATTTTTTTTACCCCATAGGCTGGTCAGTCATGGGGCAAAAATATAATTTTTCTTATTTTTAATTTTTAAGGAATTTTAAGAAATAATAGCAACATTATTCAGTCAATGCAAAATATAAATTTCATGGGCACATTTTGTACAAAGTATGTTACCTTGATCTGGTATTTTGAAAGAAATATTCATCGGCAGAGTTGGAATAATTATTAATTCAATGTATTTCTTGCAAATTGATTTTTTTAACTAAATTTACATTTTTATTAACTATTTTATATTCTTTACTCCTTTGCCAGGGAATGGTTCAGATGGTCCTTTTACCTCACCCACATGCAAGCTATTATAAATTCTAACTTAAAATTAACAATACATGTTATAAAATAATGAAATTAAAATTATGTTAAGGTCTCGAAAACTAAACAGCAGTGCCCACAACCAAAAAAAAATAGCTATAAACGAAAGAAAATACTTTTGTTTTTAAATGTGGCCGTTTATCTCTTGGTAGCAACGTTGCTCAATTTAAGGAGGTGGTTGATTACAATTTTTTTACCTTTTACTTTCAAATATTGTCAAAAAAAACTAACTATACCTTTTTTAAGATGTTGGTGATGAACCTTTGAGCCCCGCTTTACCATATATTATTCTATAATGTTCAAAATTTGAAATTAAACTGAATAAATTAAATAGTTTAACTAAGTTTTTTTCTCTGTGCAATTCATGCAATAAATTATCTCTCTACTCTTGAAATCTGGTATATGATAAAATTATGTGTTCTAAAGACCCCACATCCATTTCACATTTGCACATTCTTCAAATCTATGGTTCCTTTTTAACATTAACTTCAATAATATATTTCTTTAATTATTCATGATATTTGCCAATCTTTTTGCTCTTTCCAAATCTTGTAAAATATCAACATTTTTTTTTCTTTTAAATTTAAATCCTTAAAAACAATTGTAATTTTGAATACAGCTCATGTTGTATATAATTAATTCAATTTTATGATAGTTCAGTTCTTTTGCTTAACTTAAGGACTCCTTAACGACCAATAGCTCCGCTGAGTCAATAAAAATCCTGATAATTTATATGTAAATTTTATTTTTGTAACAATAGATCATACGTAAATGACCCTTGATTAATTTGGCACTGCTGTGACCTGAAGCAAAAATTTTAACACAACCACCGATTCAAATATAAAGGATATTTTGGTCCACCTTGTTTATGTAGAAAATGTTCGTTACTTTGTAGGCCAAATTATTTGCATTTATTTAGATTTAGATGCAATAAAAGAACTGGCAGGATTATCATGATAAAATAATAATTCCGCAGGCTTCATTAAGTTTAAGTGGGACTGCTTGAATGTACATCATCACATCAATACTTGTTGTTCATCAAAAATCTACTCTAAATATTTCTGGAGAACTTGAAAACATTTATCAACTAATACCATAAACAGCAATAAATCAACTTATTCGAAAAATCGTAAGTGATCAAATTCAAAGAGTCATTTAAAATAATAATTATTGCTCATCCTATATCCGATTATAATTTATCACACTTGATACAGAATTAATAATAATATACTAAAAAAATATTTTTTAAATCGATGAAGAATAAATTCTTTAAAAACGATAAATTTTAAGTTACAGCAAAACCAAAAAGAAATTATAAATGTTTATACCTATGAATTATTTACGTTGATGAAAAAATAACGAAAAAATTATAACAATAAATGTGAATATTATAGAATATAATGTAAATTACATTAAATAGTAATGTTTTTTTTAATAGCAAGCTTGAAACTTAAGGCTCTCTAAATATCTGTATTCATGATAATACAATTGTATTTTGTCTGTTTTCTTTTATTTCTTACATTCATATAATTGTTATTAGTGATAATTATAATATATATATATATATATATATATATATATATATATATATATATAAATTCAATAGATAAGTCCTGGATTTTTTCAATATATTGATTGTTTCTTTTCCGAACAGTAAATCCAATAATAAAAAACAATTTGTTTCTTGAAGATGTTTAATAACGACGTTTCGGAACTAGGTACGTTCCATCATCAGGTTTATTCAGTAATAATTTATATATCCATACTACTAATTTTTTTTTTTTTGTTAAAAACACTCGATTTTTGGAGAATATTTGTAGATGTTACGACTACACAAGACTTAAACACACTGTGTGATTATTTTGCTAAATTACTCAAAGAAGAAAATATTTTTATTTCAGAAACAGCTCTATATTTTTTTAAAGAAATGTTTTCAAAAATTAAATCCACCACCCCTCCTAAATTCAATACTAACATAGTTTATTCCATCTCTTGCAAAAATTGTCAAAAACAAGAGTGTGTTTAAGTCTTGTGTAGTCGTAACATCTACAAATATCCTCCAAAAATCGAGTGTTTTTAACAAATATATATATATATATATATATATATATATATATATATATTAGTGATATGGATATATAAATTATTACAGAATAAAACTGATGATGGAACGTACCTAGTTCCGAAACGTCGTTATGAAACACCTTCAAAAAACAAATTGTTTTTTATTATTGGATTTACTGTTGGGAAAAGAAACAATCAATATATATATAAATATTTATATATATATATACATATATTTTAAGGGTAGACGATTAAGTAAACATATAATTACAAGCTAATTCATACATTTAAAATAGTAAGTTGATTATAATATATTTATACATGTCGCTAAAACGAGAATAAATATTTAAACAGACATAAATACAAATATCATTTAACCAAACATACATAGCATCACCGTTGTTTCGTCAAAAACAGGTGCGATGCAAATTTCAAAATCCAACACCAATGGATAAAATACATGTTTATTGTTTATTGATTTGAAATTTAATTGTACTTGTATGCTCATTCAAATCAATTATAATAGAAGTTATAATTCACATAAGAGGAAATTAAATTTAAACCAAAGAGGAATATAAATTAAACCAAAGAAAACAAACAGATATAAACGACCAATTGATATGTAAATATTTTAAACACACAATAAATATAATTTTATTAAAAATCGTTGTTCACTTTTCTCATACTAACATTTAATTTTACGTTTACAAAACTATAATGAAAAAATATAACAGTTGCTCTAGCGTGAAATTAGTTTGAAAGCTTCCAGTGGTATTGATGATATTCTGATTTCTTTACTAAAACTGATCACCTATCGAATTTTCCTTACCTTCACTGCACATAAATCTAGAGTAACCTCAACTGCTTGAATTGCAACAAAATTAAAACGATATTAACAAAATATCATTTCTTAATTTGTAAGATAATAGCTTAAACTTTTCCGAAGAAGACTCTTGAAAATAATATCAACTTTATGAGGAAATCCGAGACTCCCACATAATGTAATGTGAAACCAGGGCTTCCAAGCAACTCATATCCCAAGGTTAACTTTGGCACTATTTGTAGCATAAGCTAATTGAAAATATATTGACGCAATATTTTATGTTATATAAACATACATACATTTTTGTCACATACCAAGAATTGACACATATTAGAAATGTATTAACACGAGGATTAACAGTGATAATTTGTTCTATAAGTCGGAAAGAGAAGCATTTATAGAAATAAATAATGCTTATCAAATATGATTTTGAATCTAATATGTTATGAAAAATGTTTTAATATAATAATCATAATTAATTTGAAATACAGATATATAAGCCCGTGCCAACCGGAAAAATTCAATACATAGATGAATTTAAATTTTAGTAAAACGCAAGCTGGGTTTTTGACTTGAAATATTATTTTTTATAAAGTTTTTATAAAAATTAGATTATTAGAATTTACATATTATATATGATAAATCATTGACCCTTTAGCTACGAGCGTCGTCTATAGACGACACTCAGTAAGCAGACTTTTGCTTCAAGATTGATCACTTTTGATTTAACCGTTTCGACTCGGGTGCCGCCGAAAATACATATAATGTGTGAACAATAAAAAATGATAAATAAAAAAGTAAATAGAGTTGAAAAAGCAATTTTACCAGTGATAAATTAAATACATAGTTATTACAACTCTGCTGACGAATATTTCTGACAAAATATCAGATCAAGGTTATATACAGTGTTATTTCTGTAAAAAATGTACCCATGAAATTCCTGTTTTACATTGGTTGAATTATGCAGCTATTATTTCATAAAATTCCTGAACATTAAATCTCACGAAAGTTACGTGGTATCTATGTAACAAATGTAACAAAGTTTCCTCACAAAACATAAAGTGTGTATGTATTAGAGATGGGCTTATCATATCCGAAGCCGGATCGGTTAGAGTTTGACTCCGCTACATGGTGAAGTTATATCCGCTCAACAACTCCACGACTCCGACAACTTTGAAACCGAAATACTCAACACTAATATGTTCTATAGTGCGTTGTTTATGTATCTAAGGATTAGTCAATTCCCATTAATTATTAGAAATCTTTTTATAAACAGTTCAAACTTATTTGTTGATATTATTATAAAAAGTCACGAATTCAAGCATTTCTATATGCTTGCAAATCCCAAGTGGCATGCTGAAAATGAGAATAAATATTTCTAAATTTCTCAAAGTATTGTTATTTCAGGCTATGGAAGAAACAAATTAAATGAATTTCGTTTGGTGTATTTTTTACGGTATGTATATTCCTGATTGCCGTCATTCACGGCCCAAGATTAACGTAGTTAGAAATATGAACCTTTTCTATTCAATAAATTATACATTTGAGCTATTCACACTTGAACACAGTTTCATTGTATCTTTGAAGTAATATTTTTGTATTTTCTGGAAAATACACAATTTTGACTTGTATGCCTAAAAGGTCATAAAACTGCCTGTGAGACGAGAAAGCAACTACTTCTTTCCCAAAGCAAAAACGCAATAAATGTCTGCACGAGTTAACAGATTGAATGCCAGTTTGGGAAAGTCGGATATAACAAAATCTCCGACACAACTCCGCTCGGATTTACTCCGAAGGAGAAGTTGTATCGGAGCGACAACTCCGGAGTGAGTTATCCATCTCTCTATATACCAACAAAATACGTGTATACGGTCAAGTGATTGAATGTTATAAATGTTTATCGATGATAACACTACTTCAACAGTTTGTAAAAAATATATATATTCTAGCATAAAATTTATTATTTATAAAATATTTATTAAATTAAATATTTATTAATTAAAACATTAAAATAATTAAATGTGACACTCAAAATTGCCTATATCAAAATCGTATATTGATACATTAATAACAAACACAAAACAAATTTCATTCCATAAACTAACTCGAATCAGTCTCGATTTATATAGAGAGGAAAATAATAAGAAAAAAGTTATTCACCCTCGATCACCGTTAATCTGAGCGTCAGCATTGAATGATGCCGTGCGATTATTATAATATCATCCATCAGAATTATCGAAAAATGCAAAAAAGGATGCAGAATAACGCACAATATCGGTGCGATACACGAAACGATCTCTGAAACCGTCCGCGTTAGTTTCCCACAGGCCGCGCGCCGCCCGAAGTGATTAAACCGCATTTGAAAGTTAATTTCGAAACAATTTTAACGCCGCATACGTAATTCATCACAATTGATGTTTAAGATCGTCTCGGTACAGACAGAGAGCAAACTTATTGCACAGGCAGCGTAACAGAAATTAAATGATTGAATTACATTTTTTTCTCTGATTTGCTCGATTTGCTAACGAAAAGAAATAGATCAAACTGTAGTATTATAGAAAAACTAATAAATATATTGACCTTCATAAATATATACATATAACTGTAGTAAACAACACAGTGATAAACTATGACAAAAAGCTTTTATACTATTTATATTTATACTCCCGTAGGGTAAGTTATAGTAATCATAAAAAAATCGATAATATTTTTTTGCATATCCTTACGTTTCAAAGGTTTTTGAACATTTTAGAAATACTTAAGAAAAAAAGCATGTCTAGATGTCTGTGCGAATACACTTTTTTGTCGATGATTTCAAGAGCACGGATCAACTGAGTTTCTGGTAAACAGCTGTTTCGAAGATTCGGTGTAAAATGTGCAAAACATGGCAATTCAGTTTTAGAAAGAATTGAAAGACCAATTTGAGTAGTTCAAAAAACATTTCACTTGAACTGGGGAATGAAGAATTGATTACATTTTTGGGAAGGCAAGTCCAGCGGTTTCAGAGATTCAGACAAAAAAGAGTAATAAAAATGCCATTATGTGGTCAAAAATGATCATTGGACATATGCACATCAAAGTGATATCAAACAGATATTTTATGAAGATTATAATAAGAAGTACCAATTTTGTTTTTAATTCTTTGGATTCCGTACCACTTATATATTTCAAACCTCGAAATTTTTGACACTATGGATCAACCCACTTGAATGATTTGCAAAATTTTTAAAAGCCGATTTTTTTAGTTTTCAAGAATGTTCAAAACTATTCAAAATTCTCAAAAAATCTATTTCCAAAGTTTTAAATTTCGGTACGAGAAGTACCAGCAATTTGCCTTAAAGCACGATGCCATGCACCACTAGTTATCTCATTTTTGAAAAGTAATCAGAACTTAACACTTTTATGAGCTTTTACGATAAACTTTTTGCATCGCTTTTTAGATCGAACAGTTGGCCTATGTATATTTAATATATTTTTATTATTAATATTACTCTTATTCTGTTCATATTTTAAATTTCATTCAGTGATGCCAAGGAAGGTCTGTTTGTACGTGTGAACACGTCTAGATCTATGTTTTAATTGACTACTGCTTGATATCAGGCTGGATATCGGGGTGAGAATCGAATCTGGAATGTAATGCTAAAGCTCTTACCGCTGATGTACAAAAATCTCTAACTCAAATTTACTATAAATTAATTCTGTATTAGGATAAATATTTATGTATGTAACTGTCTGACAAGTCTTTCTAATCATTTTTACATACATTTCTCATATAATTATTAAGTTTTTTTTCACATAAGATATAGTAATTAAATATCTACGTGATTACAAAAAAGTTATTGACATATGTAAATTAAGTTTTCTTTGTACTTAATGTAATTGCAGTATAAATTGTAAAATTTTAATGTTTCAAAAATTACTTGTTTACGTTGAATTATTACAAATATTACTTTAATATTACAAATAAATGTATCAATTCATATATAATTCTTAAATGTGCAAATACGTTTACAATATATAGAAGGTCGTTCACAAATAATATTTGTCCAGGGTTTATTTTGAGTAAAATTAATTTATCGAATATTAAGATAAAATGAATGTTATTCAATGTCTTGCTCAAAAGATTTATAGGAAGCTGTGGCGTCAAAAGGCTTCTGCATATAACAAGCTGGAACAAATAATTTAATCTGAAATAAAAAATAAACTAATATATCAGATAACCAAATCGGTTTTCAGAACTCCGTTCACATTTGATTAAAAGAGCTGTATAACAACACATTCATCGCGTACGTAATCACGTGCGCAAACATTTTTTTAATATCATTTTCTAAATATGCCACTGCGATTACAAAATTTACATTAGATAAGACTTGAGCGAATATAATTTTGGCTTTGGTTTACATCATTGTAGCAGCTTGTATGATGACGATCGATTTTGATAAAAATCAGTAGGATATTTCAATCAAAATCTATATTACTTGTTGCAATAATAAATATATATTTCATAAAAAATATATATTTCTCATATTTTCCAAAAAGCACATTTTATTCTGGTAATTCCAATATAATATAAGGGTATTAATAATATGGAAACTATCGATTACCTAACTTACGATTTACTAACGTTAACTCGTTATTCAATATATTCTCAATTAAAATATAAATGTCAAAAGCCAGCTTTATTGTCAATTTTAAGTAATTAAAAGTAGTCACAGATTCCAACGGTCTGCAATAAAATAAATATTTAATTAGTTAAATAACCATCACCAAATGTAGATGCATTTAGTATTATTTATTGTTTTTTTATTAGTGCAACTATCAAACAAGGACACCAAGGTATGATGTATGATTATAATAACGAAATAAATAAAGATTTAATTTAGCCCACAAAAAAATTAATAGCTTGTCACTGCCGCAAAAAATTCTAGAGTGCATAAATATTTTTTTAACGATAATTACCCGATAACCAATAATAATATTGAAATTGTATTGGACTCATAGATACTACTTGATATTCTAAATTACCAGGAAGTGATCAATAATATAATACTCTAAAAGAGAAGCATTTTAAATATTTTATGCTTTTTGTTGAATATTTATAATTTTTAATTACAGCAGAAGTTTTATATAAATATTCGAGGAAAGTAAGTCATTTTATATTTAATACAAACTAAAGATTCGTAAATCAAGCCTAATTTTTTTTTGTGGGTCTGAAGTCTTGCATGAACAAAATGTGTATGACTTGCGAAGAAGTTTTATAGATTATGTACTGAATTGTTTTCAAAATTTTCTTTTAATTAGTATTTTAATAATGGTTTTTAGTTCAGAACTAAATTTAAGCGTGTTCAAACTATGTTATCTGCAAAATTTTTCAGTAAGTTTTTGAAAATTTTGCTAAAAATGGTTTCTTGCTCGATTCTTTATTTAATAACTTCAATATGTACCCTTTCGGATATCTGATTTCTGAAGTCAGATATTCCATTTTGATTTATGAACTTAATTTTTTTCAAAATTTTCTTTTAATTAGGCAATTTTAATAATTTAATATTAATTCAATAATAAATTTTAAAAGACTAATGTAAAACTAATTTTTAATCATGTTTAAACTATATTATTGGCAAAATATTTCTATAAGTTTTTGAAGATTTTGCTAAAAATGATTACTTCCTCGATTCTCATTTGATACCTTCAATATGCAGCAGCACCCGAACGGATATCTGAATTCTGAAAACAGATATTCAGTTCTGAATGATGTACTGAACTGTTATCAAAATTTTCTTTCAATTAGTCTTTTATTAATGGCATTTGCTTTTTAACTAAAAATATATCAACAAGTATTCGAACATTTTACTAAAAATTGTTCTTTGGCTCGATTCTTCATTTGATACCTTCAATATGCAGCAGCACTTGATCGGATATCTGAATTCATTGCTACTTATCTTTTTTTTAATCGGGCGGCAGAAAGCATAAACAAATGTAATGAAGAGCAAATTTGATATGCTGGAGATTTTTTCATGGAACCGTGTCATATGACAGCATTCTCAGTAGAAGCAAATGAGTCTATGGATGCAGTTGAAACTTTACCATAAGCTTTTATAAAGTTGCAACAGTTCGGTACACATTCAACGTCCATTCATGCAGATCTTTGTCAACTTGGTCTTTTACCAGGCGATCCGTAGTAAAGGTAAGCTGGTCCGTAGTGATCACCAGCGCTAGGTTTAACGCGATATGTACAGGCGAGAGCGTCTCAAGGCCGCGACCTTTTCGAACACACGAATCCCAGATCCGTTAAACTGTTGCCGTACGCCAAACGATGCAAACATTCGTTTCTCTTCTGCAAAACGAAAGCCACAAAGAACAAAAAATCAAACACCATCGCTCGTCTTCCGCTCGTTCATTGAATGTTTGGGCGACGGGCGACTTAGAAAGTTGATCTGACAATTTTAGATGCCATGGGAAAACATTAGTTTTCCTTGATTTGAATTGAAGTTGTGAAAATAATTTTTCATAATATTTTTATAATTTAGGCTACAAGGTAAAAGAGAAAAAATACACAATGCGATAAGAATAACGTCGTTTCTTAAATAAAAAATATCTGCAAGTAATTTTTTTGCCCATACGCGACGTTCGCTTAACAACTTGTGTGTACTAGTGTCACCTATAGCCGACATCCAGTGCGTCGAATTTTTGCCTTTAGATTGTTCACTCTGAGTTAAATTATTAAATATTGTGATTTGTTATTGTGTTGTATTAGATTTTAGTTCTACAGAAGTATAATTGTTTTATTTTTAAATACATTCTTATTATTAGAAAATTTCAATATCTTGCTAGCTGGTGCAGCAGCATCATTCCTGTGAAAAACACTCTCAAATCAAGTGTAACTAAAATCCAATAAGCCACTATAAATCAATATCTATAATTGAGGAAGATAACATTATTAAACTTACAATTTACATGTAATACATATTATTAACTAAAGAGAATTTGAATGTATGTATTATATAATTGAAATTATAGTACCTACGTATATGATAAAAAGATTCAATTATATAAAAATTAAACATATATATATATATATATATATATATATATATATATATTATATATGTATTTATATATATATATATATATATGTTATATATATACAAAATTTAATAAAATATAAACCATAAATTCATTGTACTAACAATAAGTCTTTTTACATATTCAAACTCCCATATAACTTCCGTATTGAAATAAAGCGCAAAAACTTGCTAGTTCAACTTATTTTTGCATAATAAAAATGTTGAGTTTTAAATGTATTGCAAATAAAAGCAATTTTGCGCAACTATTATTAGAATATTGAATAACAACAAGAGCTAATGTTTAATTAACTGGACATGTACATAATTACAAATAGTAAAAAAGGTTAAAATTATAGAAATAGAAAATGAATATGAATACCAATGTATTCGTCCTAGTTGCAAAAAATTACTTGAAAAAAATATATATTAAGATCTATGTGTACATCATTCAAGAAAAAATATATACGCAGTATCAATATTTTTAACCCTTTCGCTACGAGGGCGTTTTATGCAGAAATTGCAAGTATTTGTTACACTCATTATTTTTAGATTTTCCAATCATTATCAATAAAAATAAAACGCTTTTAAAAAATTCAAAACCACTATAACTATAATTAGATTTCTCAACAATTTAACTCAATGATAAATTTTGAAGCAATATTTGCCGCACTGGATGTCGTCTATGGACGACATTCGTACATACAGGTTGTCAAGCAGATGTCGTCTATAGACGGCGCTCGTAGCAAAAGGGTTAATATAAAAGGACTTTTTTAAAATAAGTCTAGGAAGGAAAATTCTTAAGAAATAACTCACTACTTAGGATTAGTAACAGTTCAATAGTTGTATATAAATATAACTAAATTTCAGTTATATACAGTAGACTTTCCTTAATCCTACATCCGGAATGTTTGGATTACTGGATAATAGTGAAAATGACATAATTTTTATATTATATTGGAAACTAGTGGTGCATGGCACCGTGCCTTAAGGCAAACTGCTACAACTTTTCGTATCATTATAAAATATTAGAGGAACATTAAATGCTTTCAAATAGACTATTATAAATTCTGTAACTTTCATTATTCGTATTGCATAAACAAAATATAAGAGCTTGCAAATTGGAAAACGACGTTTATATAAAAAGTAAATAAATAAAACTTAATCAAGCGGAGTTAGAATGAAGGTCCATGTCACATTTTTTAAAAATTATATAAACTGAATGGCAAAGTTAAAATCATTTATTTCATGTATATAAGTGTATTTTAAAATTTTAGCTGGTTTTAAAATTAAAATCCGGAAAATTTTTCATATTTAAAAAAATATATAGTTTTTGAAAATTAAGATTTTTTTCTTAATTTTCAAACAATTTTTTTTTTTTTTGGCTTTCCCCAAAAACAAATATTCTCTTCACACTGTCAACACAAGCAAAATGTTTTTTGAATCATTCAAATCAGTTGCTTTATTCTCTCAAAAATGAAAATACTTATAAAGTCGAAGTGAATTCTTAATCTAAAATTACTTGTATATTTCAATTGTTTATTGATAACATTCGTAATGTTATAATTGCAGTATAACGACAAATTGCATCGAATTGCGCTCGTGGCTATGGCGCAAAATTAAAATATTTACGCAACATTCGCGTTACGTTATCACAAACAATAAAGAAAGAAAACGATAATCAGCACATACGTACTCGGTGCTAATTGTCAAACGACACACAATGGTTTTATGCAATGATATCTGCATGTCATAATATAGGCGATATATACAAAACGCATTAACATGAGATTTTATCGGACTATTTATTGCACGTATAGTATTACAATCTGTCTAATGCAGACGTTTATTTATGCTTAATGATATTTTATATCAACGAAAAAATGGAAGGGGTAAACATATAATATTCTAAGAACTATATCGAGTATTTCCAGTGGCATTATGATAAGTACTTCTGATAATCAAATATTTCATCTAAAATTATTTTAAGATAATGACATTCATAAGCATCTCAGCTTTCAAATCTTTGTATTTTTCTTTTCACGTTGATCATTTGCATTATTTTATGTTCAAGTTCTTTCAGTGCTCATTTTTCAGATTATAAAGTAGTTTAGAAGACACTTTTTACGCAATACGGTTGCAATCTAGTTTACTATGATAGTTGGCTATGGGCTTTGAATCCAGGCTCATATAATCGAGAAGTCTAATTACCCGCCCTTATAGCTATTTTTTTTTTATTATTATTTTTGAACAGCAATCAGAACCTAATAGTCATATAAGCTGTTGTACTGATTTTGACTTAATACTGACGATCGCAACCCAAACAGTTGTCTCATCTCTATGTGGTGAATTTTTATTATTACAATTACTGTGATAGTGATGCATTTAATTGGTACAGCAATGCCGTATTAGGGCTGTTTTCACTTGGAAACATATTGCTACCTATATTTCCAAGTGAAAATCGTTGTCACTGCTGCCAACAGGCTGCTCAAAGTGGGTATCGAACCCGGGACCTCTAAAACAAGTCCCATCGCTCTTAATCGCTTACCTACGGGCGAGCTTATAGCTATATATAAATATCAATATATTTCCAAGTAAAAACAGCCCTTAACCGGCTTTCGTGCTATATCTCAAAAGTGATCTTGGGATTACCTTCTAGTAGCATTCAGTATTAAAAATAAGAGCCATATCTCTGATGATAAGGACAGTCAATGAACTTATACAAGATGTAAAAGTTCAAACTGTGTATAACTAACAAAAAAAATCACAGAAAGGTTTGTAGTCAAGTTCATGGGTAATTTGTATCTTTTGAAACTAATTTTTCTCCAATCTATAGGTTCACTTCACGAATTCATACCAAGTCTAAATTGGTTTTTACTAATTGTAGGTTCTGTTCTTATAAACTTTTTAGTATAAGTTTCGTGTTCGGTTTCGCTCGGGCAATTTTTGAAAAGTTTTAATAAACGAAGGGATGTTTAGAAAACCCAAAAAATATGATTAAATCGACTTCAATTTTTGTTATATGTTATATTTCTCTACTCTACAATAGATCATTTAGTGAACAATGACAAGTGACAAGTCAATTTATTAGTATAAAATAGTTAAAAACTGTACAGCAGCTTTGGCTTCAATTTATGATTTCATTTGCTCAATATATTTAGATCTATATATTGTAGAAAAGAGATGGACTTCTACTGCACACCAAATATCACCTATAGAGTTGTAAATTGAATGTTATCACTCAGTCCAAAATAAATACGAAAATCGAAAATTTTGCTTTAAATATATGAGAAGTCATTTTCTGTGAGTAAAGGTAATTCAATAACGTCTAGACGCCCCATTTCATTTGTAATGCCTTAATGTAAATATTTTATTTTTACATATTATAGTAGTTACCTTAAAATTTTAGCTAAAATTTTAATTAATATTTTATTGAACTTTTATCTTGTGAATGTCACTAATGTGAATACCTTTAGTTACTTAATAAATATTATGCTTTTGCTTGGGCACTAAAAATAAAGAACATAAATCTTTAAATGCATAAATGCTCGTTGAATACTATAATTATAATATATCACGATAATAAAACACCTCTAATATGAACTTTTAAAAGAAATAGAAACGTAGTTCATAAATTCAAATAAATTAACTACTTTTTCCTAGTCGCTTCATATATAGAAAAGAAATTGGCGCCAATTAGCGCTAGTAATTTAAAATTTAATATAGAGTACTGTATTCACAGAAGACATTTAATTTATAATTTAATGTATTCTACAAATAATATTCTTTGAACTGATTAGTAAAAACGTAATACCAATACGGTAAGAAGTGATAAATTATCTAGATAATTTTATATAGGTAATCTACCCCAAAAGATTTTTATTTTATGTTTATGATTTTCATACCTACTGTAACAATATTTATTATTTAAATGTCTGTCATCTAATCTCTTGGTTTAAATGCAATTTTCGAAAATAAACAAAAAAAAATATATGTTAATTAACAATAGCATTTGTAATTCGCAAACTTTACAATCTTTCTAACCTTATGTAATTAAACACATGTCGAAATATTATATTTCAGATAGATCATATTCAGCATTTTATATCGCAATTGTTAAATTTTTTAACACGTTTATTAAAAAAATGCTAAATTGATCCAATATGTGATTTTTAATTTAAAATATCTCATTCAAACTCATTTGACAAAGACATTACAATGCCACATTTAAAAGTTTATTAAGGTATTAATTATTGAACTAATGCCAAAAAGAGTTCAACGCGTGTTTAATGAACTTTTATCTCGTTTGAGAAAATTATGTAAACCGGTCAAGTAAGTGTAAGCTGATATTTCATAATATGCATTTGCATTAAAAAAGTGAATATTATCCGCAATAATGTTAAGATTTAGAGTAATCAAATGAAAATACGAGCAGTTTATATATGTGATTGCAGTGTGAAATATTCTCACCCATCTCCAAAACTAACGTTATATTTTAATGGAGCCCGTCTCGTACGTGAGTAGAAACCAGCTTCTATTAGTACTAGCAACTCTTCATATATATTACAGTTGTCTTCGGATATTAATGTTTCTTGTAAAGCAAATCTCGGAACAATGTGAGAACTCTTACTTGATTTATTTGAAGCAGTCAAGCGTTTCAATGATCGTGCAAGCGCACATGTAGAGCAAGCTGTCACACATGAAAGCAAAACAGTGCAAACCATTAGAAAGGATTATGCATCCGATCTATACATTATTTTCTACATTTTTAATAATGCATTTTCAAATGAAAAGTTGGTTATCTATTTAATTACTGTATTTTATTCAAAGATTTCTTAAAGCGAACTGTAGGCGTAGACAACATTATAGTATGTTGATAAATTCCATTCAAACTAGTGGTGCATGGCATCGTGCCTTAAGGCAATTTATTGAAACTTCCCGTACAAAAAATTCAATTTTTTAGAATAGCTTATAATTTTCTGAAAACTGAAAAAAATAGATTTTTGAGAATTTTGAATTCATTGAAAAAAACATTTTTTAAAAAATTTGAGTTTTTCAATATTTTGAATTTTTTTGAAAATTTTGAATTTTTTAAAATAAATATACATTAGTACGGAACCCATAAATATAAACAAAACTCATATTTATTATTGAAATATCTGATAATATTTGATGTGCATATATGTCTAATGATCATTTTTACCAGTCTAGCCATTTCGAAGATACAGAGCTAAACGTACAAAAAATTGCAGTTTTTGAGAGAAATAAGCATCCGATTTGAACGATTTTTTTGTTTACATCGAGAATAATCCAGATTTCAATTTTAATCATGGCTAAAGTTCTATAGCCCACTTATATACTTTAAATAAATAATTTTAACTTTGTAATTGCGTTTATATAATTTTTATAAATATTAGACAATATTATAGTATTTATAGTAATCTATTTGAGAACATTCAATATTTTTCCAGCATTTCGTTACGGTACGGCAAGTTCCAGCAATTTTCCTTAAGGCACGATGTCATACACCACGAGTTACATGAATGAAAGAACCATTGGATCTCCAAAACCGCTGGACTTCTCAAAAATATAATCAGTTCTTCGCTACGTCAATACAAATGAAGTATTTTTTGAATTTTTCAAATCGGTTGATCCGTGTTTCCGAAAACGCCAACGAATGTTTGTATCCGCACGCACACACATACACATACATACACACGTACATACACATACATACATCCATTTTTAAGTATGCCAAACTATTCAGAAATAATTAAAACGCAAGATACATAAAAATTTCCATTTTCGATTTTTTAGCGATTACTATAACTTATAGAACGTGCCTAACGGGAAGTTGATTTATTAATCTAATTTATAATAGCGAAAATATTACGTAAGCAAAAAATAAAAAAACGACAGTTTATTATTTTATATTATAATCTCTCGTTTCTCAGTGCTGTTATTTCATTGCTATATTTTTAGTTCCTGCATTAAATATTTAAGAGCTTTCGATGCTGATTGAAGCACAAGTTTTTTAAAATAATAAAATATATCATCTGCTATAAATAAGATGTCATTTAATATAATAGAGTCGTCTAATCTAAATAAAATTAGCTACTTGAAATGATTTACTGCAATTTATAGTAATAATAAATAGTCTAACTACAAATAATAATTTCAGAATCATTTTGTATCAATTTAAGTGGCATTGGTACGTGTAAGTGGCATTTTTTCTTAAGTCAAGTTGAATAAACACTCCAACACATAATCAATAAATAATTGACTTGAACTCATAAGAAATCAATATATCAATTTGTAAGTGATTTTGAATTATAACAAGTTGCTGTAAACCACTGAATGTAAGCAACTATTACAAGATATTCAATTTGGACAAATATTCCAAACATGTTATTTTTGTCAAATGGTTTAGATATTGCGTATTATTGAAAAAAGAGCATGCGCCTTCTGCATACACAAAGTAATTTCTAAAAATGCAGCAAATTAAACCAAAGTTTATTTTTTATAATTAAACCACTCGTTATACGCCTCTAAGGAGGCATCTATTAATCACGTGACCGACCTTTTTAAAGATTTTTGGACCCCCCCTCCTTCTTGGTAATTCGTGGTGATATTCAAAATTAACCCCGCTCCCCCACCAAACGTGCATTTTTAGTTACGAGAAAAAATTGTTAAATTTTTTGTAAATATTTGGATTCTTTTTAAAAAAATCAGGTAAAAAATAAATACACTTGATATCTTACTATACACCTCCCTCCTCCACACTATAAATTGTGATTTTTTGTCAATATATTAGTAATTTTATTAAGACCAGGTACTCATAAGGTTTCATTAAAATCGTCAAAAAAAATTAACAATGAATTCCGAGGAAACGACCTTACCGATTTTTACCAAAAACTAATTGGCACAATTACCAAATGCTATCTTTCAAATTTCATAATCATATGAAAATGAAAATTATCAAACAAATATTGTTGCTTAAGAAAGCTTAAAAATACATTGATTTATGATGGATAGTTAATTCATTACACAAATATAATTACGTAAAAATATTATATGTGTTCGATAAGAAATATAATGTTTGCAAGAGAATTTACTTATTTATTAAATATTTTCTTTTAATTGTATGTACTTTCAATTCATAAAACATTGACTGTAAATTACAAATTTCAACACGGAGATTATATTTTCAACAGTGAATATCTATTATGATACAGATCATCTCAATGCCTCTAATCATGTAATCAATACCACTTCATTAGAATGAAGATTTCGTAGAAGGACGATAAGATCACCCTTGTAGCGTGATAAACTTCAGAATGATTATAAACTTGCACACATAATTAATTTATTATTATTGTTGCTGTGATAGTATTCTGTATCAATAAAAATGAATCATTCAAATCATCTTAAGGACATAACAAATTCTCAACATCCAACTGACATGTATCCATCATCAACTGTCAAGCTTCCAACGATAAAGCCACGCGTTATGCGAAATCCTGTTGTGAAGACGTCATAACATATAACCTTCTGATTTTTAAATGCTAAGAACTCAGTATGAAGTTTATATTTTTCATTGTTCTTAGTGCATTCAATTGGTTTATTTTTGTTCAGACTTTATGTTTATTTTACATATCGATAGAAATCTCGTGCATATCATCAATCATTTTGTTCAATATGTATTATTACGGGCATGGATTGGATATGTGGACGCTACTCGTCATATTACTGTTTTATTTTTGGGCTACGACCATTAAATATTCAACAAGTACCAAATTATAGAGTGCAAGCGAAAGAGTCAATCAAAGTATTGGAATATCACAAATAATATATAAATATGGTTTAATAGTAACCAGAGAATTATGGATATTTATAGATATATGTAACAAACCCCAAAGGAATATCTGGTTTTGCTTCCGCGTGGAAGTTTAACATACTTTGTAACTACCTTCACTAAATCCAAGACCTCAACATAAACCGCGCGTGTAAAACAATGTATGTAAATAAACGTAAGCCTCGAATTAAGATAAAGTAAATTAAATAGATTAGATTGAAAAAAAAAACGATAAAAATGTTATCTATGATTTCCGTGTTTCCGCGGCAAAAGTGATCATTTGTGAGTAAAATTTAGCACGTGGAATGTAAATATATTACAGCCATGAAAAGTAGCTCTACACTTGACATCTCTAAGTGTATTATAATAAACATGCAAAAATTATTTATTATTTTATTGTTTCAGCAATCAGAATTTAGGAGTCCTATAGACTATTGAGCTAATTTGACTTAATACTACGTCGGTTTTACCTATGGCAACCCAAACAGTTATCTCAATTCTGTTTGATAAATTTTATTATTACAATGTCTGTAATAGGTCGAATATTTTATTGATGCAGCAATGTCTAATCAAATGCCTATTTTCACTTGGAAATATATTTTTATATGTATTTTGAAGTGATGTCACTACCACACAAATTTGTTTGGTTGTTTCAACCAAATTTAATGTTTATTGTTCTTGTGTTTATTAACTATAGAACAAACTCATATTAAATGATAATAAACTTTACTATACCCAAAAAACATGGTGGCGATTTCTTTCTTGAGATCAATTTTGCCAATTTTACATATTTTATATATTCTCTACGTTGTAGTTCGTTTTAAGTACAGCTATAGTTGAATTCAACTAAGTACTAAGCGCTGACCAGGAGATATTTGAAAAGTTCGAAAGTGACAACGTTTATAAAAGATTCATTATAAATTATTACTTTTGTGAAGTCGAAGTGAATTGAACACAAACCACAGTCCAATGTAAACTTATGTTGATGAACGAATGGTAGTAAACGGTTTCACAATTAAATGCTAGAATGCCAGGGATTTGATTTGATGTTCGCTGTTAGATGACGGATTGTTGTGTTGTGATTGAGCGGTGGTGTATTTCTTATTGAGAAAATTATATCATAATTATTAAGAAAATTATTTCATAATTATAATAATTACCAAATTGAATATAAAATATATTCACGAACCTCCGGAACCAAAATTTTGCATTCATCGACTCCTAAAAATTATGAGATGATTAGGTACGAGTTTATAACAAATCAATAGGCAATGGTCATCATCATCTCTGATACTTTCAATTCTCTATATTCTCTTTATATTTTTTATTGTCACATAGGTTTTGTGCTACAACTAATAAATGTTCCAGGAGTACCAAATTATAGAGCACAAGGCAAGAGTCTACTCTTAAGGATTTGAAGATAATTGAATAAAAGTGTATAAAAATCATCATTGATACTCTCTAAAAATAGAAAGAGAATAAAATAGATTATAAATGAAATCAAAAAATTTCATTTAGAATTATTCTGTATTTTATTTTTCGTACTTCAACATCCATGTGTCTATCATCCTAGGTAATTAGTGAAATGATAAATATCAGCTTTATTATATTTAGAGTAGAGTGCAATGGAACATACACTAATTACCTTTTTTTATATATTAACATTATTCGGTCTAACTATCAACAATAATTTTAAGAGCCCCATCTACGTTCGTTTCTAAAAATTGTAAACAATTGCACTACCAGTCATTATCATGAACAAATAAACAAATCTACTGTTAAAATCTTCAAAAAAACACTGAGTAGCCTTAATCTTTCAAAAGCAAATACTGAGTTGCTCAAATATACTAGCATTGGAGAAACTAATACCTGAGAGAATTTAAAGCAAATTGTTTATAAGTTATATTTTATAATGTATTTAAGACGTCTTTTCTAGGACACCAATTTTGAGTTTTCTCGTCCTGCCATTTTTTGTATGTACGAATTAACTCAAAATATACCAGGGCTAATATTGATGTTTGGAGAAAATATCGATTTCTGGGAAGACATAAAAAAATCAAGGTTTGTCATTTTTGAGGCAGTTTTTTTCGCTGCGAAAGTGTTTTCCGCAAGAGTATCGCTGCTGTAGAGAACATTGTGTCCCTAAGTAGTGCCACTTACCAGACACAACGATATATTTTATGATATTTCTATCATATCAATAAAACTGTGTTGAAAAATCAGAAATTACCCTTCCAATTCTCAATTATTTAACTCATAGTAAGAAATCTTGAAACAAAGGTAAACACAACATGTCGTCCATGCATCAAGCAGATCTAGCGAATGTCGTCCATGAATGGCACTCGTAGCGATAGGGTTAAAATTGCCGCGACAGCCAACGTGTTAAGTAGTTTTTTCAGTGTCTCCTATTATGTCACTATATATATATATATGCTGTGCTATTCTATTATTTGTCATTGGTTTATTCCATTAAGTGTCGAACTCAAAACTAAAGATTCTATATTGCCATAACACTTAAATCCCTCTTCCAACTAATCTTATATTATTATCAAGAGAAAAACAAAATCAATAACATTAAAATAATAACATAAGTATTTGAAATATATGAAGCATGTGTCAATTTTAGAAATTAGAAAAGGGCCAATGTACCAGATTACAAAGTCAATAAACAGAAAAAACACTTGAGTATGCAGTATTTCCGTTCGTTTTCCAGCAAATGCAATCGAAATCGTACGTTGTGATATGTCAATTATCAAATACAGCACTGGTCACAACAAACTGTTTCATTTGCATTGTATTGTTGTATCTAGCATTGCATTGCATAGATATTTTATTTCGCATTGGCAACCCAATCTGACAGGCAGCCGTGTGCGCTATGTGCACAGCAGAGTATTTCGCGTTATGAAATAATATTCGTGTGCCTGGCTTTCGCAATTCGGTATTTATACATCTCGCATCGCGAACGGTCTTTCGCTACACGAATGAACGGAGTAATATTAGCGCTGGTGCACTTACCTTAATTTAATACGATACACACATTTTATTACTTTACAAGAATGGATTGGATGCCGGAATTAGGTGAAATCAGGTTCACCTAGTTTCAAGCCGCAGAATATCATTTTACAAAATTTTATTGATAGTTTTGATGTAGAGTAGGGAGGGGCTTGAAGGGTTCACCACCACTATCTCAAAAGCAAGTGAAGTATATATATATAATTTTTTTTTTTAATATTTTTCAACGGCAATCAGAACCTTATGTCCTATGAGCTGTTGCGCTGAAACTTCTCCTTACATCTTATTTTTTAGATGGTGACCCAATGGTTAATCCATCCATATTTGATGATTTTGTATTAGAATTAATCTAATAGGGCTGACTTTATTGGTGCAGCAATGCCGGTTAAGGGCTATTTTCACTTGGGAACTTATTGCTATCTATATTTCCAAGTGAAAATCGTTGTCACTACTGCCTGACAACAGGCTGCTCGAAGTGGGTATCGAACCCGGGACCTCTGACACAAGTCCCGTAGCTCTTAACCGATTACCTACGGGCGAGCTAAGTGAAGTATATAATTTTTAATGATAGTACTTTAAAATAAAAAACAAAAATTGTGTATTAGCCAGTCATTACCTAAAATCTTGCGACGTCGCTATCAGGAGATAAACCGGCCATATATCAATATTTATAACAAGTCATTTTTTTCGTTGGTAGGTTTTGAGCTCGTTTATTTAGTTTATAGTACTTTTTTGTAATATTTGCATCTATTCCATCCTGTAAATCAGTAAATTTTTGGTAATAACTTTACTTTGTCTAATTCGAATGCCAATCCAGTGATTAGATGTCCTAGTATGCGTTTTATATTACCCTGAATATAATTTTTAAGTGTACGTTATTTAGAAGATATATTGTTATTTTTAAGTTCGATTCAACAGTTTTTTAGGTAACTTCAATAAAAGCTTACATGTGGGTAAAAATTACTAACTAAACCTTCACACTGGCAAAAAAGAAATATTCTGCATAACATAACCAAATAATTTCAGAAAACAAAGCAAAGATAATGCCATTTTTCTCTCTTTTTTATTAATAACCAGTAAATTCTGTAAGTTATTTTGTTATACATTATTTACATATTACAATTATAGATAGTAATTACCCACTGGGGTAACTACTATTATATACTGTTTCAAATTAATTAGCCAAAATTATTTGAGTCTTCTAAATTCTAATGCAAAAAGCAGCGGAGCAACGAGTGGATTGGGATGACTTACTAATTTGTGATAGTGATTGGTTGATCTTGTTTTTCAAAAGTCTTCAATATATAGCACATTTCGATCATCGTGCATAGTACCATGGTACCTGCCATCATTCTAAGTGTTTTAGATTGTGTTCTCTGTACCAATGCTACATTTGATTTTCTAGAGCATCCCCAAAGCTCTGTCCCATATGTCCAAATAGGCATTATTATTGTTTTGTAATTCAGGATTTTATTTTCAAGTGCTAATTTTGAATTATGTACTATAAGCCAATGTAGACACCTCACTCTGGATTTGATAGATTTAATTTTTGTTGTGATGTGACTATAATACCATTTTTTATTTTTTTTTTTATAATTTTATTTGAACAGCGATCAGAACTTATGGGTTCTATGAGCTATTGTGATTAATATCTTACAAACTATGTTTGTTTTATTACAGATGGCAATCAAACAGTTGTCACATCTCTGTATGATAAATTTTTATTACAATCTCTGTAATAGGGCAAGTATGGTGCAACAATGCCGGGTGAGGGCTACTTTCACTTGGAAACATATTGCTATTTATATTTCCAAGTAAAAATCGTTGTCACTGTTGCCTGACAACAGGCTGCTCGAAGTGGGTATCGAACCCGGGACCTCTGAAACAAGTCCCGTCGCTCTTAACCGCTTACCTACGGGCGAGCCCATAATACCAAATTGATTAATAATATTTTATTAAGTAGTTGACGTTCCTGAATTGAATGAAAGCATTAGTATTTATGATTTACGAGATGGAAATCTTTAAGAATCCTCGTAAAGGATTCCGTAAAAATGATGTATTAAAATCGTCTTTGGAAGTTTCTCGTGGGCACGGATCCAGCTCTCCAGCTATCATTAATGTACCAAGTCGGTCTCCAGTCACATGGGCTTGTTGTATTTACTGTTATGCATTACGTCTAATGCGGAAGAGCAACGTTCAATATAACTTCACATGTGGGTGACTCCGATAATGTGTTAGGAATCGTATGTAGGTTGGATTCAGATGACCCCCCGTTCAGTCATTCTGCGTGTTCAGTTTTTCAACTGTTTTCTATTGTTCAGTTCAAGAAACACAAAACAATAAGCATGAATAAAGAAACCGCTTGATAAAATATATGTTATGATATGTTCGGCTGAGCTGTAGAGAATCAGAACGTTTATGAAAGTTGCTCTTGCGAATTTGAACATTTAGAATGGATGTTTATCAGATTCGTTATTGGATTCGCAGCAACTGAAAATTCAGTTATCCTTAGTTAGAACCTAATAAAATGCTTGCTTGCCAGTTAGAACAATGTCAACCACGTTGTCTACTAAAATAATAAATAGAGATCAGCTAATGTATGTTAATGTGACCTAAATCCGAAATGCTAGGACTATATATATTACTTTTAATACTTCGCCGTTTGAATAATTACAAAGTGAATGCTTGACAGAACTATTATTTTCTATGATTTTCTGCAACAAATTAATTATACAAATATATTTTCAGTAATCTTACTAATTTACAAAACTGAAATTCTAGTTAGTTTTTATTTATAAATAAAACCAAGTAGAAGCAGAACTGTTTGTAAACGAAACTTATAATGTAGGTAGAGTAAAGTGCAAATAACTTAATCAATCAAACTGACCCAATCTCCAAATTATAAAGCCTGTAAAATGGTCAATTTTTTATAAGAATATCTGTAATATTGTACAATATGGAAATAAAACACACTTTGAATAATTGCTTTATGAAATCCTGTAATTGCAGCATCAAACAGTATTTCAAATATTCGAATTAATACTCATTCATTAATAAACATAATATTAGTCATGATTTTCAAGATTAAATTGAACTTGAAAATGCAATTTGAACGTTTAATAGAAAAAACGAGTAATATGCAGTAAATGCTTTTTCGAATTGTTACTGAACAGATTATTTCTTTAAGTTTACTTCCCATTACCATACCATTTGAGTCTTGCCAGTTTGAACAACATCTAACAAATGCAAATAGAGAAATAACGCTGGAAGGCCAACTTAAAAACAAAATGAGAGATATACGTAATTCTTTCTATTGATAAACTTATTTTAAATTCTACATACATTATATTATGTTTTACAATTTAAAATATTACAATTTTATAAAAGGTATGTATATATAAGTTTCGGTTCACAACTCTTTTCGACGACTCACGACCTTAAGTTTTCTTTCTAATTTTACTTGTAACCTCACTCATTAGTGAATCGAGTAATCGAGAAAGGAAAACATGTCTAGCTAATTAAAAAAAGTAAACTTAGCCTTTTGATATTCAAAACAAAACATAACGATTGGTCGAAACAAATATTTTTGTGCAACTAGAAAATTTGAATTATATTGATTAATATATAAAATACAGTATTTCTATGTTGAATCATGTATATGCATAAAAATAATTAGTACTATACTATAATATATTAGTACATAATATTAGTAGTAGTAAATATTTTATAATAATTATATAATCCGATTTTGTAAGTCACTAAAAACTTAAATAATTTAATATCGATACAATTTGATTTTAAAATTAATTTTGGGGTTTATTTATAATTTATTCTGAAACTTATATATATTTTATGAAAAAAATATTTTAAAACTAAAACTACTATCGGCACAAAATTTGATAAGTTATTTATTTAATATTCGACTTCAATTTATTTATTTAAAAATATGTAAATTCAATAATTTGAAAATAACACAGTATTCATGCAAGAAGCAATTGCAGTAAGCACTCGTTCAATACCATCAAAACATTATGTTGTGCGATTCAAAATGTTGGCACATCCATGACTTTGTGTGAAATATTGGCATCTCGCGCTATTATTGCTAACCTCAATTTATCCAAATGAAAAGAACGCCGTTCACCAATTAAAACATTCAGAGCTTTCTATTAGATAGGCATATCTCTCCATAGCTCGAGTATTACATTCGCACTGGGACCTTCGATTGAAGACACTCCATCTGATGTCGAAATATTTAATTCGATGTCGAAATAAATAGCAAAATTATCAACAGTTAATAACAAAAATTTCTATAGTGTTTAAAGCTTTTTAATCACATAGCAATCACTTATTTAAATTCCACGAAAATTGTGTCGAAGTTAAAAATTTTATCGAAGAAGGACAAAACGAACGGAATGAATTCTCCAATTATTTTTGCCAACTATAATAATAAATTTTTAATAAACTTAAAAATAAATATTGAATGAAACATAAAACCCCCTTATTATCTACCACATGAAATTATAAAATCTGTTAAAATAAATATGAATGTTTTGGTCGAACAGCGAAAAAGTATACCAGTCAACGGTCAATTTTATACATTTCCTTTACTATTTTACCAATCTGTTGCCTGATTCTTGAGTTTGTTGCCTAACAATACGATTGTATAATTTTGATATCGACTGTCCATCGACGATTTGCTACAATTTACGGCTCCAGCGCCCAAACTCATTGCCCAACTTTGTTGGAATCTTATCTATACAACTCAGAGATTAAAATTTTCCTACTTGAACTGCAAAAATATCTTTGACATTTACCAACGGTTACCAGATGGTTACCAGCATTTGTAAACGCGCAAAAAATTTTCTTTTCATAGTAACTGGCATGACTCTACCGATAAATCAACAAACTTATAATATTAAATAAATTCAACTTCTACAATGCTGAGTAGTATTTTAAACACAATTGTAAAAACTGTGATTATTCAACGTTAAGCAAGTCAAGTTAGTATTTAAATAAATAAACATTTATTTTGTCAAATTTCCAGATAACAGTGTAAAAATTCCCATAAACAGCTTTGAGGAACGTCAATTTATATTCTGATGCAAAATTTCCAGTTTGTTGAAAAAAATTACGATATTATTACGAAATATGATTTTCAAGTAAATCCGCATGAAAATGCAGAAAACCTGATACCGAGAAAAAACTATACCCATTTTCACTTGGAAATAAAGATCCAAAACATGTTTACAAGTGAAAATAGCTCTTTTCTCGGGCATTGGCTGCATCAAATTAAAAATATGTAAAAATATTAGATAAATTTTAACAATTAAAAAACCTATCAAATATGGGTTGGTTAACAGTCATCATCTACATACGACATAAATGCATTGGTTAAATAATTTTGCTATTAGGGGGAAATTCCCTAGTGGCTAGAGGTTATTTATAAATAGATCAAAAAATATTTCACAAAATGTTTATTAAATTATGATTTATGTTAGATAACAAAGTTAGAAATCAAACTAAATTATCAAAACCGCAATCTTTGCTAAAAAATAATTAATACTATCAATCAAACTTTGGTATCAACAAATATGTTTTTAAACAGTGACGCCTAGTACCGGACATTTCAAAATAACCTGCATTGATCACATATGTAGCCATCTCCACATTCTGTGTGTCTTTGATAAATATTCTTAGATATTGCAAAAAAAATCACATTTATTCACCCTTTTGGCTGGGCCACACCGATGCTCTTAGCTGGTGCATTCACCATAAGCTTTTCCTTCTTCGACTAGGAAATACGAAAAATAGGTGTATGTAGTGACCGTTAGCACTTAATTGGAATAAATTACGTATATTCTCACAAGAAATATCAATATGTTTACTATCCGGCACTAAGGGACGACTTAGTGTCCGGTGCCAAGGGACAGACATTTTCGTTCATTTGGTGGCACCTACTAAAATTGGTTAAAAAATCTAATAATATTCTACAATTTTACGGAAAACAATCAAGTACAACTTTTATCTTTGCATACCACTCAAATGTAAATGCATAAATATGCTAGAATTACTTTCATTGATATTTAGGTGACGCCGTGATTTTGCGCCTAAAATAGGAAAGGATTAAAATCCCTTTAAAATTAAAAATAAGACATTGGACCTGTTTGACCTTTGGTACCATTTCACCTCGCAGATCCACAATTATGAATTAGCTAGGTAGGTATTTTACTAAACATCGTAGGTTCAGCTTATGGTATTTATACATATGTTCTAAAAATATATTTAATCATAAAATTAAATTACCTATTATTTTCCATACTATAATTACCAAATACATGATTAGTTCAAGGAAAATGCCAGGGTCGAATGAACAACAAAAATCCAAAAATTAATTCAAATTTTATTAACCTGAATTATGCGTATAAGTTGAAAGTTTAACTAAACATCGCGTGATTAGTAGAATATTTACGATTATATAATAGCAAAATAGTAATTTAAATAAATTATTTAGATTTAAGCAACAGATACAATCGGCCTGCAATACAGATCGTACAGATTTATTAATGCTAATACATTCTTAATCGCCCCATCTCCATGTAAGGTATAATGTGATACCGCCAATTTGCCGTGTTGGTGGAACACAGGCGACCGAGAGCGGCCGTTCGAGTGTTGGTCTCGTGTACACGCGCTTATACATTACATATACGAATAATATGTCTATTCGTACATTCATATTTGACTCATGTCAAAGCATCACGAGGTGAACGTTGTTGCAGAACTTGTTTGAATACCAAATTCGATTCAATTTCAAGATTTTGCGCGGGATGGACGAAATTGACAGATAAACATTATATAAACATGTTTTATTGATGTGCAAATTAATTTATAATGTTATGAGTATACTTTAAATTATTGATACTTATAATATTTTTGCGGACTATTGGTGCGTGGCATTGCGCCTTAAGGCAAATTTCTGGAACTTTCCGTAACTTAATTCAAGATTTTGAAAAGCTTTAAAATCTTTTGAAAATTGTGAAAACAATTAAAAAATTTGAAAACTTTTGCAATCTTGCAATAGTCTTTTTCGATATATATTTTTTTTTAATTTGAATTTATTTCAAAAATTTTCAAATTTTTTACGTGGCCATATAGAATTGTGAGCAAATTCTATACTGTATTAATATCTCTATAAAAAATTTGATGTGCATATGTCTAATAATCATTTTTGACCGCCAAATGGCATTTTTTAACATTTTTATTTGATCTCCGAAACCCCTAAACCTTCTCAAATATTTAATCAATTTTTTATTCCGACAAAGCAAGTGAAATTTCTTTTGAATCATTCAAATCGGACGCTCCGTTCTCTCAAAAACTGAATGACCATTTTTGTCATTTTTGCCTCATATCTTCGAACAATTAATTAAAGCAATATACGTTAGAAATTAAATGATTAAAATAAATCATGTTTTTTTTCCTTAATCGAATGTAAAATGTCGCAGCTTTCCTGTTAATCAAAATCAAATACACTATTAACTGCAAAAACAAAGAATGGCATTTTCACCGCCTGTAATTCTAAAAAAAGTATAGAACAAAATTTAATTGAATAATGTTTAATAATTAATTAATTCTACAGAATAATAAATTCAAACTATATTCAATAGAGCATCACAGCTTTTGTCTATATTAGTTAGTTGTAATTTCAAATTTAACCCCCTAGACAAAAAGCTCATATTAACATAAACATCTGAAATATTGAAATGTACATTCAATAAGATAATATAAGAAAAATAAAACTAAAACTTTAATGTTAACAAAAAACTGTTTTGTTTAATCGAATATAAGAAGTAGCAACCAGTTAGTGAAAATTAATACACAAAAATAAATGCACATGAATATCGGCGTGTGAGCTTTTGAAACCCAATCGGTAGTGATACAGAACGTCGGTTCATAGCTGTGCAAATGTTATAGTAAGTATATAAGTAAGAATTATATGACCAAAAAGTTTTTTTTTCAAATCATCAAATATTTCATTCCTTTCCGAATTAAATTTTCAAAAAAAAAAATTAGTATTAAAAGATTTTTATTTTAAACAATTATGTGAACGAAATACATGCAAATGTCGCTCTGTATTTAGTCATTCAGCGATTTCTATATAAATGTAATAATATGAAATTAGGCATACACTCTGTCAACATAATATTTTTTTCTCGCCATCACTAGCAAGAAAATCTATCCTTACATCTATCATCGAACAACATGATAAAGCTCGTAAACTTCTAGTTCATATAAGCTCGTAAAATTTGTATCATTTTTATATTTTATTAAATTTCAACCAGAAGGTCATTCAGCCCCAAATTATGAAGTTATTAACTTACTACTTCATTGAATATTAAGTATAATGACATTTTTCTAATTTGCAACAAGTTTATTATTTTTGATCCAAACTAAATTTTTTGTCACATTTATAAAAATAACTAGTAATATAACTATAAAATACTAATTGTTTTAAGGCTTCTCGACATTTTTTCAACCTTTCGTTACGAAAGCGTTTTCCGCAGGAATGTCGCTGCTGTACGGAACAGCGTGTCTCTTGGTAGTGCTACTGAACAAACTCTGTTCAACGATATATTTCAAGATACTTCTAGCAATATCAATAAAAATGTTTCAAAAAATTAAAAATTATGCTTCTCATAAACTAAAAATTACAATAAAACTAAAGTTATCAACAGTTTAACTCATAGTGGTAAATCTCAAAAGAAAGACCGACACAGAACATGTCATCCATGAACGACATCCGTACACACAGTACGTCTTGCGGATGTCGTCTATTGACGACACTCGTAGCGAAAGGGTTAGGCAGTTTTTGCAAAAACTTTTTTTTCTGAATGTATAGTCCAGTCATTTGGTCGTTTTGCCGGTAGAGTACTCCGGGAATTCTGAAAATTGGTAATCTTATAGATTTCGAGGTGCTCTTCACGAAAATCAACTTTGCCACCTCAAATTTGAACGGCAAGTTGCCGCCATATTGAAAAAATGGCGTCAAAAAACAGCTTTTTAAAAATATCTCCTTTCTGGCTCATTCTACTATAAAAGTATCTATGTACGAATTAAACTAGAGAAAATTTCCTACAATTCTTTAGAAAACCGTTTTTTTGTAAAATTGATAGTTTGAGAGTACGGCCGCCTCAAAGTCTTTGCTGCTCTCGCCGTAGTATCAAATCTGTCCATATATGACAGCACTTCGAACTTGACCACATTCTCTCTAATAATTAATATTTTCAATGTTAAATTAAGCGAATAAGATCTAGAAATAGAATAATTCAAATATTTTTCTGTTTTTTTGCTGATTTTTTAACGCTTCAAGCTACTTGACGCTATAAGGTGCTACTCAAGCTATAAGTATATTTATAGCTACTTTGCCATTGAAGTGTTAAAAAATTAGCAAAAAAACGAAAAATATTTGAATTATTTTATTTCTAGATCTTATTCGCTTAATTTAACATTGAAAATATTAATTATTAGAGAGAATGTGGTCAAGTTCGAAGTGCTGTCATATATGGACAGATTTGATACTACGGCGAGAGCAGCAAAGACTTTGAGGCGGCCGTACTCTCAAACTATCAATTTTACAAAAAAACGGTTTTCTAAAGAATTGTAGAAAATTTTCTCTAGTTTAATTCGTACATAGATACTTTTATAGTAGAATGAGCCAGAAAGGAGATATTTTAAAAAAGCTGTTTTTTGACGCCATTTTTTTAAATATGGCGGCAACTTGCCGTTCAAATTTGAGGTGGCAAAGTTGATTTTCGTGAAGAGCACCTCGAAATCTATAAGATTACCAATTTTCAGAATTCCCGGAGTACTGTACCGGCAACAGCCTTTTTTTGCACCAAATGACTGGACTAGTAGTCTACATCTCAGAGTATGTAGTCTAGTCTAAAGCACGTAGTTCTAGACCGCAGGAACTAAAGAGAGCTTGTGCATTTCAAATTCAGTAAAGATGTACAGAATGTACTGATTTATGCTGATCTTTATTTTGCTAAAGAATGAGGATAGTTGAAACTATAACTTAATTTTAACTAACAAAAAAAAATATTTAAAATATATTTTTCCTGTAATTTGAACATTTATTTGAATAAATTTACTATTTACTACAGATCCTTAAAGTGCAAACACTCTTTATAATGCACATGTTACATCTAATTCTATTAATGAAAATATCTATTCATTAACATTTGTACGAGCAAAAAATCAATTGAGCGATTAGAAAATAATATTGTCTTATTAGATAATAGAATATTCTTTGAAAAATATCTGAACAATTGACTCGTTATTAAACATTGTATACCGTCGTAAGAATAGTGAATATTCCAATGGCATATATCTCGCACATTGCATTTTTTATGAGCGATTATGCGCGCGTGTCAATGTATTAGACGTCATACCGGCCAACGAGTTTGATTAGCATATGTGAAGAAGTTATGTAAGTGAAGCATATTACAGGGAACATAATAATTTCCGAGAAATACTTAAATTTTATGATCATTGCAACGATTATGTCAAATTTGATCAAAATTTATTTATTCTTCATTTGAGGCAACTGACAAAGTAACAAGCATTTCACTATCGCATAGCATGATGTAGAATTAACTTAATAAACTATACTGGAAAACAGATGCATTGAAAATTTTTGATAACATTTTTTAGAAGCGCTGGAATTATTTATTTAAAAATGAAAATATAAAATATCTCTTTTTTCCTAAATAGTTTATTTTTTGCGCTACGTGTGTCTTCTCCAGTCAACTGATATTTCAGAAAATACATTTTTTTCACTATTAAACATTTATAGCGTAGAGATGGATACAAAGATCCAATTTGACTAAGTAATTATATTGTGAAACCCAATTTAATTACACCAAAGCACAAAACAAACACGTATTAAACACACGTGTAACTATTTGACTATGTTCAGTAAAACTCCCATCTAATACATTATTGTATAAATGTGTTTTTTTTTCTGTTTTTCACAAATTTGTTACCGGGTTCTTTTTACTCCATAGGCGGGGTAAAAAACTGCCAAGGGGTAAAGAGAGCCACTTATTTTTAATTTCGAAAAGTTTTTTTATATATTTTGGTTTTCAATATCAATATAGCCACAATACTATATAATCAAAAATTGTATATTAATGCTACTTAATCTAATGAAATTAAACAAAATAGTATAACACTTTACATTTCTTAATATTGTAATTAAATTAATTGTTTTTCATAAATTCTAGAAAGTTTTATAGAATAATAGCTACATTATTCAAATCAATGTGAAACAGTTTATTTATTAGGCTGAACAACAAAATTAATAAATAAAAGAATCAATTCTCACTACTTCATAAATCTTGCTTTTATAGTTATTCATATTAAATTAATTACAATCAGACAAGTCTTTTTTTTTACAATTGTTACAATTGACATAAAGACAACTTTTGTTTGAAATTCATATTTCATGTGCACATTTTTTTTATAAAGATCGCATTGCATACAACTTTTTTATATAACTTTGTCAGAAGAATTTATCATCCGAGTAGAAAAAATTATTAATTTACTTTATATCTTGTAAAATTTTCTTTTTATTTGAATTATCTTTATAGGTTTAGGTGGTACTTTTTAACCCAACCGTATGTACGATATTCCTGAGGTTGTGTAACTTAAAAATAAAAACAAAGCCTGACAACAACAAAAAATTCTTTCGTTAAAAATTTGACAATGTAGCAGTATATCTCCTGATTGCGATGTCGCCCGATTTAAGGTGATAACTGATCACACATTTTCCTTCTACTTTAAATTAGTATTAATAAAAAAAATCACACTTCACTTGTTTTTGAGATAATGACTTTTTTACCCTCGAACCTCTAAACCCCGCTAACCTAACGAAATCGTTTTCATGTAGTTTTTTGTCTAAAGATGAGTTTCTATTAGTTTGGAAGAAGAAAACGTTATGATTTTCACTGCTAACGAGAAGGTTTTATTCGAATCTATTCAAAACAAACATACTTATAGCAACAGTCCTATTTCTTCTTAGCATCATTGATACTTGTTTATGACAGGGGACAATTTATTTAATAGGATAATAAATAAAAATTCAAGATTGTCAAGTCAATATATTAAAGAAAATATTCATAATGCAAATATAAATGTTTACATTGAAACATGGTACTGGTAAAATTTGTCAAACTTACTTATGCCTATAAACTTGTTGAAGCTTGTACTGGTCTTAATACGATGAACTCTACAATTATTGGTCAAACTGATTTTTTTACCAGGTGTATGTCTTACTTGTACTACATTATCTACCTTATTATGATTTGTCCGCGCGTTTTCAGATATCATTTATGATAGTTCTGCATTCTTTGCGAGGTCAATGGAGATGGGTGTGTTGGGTCGTACGAACGGAATTATTCCCGTACTTTTTCTCGTGCACCATTAACGAGATCAAATGTCTGCTTTTCATGACAATGGTATTTGAACCGTTACAAGTTTGTAGAACACATTTTGTAATCTCACAATATGTTGTGTATCTACCCATATATTTACTATAAACTCGACAATGCCGAATTTCGTTCGTGAACTTTTCACCGCTGAGCTGCGTTGGTAGTGGGACAGCCGGTGACCGAATGGCACGCGTTTGAAAGAAACAATTTGTTTGTTTAACATATTAATAATCATAAAAAATTTAAACTGCGAGTCCCTTATAATGTTCAATTTATTTAACATTTATTAAATTCCAGTTGGGTAAGTTATAGTAATCGAAAATGAAAATTTTTATTCTATTTTGGCATACTTTAGAAAAAATGAATGCATGTGTGTGCATGTGTGTTCGGATACCAATTTTTGTCGACGATTTTGGGAACACGGTTCAACCGATTTCATTGATTACAAAAACGAATCAAATGTTTTTTGAACCATTCAAATTGGTTGATCCGTGCGCCAGAAAACGTGACTGGAAATTTGTATCCATACATACATACACACACAAACACACACATATCTATTTTTTCTGAGGTATGCCAAAATGTTCAGAAACCTTCAAAACGTCGAGAAATGTAAAAATTTTCAATTCTGATTTTCGGCCCATTACAATAACTTACCCTACGGGAAGTTAATATAAAAAAATCAAATTATTCGAAAAAGTCATTTTTTCCAAAAATTTCAAAACTTTCAAAAATATCTTTTTTTTTCAAAGTTTTCAAAAATTTTAAAGTTTTTTTGTAAATTTTAATTTTCGGTACAGGAAGTTCCAGCAATTTGCCTTAAGACACGATGCCGTGCACCACTAGTTTATATTGCATTCTAAAAAAAATTTAAATGAAACAAAAAAAAAATGTTGTAGTTGTATAATCAATAAAAAAAATTTAGTAATTAAAACCAAATCGAATTTATAACATTTTGTAATGCAAATAAAATAATTGGTTAAGAAGGTATTATGTACCAACAAAGCAAAGATAAAAACTGCATCATCAAAATAGCTTGACTAATTATGGACACCAGTTGATGTTGCTAAAATGTTGAAAAGCCACCGTCAAGATGACAAACTAATGAGCATATATAAAAATTTAAAGATCATGAAAGTACAGAACTGTCATTAGTGAGATTAAATTGGAAGACTTTACTTTGAATGGGTATTTTATATAATAAACCCATAAAAAGTACTGAGGGAAGTTATTAAGTTATATTTGAATGGTGTTATCATAGAAATAAGAGATTTGGAAAGAAATTACAATATGAGAATTATTAAAATTGTTTATGGAAATTTAATTTTATATCATACTATTTATTTTATTATAGAGCTTAGATATTACTGTACAACTTTAATATTATCTTTTCATAATGAGTAGTAGCACTTACAAAATCTTATCAAAACCTTCTTTAAAAGTCTACTGCGTTTGAGTTGTAACAACATAGGATTTTAAACTTTAGTGTATCCTTTTTCTGAACAAATAAAGTTTAAAAAATATTCATGGTTAGAATTTAACAAGTGTTCATATTAGGATAATGTAATTCTTCTCTATTATTCAAGTGACAAAAATATTATTTAATAAACATATTGATTGAAAAAATTAAATTATACTAGTGTATTTTTCTATTAAGATTAACGCATATTGTTGCTAATTTGTATCAAAATTTAGTTAAATCTAGTTAAATTACGATCTGATTTTACGTTGCATTTATGATTGTAATTTAGTAATACTTAAGCTTCACGTCATTCATAGAAATCGCTATTGTTGTGTTGAAGGAAAAAACAGAATTTTTACGTAGTTGAACTAAAATTTTTCTTTGTTCTGATTATAGCCTACATTTTCAGAGTAAGTGATTAAAGTTATCGTCGATTAAAACTACAGCAAAACAAAGGCATGATTTAATTAATTAATTATTGGTAAAACATTAAATTTATAAAAATCTTTGAACGATAATAGAGCTAAACCAGAAATATGAGCACATAGGAGAATCTTTTAATATATATATTATATATTTTAACAGAGCTTTAATGGTGCTTGCGCCCTATATAAAGTAAAGACAACAGAAACTACAATGTAACTCTAGTTAATTTACATATTTTTATATTACACTACCAATTACTAATATATCGGGTTAACAGCGTAGAAAAGAAAGTTCAAGCACAAATTAAAGGACATGTATGTCCAATTGCTCTTAACAATAAAAAAGGAACTCTGGTTAAAATAAACGCAATTATAGATAGAGGAATGAAATTGTTTAATGCTTGTAATAAGAGAAATATAAAAAAAATGTTAAATCGAAAAATAATGGATATAGCTATAGAAATATGAATACAGTAATTTTAAAAATGTTTATAATTTATTATAAATTATAATTTTATTGTAAAAATTATAATTTAGAGTCAGCGTTGGCGTAATTGGTGAGTATGTGGGCTAGCAAAATCGGAGTTGATCTCATCATCGGCCAAGCTCGAAATCAAGCAGCGTGATGTCAAATTTTCACTTGAGGTTATAGATCTCTAATATAATCTTAAGTGGAAATCACTTTAGCAAACATAGCTATATATAAAATCATAAAAAGTCAAAAAACACTAGAACTTTTTTTAATTTTTCGTAGGGTAAGTTACAGTAATCGCAAAAAAATCGAAAATTATAATGCTTGCATATCTTTACATAACTAAACATTTTGGCATAACTAAATAAAATATGTATGTGTGCGTGTGTCTGTGCGGATACAAATTTTTGGCGACGATTTCGGGATGGTTAAACTGAGATGAATTAAAAAAACATTCGATTTTTATTGATGAGAAGACGTGGTGATTAGTTTTTGCAAAGACAGGTTCAGCTGTTGCGAAGATACGGGATAAAAAGTGCAAAAAATGGCAGTTTACTTTTTGAGAAAACGAAGCGTCCAATTTGAATGATTCAAAATTTTTTTGTTTGTTTTATGAAATGAAGAAGTGATTCAATTTTTGGAAACTAGACCGCAGGTCAAGCGGTTTTGGACGCATTTGGTGGTCAAAAATGATTATTAAACATATGCACATCAAATTATCAGATATTTCATAGCAATTTTGAGTACATGAGTACAAATTTTGTTTACACATCATATCTATGGGTTCCGTACCAATGTTTATCCGTCTATAAAACAGCTAGAGAATTGCTTTGAAAAAAGTCCAAAAATTACAAAAAAAATCAATATATAAAAAAACTTTTTTTAATCTTCGGTTTAGAAAGTTCCAGCAATTTGCCTTAAAGCACGATGCCATGCAGCATGCACCACTAGTTAGTAAAAGTCATTAGTAAACACTGGATAAGATAACTACTGCCTACCAATAACAAGCCATACACCACATATAGACAAAAATTACTGAATGTCCTCTTAATATGAACAGTTTGTAATTCAAACAAAAAAAAACAAAATAATAATAAATAGTAAAATAAAAAGCAACAAATCGAATATTGAAATTTATCGAATCTGTCTAAATCACGAAGGTGGAACAATCGGCGCTGACCAGCGCGCTCATTACCAGCGTGTACGTGCTAACGTACAGATAGAGCGTAGGTAGGTATGGTCATAATGAGATTATGCCTCTGATCGTAATCTGCATAATTTGCTTAACTCTGGTACTGTGCTAGTTGTGAGAGCGAGAATAGAATTCAAATCATTTAAGTCTGTTAAGAATTTCTTTGACGTCATTTTCGGATTGATGCCTGTACGAATGATTGGTTAATGTTTTTTTTTTTTCATATTTTATAATTACAATAAGTTGAAGATATATGGTTAATGCGCATGATTTGTATAAAACACGCGGATATAAAATTGTGGACGTGGTGGTTTAATAGTTTTGAATATCATACCAATAAATAGAACTAAATTACATTTATATCTATAAAAATATAGTTTATATAAAATAATGACATTATATGTTCATTTATATATAAAATATGAATAGAATTTTTATAAATTAACGGCCAATATATTTAATATGTATATAATGTATGTTCGGTTGTATTTTTATATTGTGTTGGCCATGATGACAGCTATCTTCATGGCGTTAATATTTTCTCTGGAAGGTTGCTACCTCGTAAAAATGATAGCACAAAGTTTTATCAGTCTTATTTATTACTTCCAAAATTAAAATTTAGGTAGTAACATGTATAGTGAATAAGTAATAAATATATAAAATCTTCAATCCAGTAATACAAAGTGACATATCAACAATTTAATAAGAACTCCTTTTATACGATTCACAGATACAAAAATTAAAATATAATTTAACAACGTTTTTTACATTATATTAATTTAGGACTGAAATTAATTTAAATGTATAAAATAAAATCAACATAAATGAAATATAAAATTTACAATATAAAATAATATAAATGGATATATATACTAGACACTAGGATACAAAAATTACATACTAAAATGCAACGGTTGCAAAGATCTGTACCTTTGGAGATACTAATTAAATCTCCATATAAAAATTCGAATTTCACATAATAAATATAAATATATTTATATACAAAATACAAGCTAACAACTATAACAGAAGACTATTGTAAAAATTTCATTTTTTTTTTTGTCCAAGTTTTGCGACTTCCAAATTAACAGATATTATAGATGAACAAACGGCCTAATAAACAAATTGGCAACATAATTCCGTATAATATTCATGTACAGAACAATAAAAGTACATTGTATTATACTTAGTAGATACTTCTTAGCAAACTTCCCTAAGAACTATATTTCATATTAATCATTCAACTGGTATTAAAATTGCATAAAACAATTTGTCGTTTTAGTAACGTGAATACAGAATTCATCATGAAAAAATTGATTGATTGTAATCAAGAAAATAAAGATTAAATATTTCCATTCTACATTCTTGATTGTCGAATTTTTGGTATTATAGAAATGCAAACAAAGAGTTTCAAACATATCAGTTCAACGATTCAGGGCGGAAGTAAAATTTTTTGTTATTAAACAAATCAAGTCCAAATATGATAAGTATTAAAAATTTTGACGAGAGTACTGTTATTTATTAATTGGTAGTTGATAGAATTTCACATTTACGGTTAAATCATTAGATTTTTTGTAAAGATAAAGAATTTTTTGCAAATAAATGGATTTTTTATATTGAGTTACATGACTACTCTAAGACATGTTCTTGCATTGACGTATGTGAAAATATATCTTATTAGAAAAATTAACATTAGATATCATCATAAATAATGAACGCATTTAATCAGATAGCTGTGGCGCATAGTTGTGTATCGTCAGAATCTAAGTAAAATGTTGTTTTGGTGGTCAAATGCAATTTAAAACAATTTATTAACTTTCTTTAAAATCAAAAATCAAAAAATTGTAAAGCTTCTGAAAATTCGAAATTATGGTACGAAGCACTAGTGCACTAGTTTCATATCGGCATAGCCTTAACATATTTTAAATATATTAAATAAAATTTGATAATAAGTGTTTTTTTACAGAAAGTGCAATCTAAAAAGCCAATTTGCAAAAATTTTGCGAATTCTCTTTGGGAGTTATATTATTCAATCGCAGTTAGCTGGTTAATTAATAGTTATATTTATTACTTTTATTCAAAGTTATCGAAATAAAATTTATGAGTTGTTACGAGTTTAGTCTCTTCTGACTTAAACGTATTATGAATTTCCATAATAGAAGAGTTATCTTCGAGGATAATAAACAATTCCTTTAATTGACAATTTATATTTCATAAATCGGGCGTAACGTAAAAAAAGGCCACATAAGAATATTGCGTTCAGCTCAGTCGTATAAAAATTACTCAGAGTTGAAACGACACCTTCATTCCAATTACCATCGTCATTCAGCGTTGCATCGCGCAGGTTAATGGTTATCTCGATACTACATGAACGCACACAAGCTCTTAAAGTCTCCATTGACAAAAAATAACAAAACTCATTTTTGACTCAAAAATTACACGATTTGGCTTAAGTTTTGTCATACTAATCATCACTTACATTTACCTCTATTAACTTTTTATGATGTATCAAATAAAAAAATATGTTTTACATAATTTTAATGCATCATTTTCTATTGATACCATCACCATCATTGGTATATCATATGTATTATTAAATTAACACGATGTCTCTAAAGTACCCTAAATGGATACCCTTATATTAGTTGCAAGTATGGATAGTAAGTAGATCTTTAAGGAACTAATGATCCTCAATGAAGGATTATCTACCATGTATATTTTTTATGTTCAAGTAACATATTACTTAAGTAAACTATTTAGCCAAACATCTATTGAACAATAAGTTCTGATTGCTGTTAACAATGTATAAAGCATGGGTAGTATAAATAAAGTACCTACTGCAGCGGATATAAGCTGAATATTACAAATTTTAGACAGAAAAAATAAAGTGTTCATTATGAGGAATTTTTTTTCCATATATGTAGTAGTTACTGTAAATACAAAAATGGTTTGATCATTTGGCTTAATAAATTTTTCTGGTCCTGACCAAGTTTTTTTAACCCTTTCCACTCGGATGGCGCCGCTCTGGCGGCAAAATTCATATGAATCTCGGAATTAGCGAGTGGAAAGTGTTAAAATGCTATAAAACGAGATAAACCTTGAATCACAATTAAGCCATTACTTTACAACTAATAAAAAATTCTTCTACCCATTGTATCTATATTTTTAATGTTGGTTCAGAAAGTACTATGTGCTTATGGAGATCTTCACAAAGAAGATCATCGTCGAAGAAGAAAGGAGATGAAAAATACGGTGTCAGTGAAACAGTTCAAACAAATCCGTGCATTCCTTCTGGAACGAGTTTAACGCGCGATCCCGAGCCTATATCCACAACATCAACATATCAACAACACTTAGCAATCGAGTCACCAACGAGTTGTAATGCAACAGCCGAGAGTGATAACACGGCTCTTATGAAATTTAAGAAACAAATGATAAAGTTCATTCATTTGAGTATTAACAGGTACTAAATGCCCACATTTAGAGGAAAATATCAATTTGTGACTGTCTACTACTTACCACTACTTCTTAGTACTACCTACAGTTGCAAAAGGAACAGTACATATTTTGTAATTTCTTGGTAGCATTGCAATTTTATCATTTCCGTTTTAAAAAAAAAATATTTGCATCAAACTAATATAGTTCTACATGTAAAGAATCCCATGTAGCTGCAAGTTCGTCTGTGGTGATAATTTCGTATTGAATAGTTGATGCAGAATTGACAAGCTTTAAAGTTCAGAGTTCGCGATCTTGTTTGCTATATAAAAATAAGTTGTAATAAATGAATAATAATATTCAAAAGGCAAAGGTAACTGTTCTGATATTTTCTATACATAAAATATATAAAATGAAAATAAAAAAGCGTTAAAAATGCATTTTGCGTCTAACAAGCCGATCAACAACTTCAATTTATACACGATTGCTTGTTAACTACAATTCTATTTTTCAATATGCATATTATTAGAAATGTATTCTCTAGTAGTAATTTCAAAGGGAATTCCTACTAGAGTAGGGCGAGGCACAAAGGTCCAAATGACATCACTACATCACTACACGTAACACGTATTAAATAAACAACTATCATACTATGTTCAGTAAAACGTTCTGTTCCCAGTTAATTCTTAATTACCTATAGAAATGTGTGTTTTTTTAACATTTTTCTAAAATTTGTCATCTGACCCTTTTTACCCAATAGGCGAGGTAAAATTGGACAGCCATGGGGCAAAGAAAACCGATGTCCTATTTTTAATTTTTAAAGGATTTGACAAAATAGTAGCTACATTATACAACCAACTCAAAATATAAATCTCATAAAAACAGTTTTTACAAAGATAACACTGTATATAACCTTGATCTGGCGTTTTGTCAGAAAAATTTATCGGCAGAGTTGGAATAACTAATTATTTTATTTATCTATTGTAAAACTGTATTTTCTAACCTAATTTATTTATTTTTTTGTTTACACCTTTGCCAGTAAATAAATTGATGCCTATTACCACATCTATTTATAAGCTTTAATAAAGGTTATATAAAAAAAAACTATTGAATCTAATTAAAAAATAACAATACAATTTATAAAACAACTAAATCATGTATACTGCAAAATTATATTAAGGACTAACAATAAGATCAACTAAACAACAGTGCTCACAACCAAATAAACCAACGATGAATTAATGAAAAAAATACTTTTATTGTAGATTTTCAAACATTGGTGTTTATCTTCTGATAGCGACGTCGTAAGAATCCAGGTGATCACTGGTTATTCATATTTTGCTCTCTACTTTAAAGTATTGTTAAAAAAATTCTAACTTTGTTTCCTTTTTACTACTCTACCCAACAATACAAGCATTTGTTGATTTTACCTTTGGTTTAAAAAAGTTTAATTGATTAAAGACACGTATCATGCCATAGACAATACTCTTAAAGAGCATAATTATTTAGTATTTAATTATTATTCAATTAAGATTTTTTATGGCAAATATGTATCGACATGGGTGTACGAGTATATCTCGATTGCATGCCACACACGTTTTAAAACAAGAAGTGGCATACAGACTTGTCTGCAGAAGATCTTCTGCATCGACAAAAACCGGTGCGTACTTTTGATTTTCTAATCATTTAGTAATATAATTCATAAATAATTAAACACAATTTTAATTATTTTGCATTTTAAATTTTGTAATTTATATAATGATCATCAATCTATTGAAATAAATATTGCAAGTTTTAATATATACAAAGCACAATATGAAATTCTCAGAGTAGTTCAGTTTTACTAACATTTGAATTTATTTTATAAATTATTATTAATTACTAATAAATTATGCTTAATAAATATTAAGCAATATCTTTTCAAACAAAATTCGTATTGTTTGACAATATAAAAACATTTTAGTTTTCTTTTTGATCACATATAGACAAAACAATTTTGAAAAAACAAAAATGTTCATATTACCAGAGAATGAAAATTATGAAAATAACAACGAAAGTTTAGATATGTAAAAAAATGCTCCAAAAATATACATTACATAGAGTCTTTATACCCGACATTATAGTTAGTTAATCATTGTCATTTGAGGCAAGGATATTAAAGAAGTGTGATTATTTGCATAATTTCAGTACTTTAATTTTATAATTAAAGCATAACCTATAAGCAAAATAATATAAAATAACAGACTTAGATAAAGATCCATGTAATAATTATTTGCAATTTTATATACAGGGTGTCCCAGATCTTGACGTCAAGCCAAAACGAGGTCATATTATTGGTCTTAATTGTCCTGAAAAAAAAAATAGAAACAAAAATAACTCACGTTGTTTGGAAATTATGAGCTTTTAAGTGCAACCTAGAGCTTTGGTTAATTGATGACCATTTTCCGGTTAAGGTGGTTAACTTTTATCAATTTTGTTCATTTAAACTTTGGAACCGTAACCGTGAAAAACATTGGTACCACAGTTAAAAATACCACAATTTCTGTTGTACTAAAAAAAAATTTTTTTTTAATCGGTCAACTTAATCTCAATTACTTTCATCAGAAGTTGGCAGATATTATTAAAACATTTATAGTAAAAAAATAAACACCTTTTTTTCAATTTTTTTATGGTTAATACTATCATTCAATTCTATTATATCATATCAATTTTTATATACATATAATATTTTGATTATTCTCTATCTGATGTTACTATACGTTCATACGTTTATTCTAAATTTAATAAATTTAAAAATACATTAAAAATTGAATATTTAAAATTTAATAAGTATAAATATATGACTGTAAATGTAGTTAATTTAAACCAATAAAAATTCAATAAAATGAAATTATTCAGTGCAGATATAATAATTATAAATAATTTTTAGCCAATATGTAGATAGTTGCAAATACATGCTAAAAATTTAAAAAAAAATGTTTTAATATATTCTTGCACTTATATGATTATTTTAAAGAACATGTTTGTATATTCGTTAATAGTTTACTGAATCAGTACGATCGTGTAAGATGTACACCCAGATGTATATTCATATTATATAATATATACATATATGAATTCTTGTGTTCATTAGTATTAAAAATAGACGATGAGTAATCCAGCAACAAAGTTTATTTAATGATTATAAGTTTGTTTATAACCGAAACTCCTTCAGTAAACTACGCTAATATAATCCCAAACAGTGGAAGCAACTTTTCATGAGCGCCGATTAAAACCGTGTAGATTTGAAACAATAAGCGACGACAAGTGCCTCGGGCAAACGCACTTGATATTTTAACGGAGTGAATAATATGTAATATAATAAACGAGTGTAATACGGTCGAACATTAACACCGAAACAGTTATCGGAATTTCAAGTCCACGAAACAAGGCCGTCATCATAAATATCTTACGCGACGGTCTATCCCAGAGGTCGTCGTACACAATAGAAAAAAGAGCCTAATATCAAAATCCAAGTTGCTACCTGTATTTTAAAACCTCCTACGGGAAACATTATAAATTCCAGTATAGATCTATGCTATGAATATTCTTTCGAAAAAAAATAGTATTTGATAAATTCATCTCCATTCTGCATAAATAGATATACCTATATTTGAAACTATTTTTACTGCCTTAAAAATTACTTGACCACGTCTGGCAAATTCAAAATTCCATATCATCAAAAAATCATTTAAATTCAGAAGGCGTCACTTAGATTTATATTAGTACATTTTATATTAGAAGATTATAATAAAAACAAGAAAGAAAGGATATACATTTTATATCATAGTAATATTTAGAGTTAAATATTTCAAATTAATATAAATTGTAAATTGTATATTGTTAAAATTAACTATGTCCATTTGATATTTCTCTGCAAGATCAAGTAATTAATAAAAAATCTTCTAAATAAGGATAAAGTAAAAGAAATGCATGAAAAAATAAAGTGCATCTTCAGCTTGTTGGAATACGTCGATTTAATACAATATTTTATCCAAAATTGATTATTTTTTTCTGAAATAACATCATGTTAATCATGATGAAATAATGTAAACTTTTTCGAACAAACATACTTCATATCTCTCCTCATGAACCTTTTCTCAAAATCAGTATAGATTATCTGTTATCACCCTGGCACAACCGTACCCAGTCTCTCCTGCTCTCCTGCTTTTAGCACATATTAGATTGTTTCAATTTTATAACAAAACGTTATATGTAAAATTCTTCAGTATATTGCTCATTTGAAGTAAAAATATTAAAATTAAAATTGTATAGGATTGTGATAGTATGTATACACAATAATATATATATATCTTGGAAAGTCCTTTAAATTGGAACAAAATTTATAATTAGATTTTTTATTATTAACAATTGGTATAAAATACAATTCTATAAATATTATATTGCGTTTTTATAAAAATGAAAATACATACATAAAAAAACAATGCAAAAGAAATAAATACAAGCAAGAAAAATTATGAATATAAACAAAAAATATGTTGTCTCTCTAATGAGTAATTCAACTAACAAAGAGAACTTCAGGTTTACTCTTCTGAAATTTTGATGAAACTTTGCACAGGAATAGTATATTCAGTTTATAGTCAAACTGAACATCTTAAAATATTACAGACCAGAGAAAGAGAAAAAAATGACTTCTCGAGTAAATCTACTAGCCAATTTCTTCAAAGCTTTCTATTTTTCTAAAACATGAATGTCTAAAACATGAACGTTACAGCCTCAAAAAAGTTTCATAATAAAGTAAAGAATATAAACCATGAGTTATTTATCGTAATCATTGTTTGCAGGATTATTATGTACCTTTTATTATATCCAAATATCTAGAATGAATGTTCACAAGAATATTCAGAGTTTACATCATCTGGATATAAAGTAAGATCATACTTTACAGGATCATTTCTAGAATGTCCTCATGAAACAGTAGGCTGCACTCATTGAAGTGAACTCTAGATATTTTTTTCTTATTTTTTTCTTTTATTTTTTTTTTTTCTTTCGATTCCTCTCCTTGGTGTCACAATAGCTTATAGGAGTAAATTGTATCTTGATCGCTATTAATAAATAAATAAAATAAAATTTTCTAAAAAAAAAAAAATCTGGTGGATATAAAGTCTACTCATCCAGTGTGGTTATCAAAAATATTATACTAAGATAAAATGATTGGACAAGTAAATTAATTTGTTAAAACTGAATTGTTACAAGACAGTCAATATGACCAAGTGTCCTAAAGGCCGCACTTTACCATCTATGATCTGTATGATTCCAATTCGTTACGAGGAAATCGGTTCAACTCACTCGCCAAGAGCGCACCTAAAACAACATCAAAATCATAGTCAAACATCGTTGTGATTAATGCGACCGCCGAGAGAAACCTGAACGAGATAAACTAAATATCTGGTCCCAACAGAAGGCGCTTCTCAATCTCTTTCATATCAGTACGACGTGCCATACGACGACAGAGACTGGCAACCGAAACGCAATAGTAAGATAATTGATAATTAACGCCTACGTCGAGGTTATGGACAATAATTGAAAGATATCAGACCATATAACATAATATAGCATGTAAATATGTATTAAATTACATTGTACTTCAATCTTTTCTCGAACCTCTATAACAGTACAATATTTGAAAAAATTGAACTGAAATCCATAATTTAAAAATGATGATTTATCCAATCTATAATAGAAAAAAATCTAGCAGTGTGTATTGGTCCTTACATACCATATGTGACAACCCGGATGTGAAAGGACTAGATAAATGTATTTGCTTCAGCACTCGGCAATCCTCAATCAAAGGCATCGTTTTGAGTTTAAAAGTTTGACTACATGATATGATACAAGATACAAATGTTTTTAGTATTTGAAGTAGAATTGACACTGGCTATTGTCATTTATTCATCATATGAACTCTGGCTACTTCTGCTATTGTCATTTATTCATCATATGCAACTCTTTTTTATTTTTTTATTTACAATTGTGAATTACAATCTGTCGTTCTTATACAACATTCAGTAATTTTGATGGTTTATTAAATAAAGGAAAAAGGTCGAAAGGTCACCCATTGGTGATCCGATCCGATGTTGGATATGTTTAGCTTATAGATGTGTCCTGTTGTGAAAATATTTAATTAAGCCTACGAGTAATTGTACATATCATAGGATTACTAAAAAATATCAAAAAGGGGCCGTTTTCTTCTGATCCGTTCAATGCCATGTTTTTTTTATTAAGTTTTTGACCATGAGGTTAGGGTGGTTCTGAATTCTGTCCTTGTATTTCAGACTGAACTTTTCAATTTCTTCCTTAACAGTGTTAATGTTCAAATCTGTATGAACCAACCAATTTGGGACATACTTGGGTGCGTTTATAATTTCTTCCATAATCTTGCTTTAAAATCTTTGTATTATGGCGATGTTGGATTTGCGAGCCGTTCCCCAAAGCTGTATTCCGTACGTCCAAATTGGTTTCAACATGACTATCATATGCAACTCAACAATAATGTCTTTGAATTTATTTGATGTCGACTAAGGACAGTTGTAAATTATATGGTAAAAAAAATGATTTGATAGTTTTGAAACAATTCACACCCGTTTACTTGGTATGTTTTATCGTTTCCAGCTATTAAATGGCATTTACGAGAAATTTATAAAATTGTTTCCTAATTAATTTTACTCTAATACACTCCAATATTTACTCCAATAATTAATTTGAATGAGCCGAGCATAGCGACAATTTTAAAAAACTTTAAAGTAAAAATTATTACCAAAGAAAAAGAGAGGAGAAAATAAAACTAGGAGAATTTCTCCAATAAACTCTTAATTACCAAGAAAAAAAGACAACTGCTTATTTTTCTAACATAAGCCAACAATTTACTTGATGTCCATAGGACAGTCTATCGGACAGTCAAAAAACTATAAAATAAGAGCAGCAAAACAACTCCTAGGGCACATCTAATAACCACCTAACTGGTGGTGTATGGCGTCGTGCCTTAAGGCAAATTGCTGGAACTTACCGTACCGTAACGAAATGTTCGAGAAATATTAAATGATTTCAAATAGATTATTATAAATATTGTAACATTGTCAAATATTTATAAGAATTATATAAACTGAATTGCAAAGTTGAAATTACTTGTTTAAAGCAAATTAGAACTTTGATCATAATTAAAATTAAAATCTAAATTATTTTCGAAATACAAAAAAAGAATTGAAAAAAAAAATAAAAACATAATTTGAATCAAAATTTTTTTCTAAAGGCAATTATTTTGTTAAAACAAGCAGAAAGTTCTTTGAATCATTCAAATCGGATGCTTAGTTTTCTCAAAAACTGCTATCTTTTGCACATTTAGCTCTGGATCTTCAAAATGGTTGGACCTGCCTTTGCCAAAAACTAATCAGCCCTTTTCCCCATCATTGCGATCTGAATGTTTTTTAGATCATTCAAATCGGATGCTCCGTTCTCTCAAAATCTCGATTTCTATTTTTGGCACACTTTGCATCAAATCTCCGAAATCGCTGGACCTATCTTTGCGAAAAACTAATCAACACATCTCCCTATCAATAGGAATCGAAAGTATTTTGAACCATTCAAATCGGTTGATCCGTGCGCCCGAAAACGTAGACAAAAATTTGTATCCATACATACATACATATACATTACATACACATACGCACACAGCTATTTTTCTGAGGTATGCCAAAATGTTCTAATACCTTCAAAACGTCAAGAAATGTAAAAAATTTTAATTTCGATTCTTGGACGATTACAATAACTTACCCTACGGGAAGTTAAAAGAAAAATGGGATCAAAAATTTTAAGCGACCTCAAGTATGTTTGCTCTAAATCATTATTCTTTTAGAAACTATTAATTTTAGTATTGTGATTAGTATATCGAGAAACAGCATTTTATAATGATAAATCTTAATACAAATTTGACGTCCAGTGAAGCTAATTTATCAAAGCGGCATTTTTTAGGCCTGTGTGTACAAGACAATTTTGTAGCAAAAAATTATGTTCTAAAAAAGCATTTTTATCATAGGCCGCCCAATCAATGGATTGGCATTCAAGTTATACATTTTTAAAGTACGGCCAAAAATTTACTGATGTTAAGGATGGAATAGGTGCAAATATATGAAAAAAAAATCTGTATATTTTACATCCAAGAACATAATTATATATCTTACTAACTTCGAAATAATCTTTTAGCTCTCAATAAAAGGCCGCGGCTTTGGTTCTCACGAACAGACGAATTATCGCTATCATATTACAAATGAAAATCAAAAATGCGACAAAGCGAATACAATCTATTTCCAAGTATTACCATTTACTCAAAACTCATTACAGCTTCCAAATAACCTCGCATAAGTCTCACGGAGTAACCAAGACACTTGATATTTGCTAACCAGATTTTCAATTTTTAATTGGCTATTGAACCCGTATGCACCTATCAAATAACATCGAACGATGTCCAAAACTTCTTAACATCGAGCGTGTATTTTGGAAGTGGAAGCTCGACATGTCACGTGAACAACCGAAACAAAAACTTGATCATCTTGGGATCTCGGGATCTCGGGATCTTGGTGTGATATATGCGGTCAGGCTTCTTGATGGAGAGATCTGATATCTCGCGCACACACGGATACGAAGACACAAAACCTACATGTAAACTGTTTGCAGTGGCTTTGGACGATACTTTGTACCTATATAAGAGATTATAAGAAAGAAATATTTTCGTGGAAAAATTGAGTTAAAGTAGTCAAAGTGATTTTTGGAATACATTGATTAGTATTACTATCTGTTCATTACGGCCGTTAATTTTTTTTTTTATTTAATTATTAATAGCAATCAAGATACAATTTATCTTATAAGCTATTGTGACACAAAGGAGAAAAAAAAAATAATAATAATAATAATATATAAATAAATAAGTAAACAAAGAATAATAATAATAATAATAATAATAATAATAATAATAATAATAATAATAATAATTAAAAAAAAAAATTAACTAGAGTTCACTCCAATGAGAGAAGATTACGGCCGTTAATAAAACTTTACTAATAATATAGAAATAAATTATAATGAAAATATATAAGAATTAAATAAGAAAAAAAATTCTAAAAGCAATGACAATAAACGCGTTATCACATCATATTATTTATATCTTAAAGGCATAATTCGTTACATTAATAAGTACTAAATTTGATAAATTTGATGATGAGAATAACAAATTTTTTGGAAATGACTGTAGATTATGAAAAATTCATTAATAACAATGACTGAAATTTTAGATTTATCAATACCGTAAAACAATCATTTACTTCACATAGAGTAAAAGTTACAGTAATGACAAAAACATCGAAAATAATGAAAATTTTATATATCTTTACGGTTCAAAACATTTTGGCATACCTTAAAGAAAATGGATATGTGTGTGTATGTATATATGTGTGCGTGTATGCATATGTGCGGATACAAATTAACGTCGACGATTTCGTGAACACAGATTAACCGATTTGAATAATTAAAAAAATATTCAATTTGTTTTGATGGGGAGACGTGCCTATTAGTTTTTGGCATTGACAGGTTTCAACAGTTTCGAAGATTCCGAAGAATCTGTTTTATAATTCTGTTTTTGAGATAACGGAGCGTCCGATTTGAATGATTCAAAAACATTTTATTTGTATTAACGAGATTAGGCAGGTCTAGCGGTTGGCTGACAAAAATGATCATTAGACATGTGCAAACCAAATTATCATATATTTTATAGAGATTTCAATAATAAGTACAAATTTTGTTTGCATTTCTATGGGTTACGTACCAATATAATATATATATAATATTCATTTAAATAAAATAATAATTCGATATTGTTTTATAAATTATCTCCAGTAAAAAGATCTCCTGTAAGAAATTATCCACTGATGTTTTTTTTCTTTTCAAATCTGATGCCCACTACATTTTTAAATTGAAGTATTTTTTGTTCAGTATTTTTAAGCTAAAGATTAATCTATGGTCTATAGACACTATAGTTTAATACAAAAGGCTTTAGCAATTTTACACAAAGTTAAAAATGCAGATATTTCCCTGTTTTTTGTCAATGATAATATTAATATTATCATTGAGATCTACTTTAGAGTGATAAAAGAAATAAAATACCTACATATAAACTTACAATTAGTTACTTTCAAAAACACTAAAAGTGTAAAAATCTTGTAATTAAGTATTACGTTAACTTGAATCTCATTTTGCTAAACATTATCACTGTTCTAAAAACCTAAAAATTGTGTGTTAATCTTCATATCTCAGTTAATTTTCTATAATGCATATAAAGGATCAGCAATGAAAATAAAAGACAATCCCTTATAATTATAATTAAGTGAATTTGAGAGTACGTATTGGATTTAATTTTTTTTTTTAAGAATTGCAATGCAGTTTTAGGTTCGATTATTTATGATGTATGTAAATTATGTTTTTTTTTTCAATTTTGTAACATGGAACGAATGAAAACGACAAAATGTAATTATACCAATTTAGGATTTTTATTACCTTAATTTTGTATTAAAAATATAAAAAAATTATAACAAAAATATAAAAAAAATCCTAAAATGAACTCGAGAGTACGTGTTAGATTTAATTTTTTTTTAAAGGATTGCAATGCAGTTTTAGGTTCGATTATTTATGATGTATGTATATTATGTTTTTTTTTTCAAATATGTAGCATGCAACAACTGAAAACAAAAAAATCTAATTATACTAATTTAGGGTTTTTATTATATTAATTTCGGAATAAAGAAGTTGAAACTTATTCTATGAAATACACTAGATCGATTCTACAGCATCCAAGATTTGACTCCGATAAAAAAAAATCTTAAATGAAATTAATTTGATTGTCTTTATGCTTTCTACGCACATATTCTGCAAACGTAATTTTTCCAATAAATTGAATCGCACACATAACAGCCACTTAGTTCTCTTAATGCCTCCCTTAAAAACTTGTAAATACTATCGTTAGTTGATTTAATTGCCTATATTATAAAATGAATTACACGCCACTGATACATGTTTAGGTGCACGTCGCATTCTACCTGTGTGGACAGGCAGGTAGGCATACCATGAAGACACAAACGTGTGTATTTTAGTGCGTGAGACGCATTCTGCTGCATCGAAGATTGCTCTGTAGAACAACGGCATTGGGAGGTCTCCTATGCGCATCGTCATTGTGTCACCGCCCTTACAGATTAGTCGACGATAATTGATACTTCCTAAACTGTGGTCCGGGGAAAAATTTAAACGATAATTCAGACGAAGAATTTATCGTTGCACGACTACGAAAAAAGTAACATGTTAGATAAGAATATAAAAAAGACTTATACTATGTACGTTTCATCTTGAGGACATCTGTCAAGAACATGATCTTGATTAGAAGATGAACAAACAAAACTGATATAGTAAAGCATTTAATTTCAAACTAGCTGTAAGTGGAATTCTGTCTTAAGGCAATTAAGGCATCGTGCCTTAAGGCAAATTGCTGGAACTTCCCGTACCAAAATTTTTTTTTTAAAAACGATTAAGATTTTTTAAAAAAATTTACTTTGAAAAAATAAGATTTTTGAGAAACTATATATTGGACAAAAAATTACTTTTTTTTGAAAAAAAAAAATTTTTTTTATTTTTTTTTTTTAAAAAAAAATGTTTTATTTTATTTTGACATATTTTGGAAGATCTAAACTTTTTTTCAGAGCAATCGTACTGCTTTAACTGCATAAAGACGAAATATCAAAGCCCGTAAGCGCCGCGTCGCCGTCTAACGCGTAAACATTGGTACGGAACCCATAGAAATGTAAAAAAAATTTATACTTATTGTTAAAATCTCTATAAAATATTTGATAATTTGATGTGCATATGTCTAATGATCATTTTTGACCGCCAAATGGCATTTTTTTTTACTTTTTTCATCAGATCTCCGAAACCGTTAGACCTGCCTTCATGAAAATTTGATCAATTCTTTATCTTGTCAATACAAGTAAAATGTTTTTTAAAATATTCAAATCGGACGCTCCGTTCTCTTAAAAACTGAGTTACCGTTTTCGGCACTTTTTGCCCCGTATCTTTGGAACGGCTAGACCTGCTTTCGCCAAAAACTAATCAGCACGTCTCCTTATTAATACGAATCGAATGTTTTTTGAATTATTCAAATCGGTTGATCCGTGTTCCCGAAATCGTCGACGAAAATTTGTATCCGCACATACATACACACACGCACATACATACAGACATACATACATACATACATACATACATACATACATACACACACACACACACACACACACACACACACATACATCCATTTTTTCTAAGGTATGCCAAAATGTTCAGAAACCTCTGAAACGTAAAGATATATAAACATTTTCATTTTCGATTTTTTTGCGATTACTATAACTTGCCCTACGGGAAGTTAAATATAGACATTTTTAAGAATATATTTTTATCACAACTTTATTTCGTATTTTATTAATTATAAATTGATAAACAGTACATTCTCAAATAACTAATTGGTGGTGAAGTTTATCAGACGTATAGTTAACTGTAACTAAAATTATATTATCATAAAAATACATTCGATCCACATATTTTTTGTGTACTAATTTAGAGTAGTAAAATATTTTCAATCTGCAGATGCATTTAAATCTTCTTTAGTTTTAAAAAATAATTGAAAAACAGAAATGCATGAACAATATTATTATAATAACTGAATATCCTAGTATCCAAGTGAGAAGGGTAGTTGAAATTGAATAATCAATAAAGAATAAAGCTGGGCTGAAACTTCTTACTTCGTATTTTTAGATAGTAACCCAATGGTTAATCCATCCATATTTCATGATTTTATTATTAGAATTTATCTAATAGGGCTGACTTTTTGAACAAACAAAATTGATATAGTAAAGAATTAATAAAAATTAGTGGTATAAATAATAAAATTATAAATGAGTGAAATATATTTTTTGAAAAGCTAGACCTCCTACATTCGCAGATTTTGTCTTAAATATGTGATAAAATCATACAGATATTATTAATAATAAACATATTCAATTTGCTAAAAGTTGTGGTAAAAAAGGAAAGATTTAACATTTCCCTTAAAAAATCACACAACAATATTCAAAAAAATAGTGAATGAGTAAGAAAAGAGTGTACATGGTAATTATGATAAGAGAATTACATTATATAATAATTTCATTATAAGTGTGTCTTTATTTTTGTTATAGGTTGATCAGGATATATAGTTTAGCATAACTTTTTTGCTATATCAAACATCGAAAATATACATATATGATATATAATACATATATGATATATAAAAATTATGAATGAATAGATTCTATATCGCGATAAAAATGACAGATAATTATTTTCAAATGAATCTGATAAAAAGAGTAGGAATTGAGAAAACAAAATTTTTTACCTGCTTAATTAATTTTATGCACTTACCTTTTTTCATAAAATATTTTAATTAATTTTTTCTTAAAGAAAAATTTTGTAGGTGTAAGTCATATATATATATATATATATATATATATATATATATATATATTAGGGTGGTCCTTAATATGGACGTTTTCGAATTTCCTTGCTCCCACGGGCTCAAATGGTTCCAAATTCATAATAAACAATTCAAAACTTTCGGAAGTTTTAGCTCTTAATATTAACTTTAAGATAGTGCGCAATTCAATCAAACTTTCTATGAAAATAGCATGAAAAAAATTTGAAAATTAAAAAAAAAAAATTTTAGGTATAACTTAGCGACAAATTTTGAATAAAACTCATTCATTTGTTTGCTGAATTATATCTAAAAACATTTTTAAAATTTTTGAATTTTTTTTCATGCTATTTCCATACAAAACTTTGATTGAATTGCTCTCTACCTAAAATACAATTTTAAGAGCTTAAACTTTGAGAGAATTGTTTTTTATTTTATTTTAGTTTTTAATTGTTTTTATTATATTTTATTATTTGGAACCATTTGAGTCCTTGGGAGCAAGGAAATTCGAAAATGTCCATATTAAGTACCACCCTAATATATATATATATATATATATATATAAATATATATATATATATATATATATATGTATATATATATATATATATATATATATATATATATATGTATATTTATATATAACTGCGTTTTTCGAACCTCGTAAAATTGGAGATCACTTTCTTCTATCTATCACTTATATAAGAGCATTTTCTATACTTTATATTCTGCACGACCACATAATAGAAAATATCAACAGTAATAAAATCTTCTGTTTTAACAAAAAATCGAATAAACTACCGATTTATATTTCGTACGTAAGTTCAAACTTTAGAGCAGATTATGATGCTACTCTATATACGAAAACGTAATACTTAAGGTTGACTTTTGGAAAAGGATTGACCCACTTTAAAATTTGTTTAGATCATAATTTTATACAAAAACACTTATTTTTATATTAATTTATTAGCAGAAGATAACGATATATGTTATTAATGGTTTTTTATTTTTAATAATTAATTATTTACACAATTTATTAAATAATTTTAAATTTTACAGACTTTTCGAGGCAAGGTTTGTGTCATCTTCAGTGCAATATATAATTGATTATTAAAATATGAATACGAATACAAGTGTTATCTGATCGTTTTATACTAATTTAAAATAATAAAGAGAAATTATTGCTGCATATTACAACTTCTTAGCAATAAGTAAAAAGATTCAGAAAACAACACAAACATTATATAGAATGTTCAAACACAAATGTTCAATTGAATTATTTTTTAAAAACCAGATATTGGTTTCACATATATTAGTATGGTTAATAAATTAGTATAAACTAAACAGTCATTAGTATAATTAAAAAGACTTAATGAGGCATAGTAATTTGTACTTCAATTAAACAAATGTCATATAACATATGGTTTTTTAATACCATACTGGAAAACTTTGATCAACTTTCATGCTTCAATATATTTGCTAACCTAATACATCTCATTCTGTGATGTACTGCGACGTGATGAGCGATGAATGGAAAATCTGACATAAAACATAGAATTTTCTGCAGCAAGATGAAGATTATTTCAGCGCTCGCACCTGACTTTGAGCAGATCATTATTATCACAGAGATTCGTTCTCGAGTTAAACCTTTTGACTTCATACTTTTATCGACAAATCGTTGCAGAAAGTTACCACTTTCAACTATTTTAATAAAGTACCTCGCAGTACATAAATGCAAGAACGATTTACTGCGATTAATCAGAAAGACCATCATTCTAAATATGAAACCCACTCACCACATGAAAATTCAATCGAAATCCTTCAACATTCTAGTAATCATTTCGTTTAACGCATAAAATATTCATTTAGTTCTTGCAGCATAATTTTCTTCCTCGAACGATTGAAAAGGCGTTCCATAGAAAAACCGTTGCGATCAAATCATGCGGCATAGTGTGGTATGTTTCAATGATGTATGCACAGAATTAGAATTCTTGAAATATATAGATCTACAATAGGCGTCAATACTACAATCATCAGACTAATCTAGCGTTGTTGCGGGATCAATGGCATTGCTAGCTCGGAGCATCAAACGAGCATAAATACTCCGCATGCAAGGACCGCATTTAGGGTTATTAGGAAAACAAACATATCGACAGATACTTTTGAATAAACAGTTTTTGAAAAAGTTTAATAAAACAAGATAGATTTAGTGCCATTAATTATCTGAAGGCTGGTGGTGGTCTCAATTCTCAGAAGATCAAGTATGGCATGAAGCGCGCTATTTATGAAAACACTTATATTCTCGAATAAAATAGAAATGTTATGTCACTGGTCTATAATCGTATGACTTAGCAGTCACGAACTGTCTAAAACGTTAGGGGGTGACCATTAATCACGTGATCAATTTTTTGGGAATTTTGGGACCACACCTCCCCCTTGGTGATACGTCGTGATATTTAACTTTACCTTTCCTCCCCAACAAACATCACGTGTATTTTTAGTTAAGCAAATTTTTTCGAACAAATTTTTCGAATTCATAAAAAAATCGTAATTTTTATTTTGAAAATTCAGGTATACACGTGATATCTTACTAGTACCCTTCCTCCCCCACGTGATATTTTAACGAGACCATATTTTGAGATTTTTTGTCAAACTTCTCCTCCCATTGAAGGCCTCACGTGAATGAAGGACGCCCCTTTTCCTAGAATAACAATTTTATCTTTCTGTATCACTTTGAGAACACATACGTGAAGTCTAACCAAAGTTAATATATCGACTGTATGCCTTTTGGAGGTTAGGTTTTATGTGCAAAACAGTTAGTGACAACCAACTCACACGATTATACACCAGTAACATAACATTTTAATTTTATTCGAAAATTGGACGCTCAAAGTCAAAATAATAGACTTATGAGGAATATATTTCTATCATTTTTAATTGGTATTTGAAATATTAATTATAAATTGATAAACAATACATTTTTAAATTACGTATTTGTAGCAAAGTTTATTAGGCTTACTGTTTTTTGAAACTAAACTTAATATCATTAAAATATTTATAATCTGCAGATGATTCTAGTATTTAAATCTTTTCCAATTTAGAGAATAATTGAAAAATAAAAATACACTCACAATATAATAACTGAAGTTTCTGATATTCTAGTGAGGAAGTTGATAATTGAAAATGAAATTGCGACTTTTAATAACCGATTATAAATCTATTAACAATAAAATATCTTTGAATAATTAACAGAAAAAAATTAGATTTGACTCAAGGAAAATTTCAATTTTCACCAGACGTAGTTCTTACAATTTTTTGGTACTTATGACAATTGATTTTATGTTAAATGTAAATAAACCATACGAATAAAAAAAATAGTCCAACTTATATAAAGTATAAAAAACAATGTTAAAGACTATGTATAATCACCTTTTATTAATATTATAAAATAAAAAAAATCGACGAGAGCATATAAGCATTTTTGCCAACATAATGATAATTTTTTCCAAAATAAATAATGGGTGGCACTGCCCTAAGGCATGTCCGTAAGATGAGTTAAACTCCAACTCGATTCAGGTAAGAATAGTGTAAAAAATTTACCGTTGCCATTTCACACCATAGTGCCCAAAATAAGCTATTTTGAATTGAAAACGTATTTTTGATCCATATTTTCAATTTCCTGACATCGCTGCTACCCGATGTCAGATTGCCAGAGCTTGGGCTTGATGAACTCGCGACACCGTGCATACTAGGGCGCGCGTTAATCAGTTGCGCCATGGAGCACCAATTTGCCAACATGTGTATATATAAATAACTTATGAATAAATTAATATTTTTACAATTAATTTTTATAAAAAGCTGTTACTACTATTCGTTGCCTCTTCTCCAATGCGGACCTAACTAATTGCGAGACCAATGCACCTTCGCATGAGATTCAAAGGAGCTGGCTTATCTATTCAGGCGGCAAGTGAGTAGTGTTCCTTATTGCAATCTTGCCATGTTGATGATTCTTTTACTCTGCTATTTATATGATTCTCAATGCTTGAACTAACTTCTCTCCTCCGAGGTGTAAAAAATAACTTTTTCATTCAGCAATTGTAACATTTTCCGTTTCTAATAAATCGGTTTTATTCATTATATTGTTGGACACTTGCGAGTACAATATTCCGGTGAAGAATCCAATGATCAACATACAGTTCTGAAGCGGTTTAATAATTGAAATAATAAAAATGCATCAGTAGAATGGTTAGGCAAAACTTTATTAATTGGGAGATGTAAACAATTAAACCAATGCTGAATCTCTGGACCTTTTTATTGTTGATTCGACTATTTGGCACAAATATTATTACATAATTTCATTTGTCATTCAAAGGTCATTTGCGTACTGTTACGTATCGAATCGAGCTGCCCATACTCTATGGTAAGAACTTGGTCAACCCATCTTGGACAGATTAATATCAAGCATCAGTGATACCATATTATTACTTGAGATTGTAGATTTAAAATATAATATATAGTAATAATTTAAAATATGAAATAGCCTTTCGGGGCGTTGCTACAATGTGAATGCACATTGCTAATACTATTTCTTATATACTAATTTCTAATATACATTTCTTAACCTCGAATTTTTAGAAGGCAACCCAGTGGTTGACCGTTTTGGTGTGATTATATTAGATGTATTTCTAAAAGAAATGAAAATATATCTAATACAATCTCATTACAAAAAGAGTCGACCACCGGGTTGCCTTCTAAAAACACTAGGTTAACGAATATATATCCCAGCAGCTACTAAAATGCATAATCGATTAATAACTCCCTGCAGGTGTTAATTTTATGCAATATGCAGAAAAGACATTGTACATTTTCGGAGTAAAAATTAAAAGCTATATACTGATTATGCAAAAATATGATAATTAGTTGTATAAAAGTCACAGTAACTATTAATCAATATATACATAGTTTCGTTTGATAAATTTAACAATTACATTATATTTCCAATTTTGATTGTAAAAATTTAAAGCAATTTCATTTCTAAAAAACCACATTCGAAACGATTAAATTTTATCTAACATTTTTTGCTAAAATTATTAATTCACAAGGGTACTAAGATAACTTGCAATTTTATACAGATTTTATACAGAATCAATATTCATATTTTAAACAAAATCTTGAATTGTTTATTCGCAGTTATGTTAATTTGCATATTGATTTACAATTTAGTGAACATGTGAATAACTCGTAAATCAATTATTTAACTTCTAGGTTATCATTATATTTTTTTCGAAATAATGTTTTCAAATTTGTGTTTGTTTTTTTTTCTGGTTTGAATTTGTTAGTTTACTAGATTTTATTTCTACTATTTGAATGCAAATAAACATTTCAAGAAAAAAGTTTCAAAATCAAAAAAATAAATAATATTATTGACCATCCCTGCATGATTATGTAATAAAATATATCAACGTACCTTTAAGTCACCATCATGAATGCAAAATGCCGATTGTCGAATATCCTCTCGTATAATTACCACTGCACATCAACAATGACAACAAAATGTTCACTTAATTAAATATTCCATCATAAAAGTACTTCAACGAGATCCGACACCAAAAACACAGTATATAAAATTTATATTACCGCACTTATATGAGGCATGTTTAAATTATATGTGCTCAAAATCGTAAAAGTTAAATTGTAAATCTACAATTGATGGACAATTTGATTTTGACAAATGGAATAAAATACTTGATCGTAACTTGTAGAATATTTTAATAAAATCCACACATATGAATGATAATTAATGTTATTCAAATTGATACGATTGTCTTTTACCACGATAGTCTTTTGCAAATTTAGCTTTGAATTCAAGAAAGACGTATTGTTCACTCGTATGATATAATCTACACAAGTACCATAGTGGTATCAGTCATTTGCTTTTTTGATTTGATTTAATAATTAATTACAATTACGTTTATTATGAGTTATAATAAATATAACGAACACACATATTCAGGATTAGGAAGCACTATTATAGCCTTCGACATACCGACGACCTTTTGCAAAAGAACGGAATCCGATTGCTTCCACACCGAGAACAACACTGATCTGATTTCGGGAAGATAATGACAATTACGCAGAAATATTTGAAAATGTGAAGTTAGCAACATTGTTGACAGTTGACAACACACCGACAAAAGGTTTGTACAAATTTTTAGTTGTACACACTGTGTATATTATTGCTATCTGACAATTTATGGGCCGCTCGTGGGTAAGTGGCTAGAGCGACTGGACTAGAATCAGAAGTCCCGGGTTCGATTCCACTTCGAGGACTCTGATTTCAAGCAGTAGTTATAACGATTTTTTTTGAAAATATAGATAGCAATATGTTTCGAATTGAAAATAGCCTCATCCGACGTTGCTGCGCCAGTAAAATATTCGCCTTACTACAAAAATTGTAATAATAAAAGTTATTACACAAGGATGAAACAACTGTTTGGGTTGCCATGTGTAATACCGATGTAGTGTTGAGTCATATTTAGCCCAACAGCTTATAGAATTCTTAATTTTTGATTAATGTTCAAAAACCTTCTAAAAAATGACAATTTGTGTCTCTGTGGCTGTTTTTGATTTTCCTTTGATATAGAATTTAGCCACTTACAATATTTAATCATTTTTATTCCATATACTAATCCTTTTTACTAATTTCTTCTTTTCCCAATTCTATCTTCTTTCTTCAAGTTCTAATTTTTCAATATATTAATTTTTGTATATTTTTGTAAATATTTTAATATCGTCTTTAGTATTACCAGTATAATTTTTCAAATATGCCAAATTTTATTACTATTTATCGACTATGGTATTGGAATATATGAAACTTCTTAGTTCAACTAATATATATCTTTGGAAACAGGTAAAATAAAGATAAACTTATAAGTTAATTAATTTTGTGCTTTCATATCTTATTTTATCTAATTATATTTTTAACCATAGCAAAGCTTTTTATTATTTATAGTTTCGGAGTTCTCATTCTTGTTTCAATAACCCAAATTTGGGCTTCTCCGTGGCCTAGTGGTAATATTTCTTAAGTTGAATTCACGTCAAAATAAAATCAATCCAAAACAATAAATTACGCCATTTTTGCATAGAAATCAAAATGAAGCTATCGCCCAATATCAATCATAAATTAATAAATTAATTTTAATTAATAATAACTTATGATATAAACTCACTTTTACTTCAGTTGTAGGAGTAGACAGCAAGATAATTAAAAATATAATGTAATAATATTTTAATTCATTTTATATATTTGATTGAACATATTTTATTGTTGTAAAAATATTAGAAAATATTATAATTTATTGAGTACTTCAACTACAGAGCCTTCATATAATTTGAATTTGATTGAAGAGAAGTCAATTGTTTCTTAAGTCCAGAACAGTTGGTGCTTAGTGCAAAAATGAAAATATAATCTAGATTTTAGTACATAGTTATATTATAACGTAATAACGAATATGTTATAGAATTACGTTACAGACTATATAATTTAAATTTCATCTTTAGAACACTTATGGACAACCCCGATGCCCAGCAGTGGCTATATCAATTTTCATTTGGAAATATAGTTCTTAAATATGTTTACAAAGGAAAACAGCCCTTCCTGGCATTGTTGCAATAATCAGAATAATAAATCAGTCTTATTACATAAATTTCAAAAATAAAATAATCAAATATAGATGTATCAACCGTAGGGTTACCATAAAAAAATACGAATTAAAGAGAAGTTTCCACTAGATTATAGGACGTATGGTTCTGACTGATGCAGTTGTGGTTTTTCGAGCTGTTTTTAGTATATTCAAATAAACTTTTATAGTTTGCATTATGCAGGGAAGACTGGGTACGGTTGCTAGAGGGTACTGTAGTAACAGTCGTCATAACAGCTAAACTATACTGATTTTGGCATTAAACTATACTGATTTTGAAGGATGAAGTATGATTGTTGGAACAAGTTCCCATTATTGCTTACAGTCAGTGCCTTACATTAACACGATCTGTAGACCGTTTTAAAAGAGTCAAAAGTAAGTTTTCATGTTCGAATTCTTTCATAACTGTTACTAGTTACACAAGACCATTTTGTTTGTTCTTTTGCTGTAAGTTGAACATTAGTACCAGTTTACCAGTTTTTGCTTATTTTTAGATAATTTAGCTCAGTCATGACAATGATTTGTTTTCAAAAGTGGTCGTTGGGTACAGTTGTAACAAATTTTGGGGTACGATTGTGACATGCATTTCTTGTCCTTTTTGGATGAAAATTAAACAGACAAAAAAACAAAAGCATATTGTCTTTAATTTAATCATAATCTAGTATTATATTTGTGACTTTTAAAAGCGAAATAATTTTTATTTGCAACAAAAGTTTACAACATACTATATCCCTTCATTTCCACCTATTTTATTTTGGCAGAACAGCTTTTTTCTCGAAAAAAATGTATTATCTGTATCATTAATGTAATTCTATTATTGGTATATAATATTGAAGAATCCGTGGTCAAGAGATGGATATATTTATGCATGTTTGAAATGCGCATTCTTGTTTGTGTGGGCCTGTTTCATTGCAGGATGCTCACGAAGAGACTGCTGCAAGTGTAAGGACGTTAACAGTCGCTTAAGAATCTTGTGCAGATGGGTATTGGAACGGATAATATCAAACACTAGGAACGGCAGTGCCGTTGGTTGCATTAAATGTGTTTAATAATTATTATCTCTACACTTTGCGTGCACATCTGAATGCAAGTGTACACATTATAATACTTTGTAATCATGTAGACTAATATAATTTATTTACACTGTATACCGAACAAAACACTACATGATACGTTACAAGATCCAACAATTACAAAAATTTTGAAATCATTGTTTTTAAAATATTCAGTGAATTGAAATAAAACTATAAATTCGTTAGGTATACTTCGACCAATCCTGGCTAACGTACATTTGAACAGCATTTTAAATATTTTTTGAAGTAAAACTTCTTTAGGCGCGACTAAAATATTTATTTATTGTAAGTTTATTGATTAGAAATTCTTTCTATATTATTCGTAGTTTCTATAAATCTTTGAAGTTATTAAAATGGAAACTATTTTTTAGGCAAGACAGATATTACAGCTGTTCAAAGAATGAGATTATATTGCCAGCGAAAAAGTAAAAAAAAATTCAAGCTTTCAATAAATGTATGTTAATTTTAATTGCATGAAGTTCTTCAAACACAATTACATAATGAGTGAAGTTGCAAAAACAATATTTGTTTAGGCGTTGTTTAACATGATCCACTATGTGAACGAATATTATAGAATTTATTAATCAGCAATTACTTCATTTCTCTAATGAAAGTTCATTTCTAAATGCTAATTACAATGACAAACCGATTATGTCATATTTGAAGTATGACTTTAATTACATTATTGTTTTTAAATATTATACATATTTTTAATGCTATTAATAATATATAATTTATAATTTATCATTATATAAAATGTATAATGGTTGACACTAATAAATGTGTGCATCACGAGTGTTACCATATTACTAATAAAGATTATTCAAAATTGTAATATGAAGTATTTATTTTTACTTAAATGCCATATTGTACAGTAGCAAATAAGTTTTACTTCAATCGTGTGTGAACCTTACGCGCACTCTCTTTTTTAGCTAGAAGTAAAACTTGAACTAAAATTATTACATGCAAAAAATTAGACTTTTTTGAACAAACAGTGCTCTATCAGCTTTCAAATAAATATCATTTATAAGGCTTAAGTGTAAAGTTGTATTCAGAAATACATTAAAACTCTTTCCAGATGATCTGCTACATTTTTTTGTTATTTTTAACAGCAATCAGAACTTAATAGTCCGATAAGATGTTGTGCTGATTTGACTCAATAATTGCCTGTTTGATAAATGGCAACTCAAACAGTAGTCACATATCTGTATTATATATTATTATTACAATTTCTGTAACAGAGTAAATATTTTTTACTGCTGAAGCAATGCCGGATGGGGCTATTTTTACTTGGAAACATATTGCTATCTATATTGCCAAGTGAAAATTCTTGTCACTACTAGTTGACAATAGGCTGTTTAAAGTAGAATCGAACCCGGGACCTCTGATTCAAGACCAGTCGTTTTACCCGCTTACCTACGAGAGAGCCCAAATAAATATTTAGACCTCAATTGGTGCTCATTGCATGATATAATATCATAAAATCTATTTCACATAATGTAAAATAGTATTATATTATAGATTTATAATATATTTGAATAATATATTTTATGCACACGTGAAATGTTGACACATTATGTATATGTTATGACATTCATCAACAAATATTTAGTTGTCGCACACACCATCAATTACAAAACATCATCTTATTACAAAATGTAAAACATTTGTTGCTTGGAAAATAATTTAATTGTTTTCTGAAGACTAATCCATTTATTAGGTTATTTAGAAATAACAAAACTAATGTTATTGATTCAAATTTATAAAAGTATTTTTAACAAATATTCCACAGATTTAAACAAGTTTAATGTTTGTACATGCCTATTAAAAGCTTTAAAATATTAAGAAATATCACATCATGATAAATTAAATATTTATAAAATTCATATTATTTTAATTAAACAATTTTGTATTTACAATCAATTTTTATATTTGCTTCATATTACAAATTATTAAAGACAAGTAATTTGTTTTAACAAACTTAGTATTCATACAAAAGCTTACAGTAACAGAAATTCTTTATCCTTCTTTATACATAATGTTTTCAGGTTTCAGCAAGAAGATGTTAAGATTTTCGTATTTTCCTGAATTAACACAACGGGATATGTTTTCAACTATTGCATAAAATTTAATTTAATTTTAATTTAAACCACGACAATCTATAATATCTTAGTTTTATATTTTTAAATTTATATGTTCTATATATGTACGTCAAGTATAAGTTTTCGACTTCATGGATAAAAATTTGATAAAAACATTGGTTTTATAAAACCTACTTTTATTATGCTGTTATTTTGATAAATTAGTTGTTTCACTTATTTCGTCATTGCAAATAATTGCATGTATAAGGAATGCATGTAAAATAAATTTTCTACAAATCCTAATACTTTGAATTTTTTAACATACATATGATTTATGAATTATGAGACTTTATAGTTAAAATAATCACTATTAAACACACGCTATTTATAAAAAAAACAACAACCTTATTGTTATAAACAGAAGTAGATTAGAGGAGGCGTGGGTGACCTGAGATTTTTTACTTTAGATGCAGGCAAGACCTGTTTAGCCTTGCAATAATATTATTAATCTTTATGTTTTTAAAAGATTATATATGTAGATTAGTTTCGATTATTATTAAGATTATTTGTGTTTTATTTCGATTTCTTTCTAGGATTAATTTTTTGTAATATATATTTCGATACCGCTATCATTATTTCATACTATTTATATGTTTAGTATTTATTTTGTGCCTTATTACATATGTTTTACATTAGCTTTCGGTTTTCTTTTTGTCAATTGGCGAATCATATATTTAGTGATTAACTTGTTTCAGTTTTTTTTCAGATCTGTCTAAATTATGGTATATACTTTTGATATCGTATCGATAGCCACTACGGCAAAAAATATATGTATCAAATTAAAAATACCAAGTAAACTTTAGATAATTATGAAAAACTTACATCAACATGTCGTATTACTGAATTATTCAATAAAATAGCAAGATTCAGAAATATGAAAAATAAATGAATGATTAGTAGGTAAATGCTATAATAAAAGAAATTTAATCTAGAATACAATTCAAGTTCAACTTGGAAAATTTAAATTCTTTGATATGAGTCATTTGAATGGAATCACCATTTGATTTATTTAGATTGAAGTCTAAATCCAGTCCAGTTACGAATTCTTAGTAGTCTATGTCTATGATGGAAATCTAGACGGAAGCTTCCCGTTTTATGATCAAAACTAAATTTTATGCATGTATAAGCTAGTTTGTTTGAAATATCAAAACAAAGAGAATCATTGTTTTCGTTTTTACAAAATCTGTAATTTTTATGAAATCATTTTTTACAAGATCTTTAATTTATAGAAAACTGTTTGAAAATTATAGTTTGAAAATGACAATAGATAAAAAAAATAGTGTAAAAGAAAGGTTATATCTGTATGTACAAACCAATTTTAATTTTTATTTGTAAAGAATTTTTTTTTGCAATATTTAATATAGTTTTTTATTTTCAATGCATTAATTACTCATCATATTAAAAACTTACAAAAAGGGCTTTTTATAGTGATTTTGGTTAAGCACGGTTTTTCCATATAAGTTAATTTTTCGAGTTACACGGTTTTCTATGGAACGTAACTTCCGTGTAAAACTAAAGATATGCATATTTATATAATATAAACCAATTGATTAAACTTGATTGGAATCAAGTCAATTAATTGGAAATCGCTAGGTCCGAGTTTGGCAATTAAAATGAGAATCAAATGCAAACAATTCTTAACTTTTCGTAGGATAGTTATAGTAATGGGCTAAAAATCGAAAATGAAAATTTTTACATATCTTCACCTTTTGAAGGTTTCTTAACATTTTGGCATACCTCAGAAAAAATAGATGTGTGTGCTTGTATTTTTGCGTTTTCGGGTGCAGGGATCAATCGATTTAAATGGTTCAAAAACATTTGATTTCTGTTGATAGGGAGATATGCTGATTAAGAGTGCAGAGAACGGAGTATCCAAAAAACATTGAATTTGTAATGATAGGGAGAAGTTGTATTTAGTTTTTGGCAAAAGCAGGTCCAGCCGTATTGGAGATACCGAGCTAATTGTGCAAAAAATTGCAGTTTTTGAAAGAACTAAGCATCCGACTTGAATGATTCGAAAAAACTTTCTGCTTGTTTTGACAAAATAATTGCTTTTGTGAAAAAAAATATTTGATTTTTTTTGTTTTAACTTTCTTTTTTTATTTTTTTTTAATATCGAAAATAATTCAGATTTTAATTCTAATTCTGGCTAAAGTTCTAAAGCTTACTTATATACTTTAAATCAATAATTTTAACTTTGTAATTTAGTTTATATAATTCTTATAAAAATTAGACAATGTTATAGTATTTATAATAATCTATTTCAAAACATTTAATATTCCTATTCCTCAATTTGCCTTAAAGCACGATGCCATACACAACTAGTTAAAAGTTGTTTTTATCCTTTACTATTCAATGTTCTCCTACAATTTCATTATCACTAAAATCAAAAGCAATAGAAATAAAGTACGAGAAAATGGTATTATCACAGAGCACGACAGATCGTTTTACGATCGCAAATGTGGTATTATGTAGGTACAGTTCTTGAGTTATGTATGTAAAACAATGGATTAATCGAGCATTATGTTAAGTAATTTATGCGATGTATAATTATTGCAATTACGACAGGTCTTTCAATTATTGACAGCGCGTGCAAGTCACCATGTTATCAGCGTGTCAGTGAGTCCAGTTGCACACGAGCATGTAGGGAACTAATTGTATTAAATGCACTCGATTACTGACGATTATATTCATAATCACATTATAACGATTTTAAATCCTTCAGATTATGTGTTCAACGTCGGATCATGATGTTGAACACATCTTCATCAGTAATCAGATTATTATATTTGCCATTGCTACCGTAAAGAAATTCGAGGAATTTTGTTTGATGACCTACGATTGCGTTTTTATAATATGTATAAAAAAATATTTATAGGTTTCAAAAAGAAATTTACGGGATAATGTTATTAAAAATATTACGTAATTTTTCTTTATTGTTTTTCATTCTACATCTAATGTCACTATATTAACATATTTTTATTAACAATTTTTTCTTCTAAAATTCACGAATAAGAAAAAACTATTTAGATTTTTTTCATTTATATCTAAGGTGACCATATTTTTTTAAATCAAAACCGGGACGACAATTTTTAGCCATGCTAATCCGGGACGGAACGGGACTAATATGCTAACTATATTAGGCTAGGGTGGGGCACAAAGATCCAAGACTTCGAGCAATTATATGTGCAAACCAAAGCGACTATGACACAACAAATAATGCATATCAAACAAACAACCATCTGACTATGTTCAGTAAAACTCCCAGCTAATTCATCATTGTAGAATTGTGTTATGTTGCTGTTTCCGAAAATTTGTAACCTGGTCCTTCATACCCCGCAGGCCAGGGTGCAAACAGGTTCAATGTCTTATTTCAATTTTGAAGGAATATTACAAAATAATAGCTACATTATTTAACCAATGCAAAATATAAATTCCATGGGTGCATTTTTTTAGAGATAACACTGTAAATAACCTTGATCTGGTATTTTGTCAGAAAGATTCATCGGCAGAATAGGAACAACTATTTATTTCATTTATTTCTTGTTAAATAGCATTTTTTAACTCCAGTTACTTTTTTATTCGCAATTTTTTATTTTTTACACCTTTGCTAGATAAAAAAGATGGAAGCTTTCATAAAAGTTATATAAAAAAATCTATTGAATCTAACTTAAATTTAACAATAAATTTTATAAAACAATTAAATAACGTGTACCTAAAAATTATGTTAAGGTATTGTAAACTAAGCAACAATAACAATAAATAAGCAACTCACAATAAAAAAAAAACTAACAGCGAAATAAAATACTTTCATTATGTATTATCAAACATTGCCGTTGATCTCTTGATAGCAACATCGCAAAAATCAAGGTGATGGCTGGTTTTATATATTTTTCCCTCTATTTTTAAATATTGTTCTTAAAAAATTCCTAACATTTTTTTTGAGAAAACTCCTTACATTTTTTTTGAGATATTGGTAGTGAACCTTTTTACCCGCGGACCGTTAAGCCCCGCTCTGTTTCTGTTTTTTAGGTAAATTACATTTTTTAATTAAGAATTGCGGACTTTGAGTAAAAACTTTATTATTCGATTATACGTCATACTCTTTTTATACATACCATCTATGATGTCATATCATATCACACATGTATAGATCTATGTTTTTTTTGCCTTTGGCCCTTGTTTAGAATTTTATTAAAAATTTTCATAATTAATTTGAAAAAATTACCACTTATTTATCCGTTTTTATATCTCTTGTTAATTTTCGTGAATTTGAAAATAAATGAAGCTCGAATTTATTAATTTAAGAGGCTATTTTAACCCTCCATTGGAATTGTGTCATCGACAATTTTCTCATCCATAATGTATATTGATTTATAAAATTTTCAGGTTTTGATGAATAGTTATAGTTTTATTATTAAGTACTTCTCGAAAAGCCTGGACAATCTGGGACAAATATTGCTTTTAGAAAAGCTCGGAAAACCAAGTGGAAATCCGGGACGGTCCCTGTCCAAACCGGGACGTATGGTCACCTTGTGATTCACCTCACACGATTATATGCTCGTAACATAATATTCTTATTTTATCCGAGAATTTGCCGCAAAAATAATTACTATTTACTTATAAAACTTTTATTTAGTGGTCTTATTTCAAATAGCTAAAGTTTATTAGTGCGAAGTAGTCATAGTTTTTTTCTTTATACTATATTAGGAATTATAAATGTAAAAATTAAAAACGGACGACTTACTTATCTCGTTTACACATTACAGACTAGCAAAACGAATGAACAAACTAACAAAATTTCCACAGTACCCGCACTCTGGTGTAGGGGATATTAAAGATGTTTACCAGCTCTTCACATTACCGCCCGTTGTTAAGTCCCGACCTACCATCCCGCCGTCGAAATCTGTCGATAATAAAATTGCGTTGTCCAAGTCGGGCGTTTAGAGTTTAAACAAAGCTATTAATCATACCAGACATAAAACATATATTTGTGCGCGCTAATAAACCGCTTGCATGCAAATAAATCTGTCTATATATTTCGCGGGCCCGTGACGAATCCGCTCGAAAACGACCCAGACACTCCGTCAGGTGTCGGTCTGACAAATCAATGAAAAAAGTTTCGAACTAAATCGTATTTCTTGGGATATTGAAATGTTATGTTACGGAATGCTATGGTGAGCTGTCCCAAAAACCGCATCTTTTTTGACATACAATAAAAAAATTAAACATTCTATTTTTATATGAAGTTGCTATTAGTATTCATAGACATACTTTGAGGTGTCACTTTGCCATATATCATCTGAAACGCCGCGGTGTAGAGAAACCGAAAGACTGAAGGTTTGATAGGGAAAAAGAATTTTTACTGAATTTTACAATTTTCTGTAATAATCCATCAATATTGATACTTTTAACTTATTATGTCTGAAGATAACTAGGTATACTATTAAAGGTTGAGTGTAGACATCTTTATTATTTCCGAAAATTCGTACAAAATTAAATAAATTGAAAAAAATATATAAATTATAAATATTAAGATATTTTGTTTAATTAATTATCCAAATTAAAACTAATCTACTTTACTTATGTAAGTAATTATGTATACACTTACAAAATAGGCCAAGAATGTATTTATTTATTATGCTGTATTTACTTTTTAGTTTTAAACTCATTAGCAATTTAGGGAAAGAAAAATCACCAGTTAGTAATTTTAAAGTAGTGAAAAAAATCACAAAATAAATTAAATGAAGCATATATTATATTTTATATTTAAAAAAATCACATTTTAGGCAGATTTTTCAAAAACCAAAAATATCAATAAAAGTACGCATTTAACTACCAAATAAGTCAAATTATTAATAAAGAAAATTGTGAGACTAATTTGACTTTTTTATGTTAGTTGCTAGTTATTGCAATAGCAATAAAATTTTTATAATAAACGCCATTTGATTCATGTTACTTTTTAAACCGTGAAAATTTCCATGTTTCTTATTTTAATGTGAAATTTTATCAGTAACTATAGTTTCAGTTTTAAAAGTCAAATCTCTCTCAGAAATCATGAAAGCGATTAGGTGTTTTTTGCGTTTTAATCATATTGAAGTTGAGAGGTTTTATTTGCTTATATATTATATGAAATAAATTACCAATTATAATACATGGTAGAGCTGGTCTTTAAGATCCGCGGGTGAAAAGATTCACCATCATTATCTCAAAAACAAGTAAAGTTTTCAACAACAACAATATTTGATTCTTGAGAAAAAGAATGTGTAATTAGCCATAACCTTGATTTTTAAGTGGTTAATCTCGCGATATAAACGACAATATTTTGAAAATCCATAACAGAAGTATTTTATTTCGTTGTTAGTTTTTTTTTTTTTTTGAACACTGTTTACGAACCTTTAATATAACTGTATGTGCGTATTATATATTTATTTTTTATTTATTACACATGTTGTTTCGCGGACTTTACCATTAGAAGTGAACAATTAGTCCTATAAAACTATCCGCTACTTTTTCTACCAGGGGTAGCAACCAACTCGTGTAAAACTCAATGCCATGAAGATCGTCACATTCATAGCCAATATAATAAAACGAAAATACGTTCGAACAATAACTTTTAAGTATACGTTGGTTAATTGTTTTATAAGACGTATTGTTATTTTCAAGTTAGATTTAACAATTTCTTTTATATAACCTCTATAAAATCTTACATGTGGTTGGGGTAAAAAGGACCAACTAAGCCTATGCCCTTGCAAAAGTGTAAACAATAAAAAAGTAAATTAATTTAAAAAAAGTAATTTTACAAGAGATGAATTAAATAAATAGTTATTCCAACTCTGCTCATAAATATTTCTGACAAAATACCAGATCAAAGCTATATACAGTATATCTCTGTAAAAATATATACTCAGGAATTTTATATTTTGCATTGGTTGAATATTGTAGCTATTATTTCGTAAAATCCCTGTTTGCCACCTGACCGTCCTGTGGGGTAAAAAGGACCAGCTGACAAATTTTTGAAAAACAGCGTAAAACGTATTTACTGAATAGTCAGATACTTCTTTGTTTGATATGTGTTATTTGTTGTGATATAATTGGTTTGGTTATCACAATGTAATTGCTCAAAATAAACTGGGCCCGCCTACTACTTTACTAAATACCCTATTCCAATAGTGTTTTTTTTGTCTTATTTCGATATATTGTATACTAGAATTTATTCCGGACGGTTTGTTACCAGAACAATGTTTTATATTATGAATTTGTATAGAAGATAATGTCAATATCGAATTATCTCAAATCAGGTCGTAGTTGCGATTTAAGAGTGCAGCTAAAGAAGTGAGAGTAAGCGCGTTTAAATGTGTGAGATCGATGTTGTGCTGTATAAATTAAATGTCAGGTTGAAAATATTACAAAACACACCGCATTTCTCAATTTATTAGAACAAATATTATTAGATATGAAATGCATTAACTTTTCGAATTAGAAAAACTCGAAATCATTTCAGAACACTTAACACACTTGAATAAATAATATTTCAATGAATTCTGTATATTAATCTTGTTTATGCGATGATTATTTTATTTATTTACGTTAAGTAATATTTGTGGTAAATTAATAAAAGAAATTTGTTATTTAATTTACAGCGCTATAAACATTTGAATAAAAAAACACAAATAATTAACACTATTAACTCCCCGAAGGAGAAGTTAATGTTTTCATAAAAAAATTCGATTTGCTAATTTTATGTTTTCTCGACGTTTCAAGCCATTCTGAATCGAATAAGACCAAATTTGGAAAAAGTATGTGTAAATCGACGTTTTCTCAAAAACTACTGGACCGATTACAAAAATTTATGAGCCATATACCAACTAGTAAATAATTAAAATTAAGTATATTAGTTATTATATTTTTTAAAGCAAATCCAAAAAATAATTTTATTCAAGCATAACTCATTAATAATAATTCAATTGATCCTGATACAATATCTATAAAATTTTGGTTTCCAGGAGACAATTACATAGTAAAACATCTCAACTTATTCAAACATAGTTAAACCATACTATATTCCTTAATTGTAATGTATTGTTGATATTAATTGTAATATTTTTATTCAAAAATTATTATTTTACATTTTATGCAAGCTAAATATTATTAAAGTTGGATATTGTGGTAAATAATATTATAATTTGAAAATTTAAGTTATGTATATAGACCAAAAATATCTTCTTTATCCACCATCAGTTACAAAGATCTTATAAATAGTTTAAAATGAAAAAAAAAACTACTGTAAAAATTTAGATAAATCATATATACCCAAACTAAAATGTTGCACACATATGCAAAAACCATAAATAATTTCGTAATCATATTTGATATCTTAAGAAAAATAAAATAAATGAAATTAACAAATGTATATAAAATGTGGTTATCTTAAGCTTTCTTAATAATTTTTTAACCATTTAGCTTATAGAAGTATTACCACATACCATATACCATATAGCAAAAAATTTAAAAAAAACTATGAATTTAGAAAATATTTCACTGAAAACGCAGTAAAAAATTAGGCTTCTGGAAAAAAGCTTTACTAATATAAAAAAAACTCATCAAATATCTTTTTTTTACATAAAATATAATATTTTCATGGTCGCTTCGTCAACGAATTTCTAATAATTAAGTACTTGTCAACGTAAATATCGAATGGACTTTCCGGCCAAATTTTAAGCTGAAACCACACCTTTATTACTGTCAAAGCCACATTAATATTATTATAAATTCTTCATAAACCTTGCAATTAGTCACATATGCAAAAATTGACAAACATAATACGCATTTTGAATATAATATTATATTTCATCAATTACATATATCTACTTCCATAGAAAAACTGATTCTAAAAAACCGCATGGAAGTCTATTTTTATACGAAAGGTAATGACTAAAACCTTGAGTTATTTCCGGATAATATAGAGAACTTCTAATATATTATCACGTTGTAGCTTTTACTTTATGTGGATCTATAATAAACTTTTCTGGAAATCAGGTGCTGTTCGCCTCAACATTTATTCTAATTGTGTCATGAAACGTGATAAAAAATTATTTGAATATAATATAACTTCAAAAATTATATATATTTTGTAATGGTTATATTTTTATATAATAAATATAGCTATATATTGATATATATATATATATATATATATATTTATTTAGTATTTTGTTAGGAGTTATATTTAAAAAATGCACCCAAATAATCTATACGAAATTATTTTTTAAACCTATAGTTTGAATTATATACTCTATTTATAATTTACTATATTTATATATATATATATATATATATATATATATATATATATATATATATATATATATATATAATCTGTGTTTGTATCAATGATTTTTATGTGGGTGTTTTTTCCTAATTTAGGATGCTTATTTAGTATAAAAATAAATACTGTGACACCCTTCGTGTAAGTAAATCTAAACCTAATAATATATATAGGCGTTGAGACATTTCTACTCAAATGTAGATTACAGATGCAGTGATTTCCAAACATTTTTTAAAATCAAATACCATAATTAATTAGCCCAATTGCATAATTTTGAACGGTTATCTGATATGGGTTTCAATTAATTATTAACATAATGCATTCTGATAAAAATCATCAAATCAACTAGTGTAACTAAAATTTTATGAAATTTTTAATGTTTTTATCAATATACGACAAAAATGTATAAAATTTATAAATATTAATATTTGCTGTTATAGTATTTATATTGAGGTATGACATACTCAACAGTATTGTAATGTAAATTGTGTTGCCATGTGTTTTTCCACACATAACATTATGAAAAAATCTTTAGTATTATCTATTTTTAGAAATTTGCTTATTGTAACAAAGATATTGAAAAATAACGCACTTACTTTTTTCTGGTACAGTTAGACTAAACCAGATTTTTTAGCCAATTAACTTTTATCACAAATATTTTCATTTCAATTTTAAATGCGGTTCTTGGATTTATAATGAATAGGGAAAGTTTCAGAGCTTTATTTTAATTGTTGCAAATAACAAAATAACAATAACAAGGTTTTGTTCAAGCCAATTGAGAATAAAATATAAAAAAAAACATTTTATATTTTCATCTTAAACTTAATCTGATTGCATTAACTCATATCTAATGCATTAATTGAATAACAACAAAAACATATGCATGTTATTTTAGTCGATTAATAAAAGTTTTTTAATTAATTCACCAATAATAATTGTTTTTGTTATAAATTGTCAAATAAACAATAATATATTCCACAATATTGTAAATAAATAATGAAAATTATAAATATTATCGACGTTCATTACATAAAGCAAGTATTCAAATATATATGTGAAAATAATATATACATAATAATATTATATTAACGTATAACGTAAGTGTCTATGATTTTATATTTTGTATATATACATAAGTGCTTAATCTTAAATGTAGATTTTTTCATAAAATAAATCTTTTACTCGTGTGCAACGTCTGTTAATCACCAAAAAAAAAATAAAGTAGGGCAGAGCGAGGATTAAAGAACCGCGGTTAAAAAGGTCCACCACCAATATCTCAAAAAAAGTAAAGTTAGGTTTTTTTAACAACAATATTTGATAGCAGAGGGCGAAAGATGTATATGTAAGAATGCGTTATTTGATAGTTTTATAAGATGTATTGTTGTTTTTAAGTTAGATTCTTCAGTTTTTTATATAATATAATCTTTATAAAAGCTTACAATTGGTATGAAAAACTAACTGAACCTTTAGCATGGCAAAGGTGTATACAATAAAAATAGTAAATAAAAATGCAAATTAAAATAAAAATACAATTTTACAAGAGAAATTTCGTAAAATCACTATGGCCGCCCCATTTTACTCCGTCTATGGGTAAGAAGAACCAGGTGACAAATTTTCGAAAAACGGCAAAAGAAATCTATAATTCTATAATGATGAATGATCTGGAAGTTTTACTGAACATAGTCAGATAGTTGTTTGTTTGATATGTGTTATTTGTTTTGATATAATTGCTTAAAGTCTAATTAGACCTTTGTGCCTTACCACACCTATATAAAATATATATTAACTTTAACTTGAACTTGAAAGCTATTATTGTTTATGATAATATTTTTCTGAAGCCTCCTTTTTCCTCAAAAAATTATTTTTATAATTTTTCATTTATAAATCTATTCTACATTTCTGATAATATTTTTCTGAAGCCTCCTTTTTTCTCTTGATTTAATGAAAAATGCCTGAATCAAAAGAATATTTTACCCTGTTCCTTGAAAATAATAAAACAAATTAAGCATTTGTGCCGTGTACTAAACGTAAGTTTATTGATTAGAAATAAATTCCATATTATTCGTAGTTTCTATAAATCTTTGAAGTTATTAAAATGGAAAATATTTTTTAGGCAAGACAGATATTACAGCTGTTCAAAAAATGAGATTATATCGCCAGCGAACAAGTGAAAAAAAATGCATGCAATCAATGAATGTATGTTAATTTTAATTACATGAAGTTCTTCAAACACAATTACATAATGAGTGAAGTTGCGAAAACAATATTTGTTTAGGCGTTGTTTAACATAATCCACTATGTGAACGAATATTATAGAATTCATTAATCAGCAATTACTTCATTTCTCTAATGAAAGTTTATTTCTAAATGCTAATTGCAATGACAAACCGATCATACCATATTTGAAGTATGACTTTAATTACATTATTGTTTTTAAATATTATACATATTTTTAATGCTATTATAAATATATAATTTATAATTTATCATTATATAAATGTGTATAATCGTTGACATTTCATCGTTGAAATGTGTGCATGACGAGTGTTATTTTTACTTCAATGCCATCTTGTACAGTAGCAAATAAGTTTTACTTCAATCGCGTGTGAACCTTACGCGCACTCTTTTCTTTAGTTTAGAAGTAATAGTAGATTTTTGTCAATTGACTGCAACTTCATTTCCAATATATGAAATGTTTTTTAACTTCCCGTAGGGTAAGTTATTGTAATGGGCCGAAAATCGGAATTGAAAATTTTTACATTTCTCGACGTTTTGAAGGTTTCTGAACATTTTGGCATACTTCAGAAAAAATGGATGTGTGTGTGTGTGTATGTATGTATGGATACAAATTTTCGCCCACGTTTTCGGGCGTACGGATCAAATTTCGTTTATAGAGTAAGTATGTATAGTAATGAGTTATACATATGAAAAATATACTAGTCTTGCTAATAAAATTTTCGAACACATCACGATTCATTGAAGCTTCAGATATCTCCTATATTTATGAATGAGTCAATGAGTCAAAGTACCACAAACTCTTGCTTCGGTTTGATTTCATAGACAAAATTAAAATATTAGAAAATTTCTGCTTAACCGTGCTGTCTCAAACAACGTAGACAAATAATTATAAATCGAATTTATTAATTCCTTCACCAGAAACCAAATTTGGAGACCTCTGATAAAATCGAATGCCTGCGTCATTTCATTCTCGCACACATTCTCCCATCCTGTTGTGATCTCTCTTTGTGAATGGTTTCGGAGACTGAGTGAGTAACAAAAAAAAAATATATTTGTTGTGCGTATACATATTACATACACATAACATAGTATGCAAGTGTATCGGATGTATGTATCGCTCTGTTCTGTATGAGCCCGAAGCGACTATCACCGCGAGACCAGCCAATGTCAATCAATGACGAGATACAGACGCGACTTGAATATACTCCGTCTGATATGACTTTGTATCCAAGATTCTCAATGTACAGTAACAATATAGAACATAACTCGTCTGCAGGGGCGTAGCTAGTTAGATACCGACGAAACGATCAAATCGATTATAAAGGGCACCCGGTGGGACTGTTTTAGATCTCTAATATAACTAGTTGTATAACTAGTTGTATGTATGTCGACTTAAGATAAACCGTTAAATTTTCTCATTTCCTTTGAATAAAATTTACAGGTAAATTCAAACTTGAAATTCTAAAAAAACGACACGAAATTAAATTAAATATAATTATTAATTATGAATTATTGAATTTATGAAAAATTAATATTTAATTTTTTTTTGAAAAATTTGCAAAGTTTTTGTTAATTATTTATAAGAAATTATTTAATAAATAAATATTGTGAATTTTATATCGAATGGAAAAAACAACTACTGAGTTGTTTTTTCCAACATGCCAATGTAGTATACAATGTCTCTTTTCGGCCGACTATTGTAAATTCATCAAATTTACTGAATGTCCTTTACTGGACAGTTGTAAATAAAAGAGTTAATAATAAAAAAAATATATATATATATTTACGGAGAATAAGCGAGGCACGTTAAAATTTAACTTTGCAACTATTTACTAAATACCTAGTTAACTACATAACACGTTTCAAACAAACAACTGTCAAATCATGTTCAGTAAAATTCCTAGTTACATCCTAATTATAGAAATACTGTGTTTTGCTGTTTTTCTAAAATATATCATCTTTTACCCCATAGGCTTCGTAAAATGGTATAGCAAAGGAGCAAACAGATCCAATGTCTTATTTTTAATTTAAAAAGTCTTTTACAGAATAATAACTACATTATTCAACCAATACTAAATATAAATGTTATGGGTGCATTTTTTACAATGATCACACCGTATATAACCTAGATCTGGTGTTTTGTGAGAAAAATTCATCAACAATGTTGGAATAACTATTTATTTAAATCATTTCTTGTAAAATTGCTTTTTTAAAATAATTTACTTACTTTCAAATGTTGTAGTTAAAAGATTCTTAAGTTTACTCGTTTTTGATATATTGGTGGTATTTTTTTTATCCACGGACCTTAAATCTTCTTCTCTACCCTACTTTAAAATTATATTCAGGTAATATAAACTAAACAAAAGAGCTCAAAACCAAGGAACTACCAACGGAAAAATATGTTTTGTTATAAATATTGATTCGTGTCCTTTTATCTCCTGATAGACACCTCGTGATGGCTGGTAACACATCTTTTACCATACTCTTTCAAATAGTATCTAATTATTTTAGACTATTTCTATAATTTACTTGTTTGTAAAATAATGCTGGTGGACCTATTTAAATGCAGAATTTTAAGCCCAACTCCGCACTATATTGATATTAGTCATAATCTGAGAAATTTTAAAAAATTTTCAAAACGTAATTCTGTACATTTTTGAGTTCCATATGCGTTTGCTTATATTGGATATAAAATGATCGACACAACAAATCTTGCATCATTTGTTTCCCAATTATTTTTAATAGAATTATTAATACGAATTTTGCATTAAAAACTACATGTACAAAGTCTAGCAATACTTTTTTATTATTATAGAAGAAAAACAAATGAGACAAATAGAGCTAAAGCGAAACTACGATATATTCTTAACAAAACCGGAAAAAAGCAGTTGTGTAATGATAATATGAACTTGATATATAAATAATTTTGCAAAAGTGAACGATTTTATGTAATAGTTTTTAAGATTCACGAGTTAATATTCTTTGAAATATTTGAATATATTATTGAAAAGAAAAAAATGCCGATCAATAAAAGCGCCACTTGATCTAAGTCATCAGCTTTCCTGATAAAGATTGAAATAACTTAGTTATTATTTATAATAAATTATTTATAAGTAAATAGTTGAAATTACATAATTGTCATTAAAATATTGTTAATATTAAAGCGAATGAAAAAACAACTATTGAGTTGTTTTTTCAACATGTCGATTTGTTATACAATGTCCCTTTACGGCTGACAATTGTAAATTCCTCAAATTTACTTAATGTTCTTAACTGGACAGTTGTAAATAAAATAGAGATTATATATAAATTTCATGCATTTATACAAAATAGTTATCTATCAAAAAAATAACTAAAATAATAACAATTGCATCTAGTTTAACAATCAATATTATTTATATTGATTAGCAGTTTTTGACATTATACAATGTTCGATCCAATTTCGCTCACTATTATTAAAAATTTTGAAATGTTAGAACTTTCGGCTTAAATTAGAAACACGAATTAAATAATATTAACTAATAAATTAACTTATCAATTAATGTTCAATATATTGGATGAAAATTGTATCTACAGTATTTATTGTAGATGCAGGAAATCAAATTCGGCATAATGAAAATATAGTCCTATAAAGCAAACTGCGTTGTCTGACCACTTACTTTACATCTCTACAAAAAGTAAAGAACATCAATCTACTGGGATAAAACACACTTAAGTTATAGTTACAAACAAACCGTTTTTCCTGTAGAGTTAGTTAAATGGAATTCGATTTTACAAGATTCCTAACCGCATTCTGTTTTAGAAAAAAATGAATTTCTATTTATGTTTTGAACTTCGTAGAACCGCATTCGTTTCGAATGGAAAAAAATCTATCTGAATAATAATTCTCATTGCTTTTCGAATTTTTTAGCAGGTCTGGTTTAATGCCATAACAATATGAAATATTAACCATTGATTCCTTTTGTTTTCTTTCCAGGAGTCGCTACTATATCTTTGAAAAGCTTATTTAACGGGTCAAAGGTCCCTTTAGCTACGCCACTGATAGTCTGTGTGTGTTTCGATATGGTATTACGACTAATAATGAAATCTATTCAAAGTAGAAGTTTCCCCGAGACCGACCGCATTTTTGTAGATTAATACTTTTTGTTCGATTTTTCTTTAAGACACGAGACAATAATATTTGAAAAATAATTTTAACGCTTTATGACAAAAGCGATATTCTGTAGAATTAGGTTTCTAAAGAATCCTGAAGACATCGTATCTCGATAACAGTTTTCCTGTGCTTCCATAAAAATGCTTTTTCTGAAACAAATATATAAAGCATTCTAAAATGTTTGCATATAGAGTATAAGTCAATTTCTGTAGCAAATATTGCTCCTTTGATATCAATTTGTTCAGCACTACTTTATGTAATATATATTTATTATTCTAAATATATATTTAAAATGATTTTAATTATTTTTGAAACATGATGTAAATCTCAACATTTTACTCACAGAAAACCTAAATATTCAAATTAAAAAAAAATGTTGTTTTTATTAGCATTTTCATTCACTAATTTGAATCAATTAATACTATTCATAGACAATAATTTGATGTATCTACTGCCATTGTTTCTTCTAACAACCTTGACCGACACAAATAAATCAATAAAACGAAGCAATTACTTAAATGCATATATATATATAGGTGTATATGTGTGTGTGTTTGTGTTCTTGCATATTTTATACAATTTATAATAATTATTTACGTGAATGGTTAATATTTTAAATAAAGCATAACTGCCACTGAAACGAGCGGGGCTTTTCAAAAACAATATTTGAAAGTTGAGGGAAAAACATAACCAGCCTTCACCTTGATTCTCACGACGTTACTACCGGGAGATAAATGGCAATGTTTAAAAATCCATAACAAAAGTTTTTTTCTTCGTTATTAGATTTTTTGGTCGTGAACACTCTTGTTTAGTTTACTAGACCCTAATATAGTTTTTAAGTCTATGTTATTTAAATGTTTTATAAGATGTATTGTTATTTTTAAGTTATATTAAACAGTTTTTTGGTAACAGGTAAGGTAAGAGGATGTATTAAAATATACATCTATATGTTTTATATCAATATGCTGCAAATCTCCTAGATAAATATAAAAAAATAAAAAACTGAGCCATGACTAGTTTTATTTCTAATTTTGCTATTAGTAATGGTTTAGTATTTGTAACTATTTATAAAAAGCTTCAAAAAGCTCGTGGCGCAGAAGACAACATTATGTTGTCAGTAGCGCATTGGAAAGCAACAATATTCGGCTTGAAAATATATTTTCTAAATATTTTGTATAAATGCAAGAATATTATTTGTTTCAAGTTTAATTCAATTCTGATTTTTTTTTCTAAAACTAAATTATGAAGAGACAAACTCACCAACAGAAAAGAATGCAAGTAGTCAAACCAAAGAAGGAGATTTATTGCTTTAATCTTATAATATTCAAAACTCTGAAACAAACATGCAACTAAATTGCATTACTTTATACTTTTGTTTACGTTTCACAATTATCAATTATTATTAGATTAACTGGTTATCTCAATTAAAGATTCCATTCACTTTCACAAAAATTTTGAGTTAAATATTTAATCCTTTTCGTACAATTTTGACGAAGATTGACAACATTTGGCATGTCGAAGTTTTCTTATTGCATTAAGTTCGTTCTGACATTAAAAAAGTGCTCTGATCGTTAAAGATGCTATTTCGGAGATTTCTGAGGATCGCTTTTGGGCGCAGAAGACAAATATTTGAGTAATCGATTAAAAGAAAAATATATGCGTTTATGTTTTTCTGAGAATAAATCTGAGTATAGAAAACATTGTTTATGTATTAAGAAATTAAAACTAAACTTGTGTTATTTGTGTTTATAAAATAAACATAGGAATATATGATTAGATGAAGTATAAATGATATATATATATATATATATATATATATATAAATAATATATATATATATATTTATATATATATATATATATAGGATAGGGCGGGGCACTAAGGTCCAATTAGATTTTGAGCAATTATATTTTAATTACACCAATTATATATACCAATTATATTACAAAAAATAACACATATCAAACAAACAATTATATGACTATGTTCAGTAAAAATTTCAGCTAATTCATTATTGTAAAAATGTGTTTTTTGCTGTTTTTCAACAATTTACCCCATTGGTTTTTTTTTACCCCATAGGCGAAGTAAATTGGGACTGCTATTGGGCAAACAGGTCTGATGTCTTATTTTAATTTTGAAGGGATTTCACAAAATAATATCTACATTATTCAACCAATTCAAAAAATAAACTTCATGGGTGTCTTTTTTAGAGAGATAATACTGTAAATAACCTTGATCTGGTCTTTTGTCAGAAATATTCATCTGCATCGGTGGAATAATTGTTTATTTAATATAATTTATATTAAATTGGTTTATTAACTTAATTACTTTTTTACTTAACACTTTGTCAGGGTAAAAGTTTAGTTGGTCCTTTTAACCCCATTCAGTTGTATGCTTTTATAGAGGTTATATAAAAAACTATTGAATCTAACCTAAAAATAACAATGCATCTTATATTACAATTACTTACGAATTATATTAAAGTCTCGCAAACCAAACAATAGTGCTCACAACCAAAAAATCTGAAAACAAAAGAAAATACTTTTGTTATGGATTTTCAAACTTTGCCGTTTATCTCCCGATATCGACGTCGTAATAATCAAGGTGATGGCTGGTTATACATCTTTTGCCCTCTACTTTCAAATATTATTGTTAAAAATAATTAACTTCACTTACGCGAAGCTTTAAGCTCTACTCTACCCCGTCAAGGATCGTAGACGCAATAGGCATCTTACCAATTTTTCACATAATTTATTCAACATTTTAACATATATTTATAAATTATTCAGAGCGAATATTAATATTAACCGAGTGCATGGTCATTTGAATCACTTGATAGAAGCTGCAACCTTTCCAAGTCGTCCGGAAAACCGGAATGCGTTGCTAGACGAGCGACTATAAAAATGATGCACGCGCATATTATAGATCTTCTGCTCAATATATGGTGACAAGAAATTAATTAGTTATCCAATTATGCCGCCCCTAATGTGTTTTTGATTAAATACCAAACGCATTAATCAAGCCTGGTAATAAAATACATAAATTTAAAAACTTGATCACCATATTACGGAATAGAATTGATAGCTTTTAATTATTATATTTACGAGTATTGATTTATTAGTACTATTTTACTGTATTTTACAGAGTAATAAATATATTTATTTAGTGATTGTGATCAAATTCTTAATTTGCATTTTTTTTATTTTATTCGTTCCTAGAAATAAGAGCGTTTAAACAAAATCATTAAAAATTTATTTCATTTTAATTTTAATTTAATTGTAATTAATTTTATGCATTTATGTATTTAATGTGCTATTTATCCAATGTGAGAATAAATTGCCGATGATTGACGTATTTTGTCAGAACGTGTTTCCTGACAAAATTTTGCTTAAAATCAGGGTCCAATATGACTTTCAGTAATTATAGTGCGAAAACCAAACCAACTACACCATAACAATATTCCAACAGTTCAGTAAAATTCCTATCTAATTAGTCAATGGAAAAATTTGTATTCTTCTATTTTCCAAAAAACCACTAGACGAGTTAAAAGGGACAGCCATGCAGCAATACTGTCTACTATTTTATTTTTAAATTTAAAGAGCTTTTTTGCAATAATAGCTACATTATTTAATCAATAATATGCAGTTTAATTATTAGGTTAAACAAGAAAATCAAAAATCATAAACCTAATATATATATTTAAACATACAAATTTCTTTATCACCACTTGCTACTATCATAAATTTAGTTTTGGTAAGTATTTCTGTTAAATTTATTATAGACAGACAATATTTTTTGAAATACAATTATTACAAATTAGGTAAATACAATTTCTTTTTGAAATACATATTTGCCTATACATGGGCATATTTTTCAACTTTGTCAGAAGAATCCATCGTCAGAGTTAGAATAACTGTTTATTTAATTTATCTCTTATAAAATTGATTTTTCAACTTATTTTACTTTGCTATTTACTATATTTTTATTGTTTACACCAACCTAATATAAAGGTACAGGTGGTTCTTTTTGCTCCAATCACATGTAAGCTATTCTAGAGGTTATAAATATTTTTGTATTTCTCAAGATTCAATTACAATCTGTGTTTAAATACAAAAAGAAACATTTAGTAATTATGAATGACAATATGTAATTAAAACCAAAATAGAGTTTACCCATTGGCTTCCCATTTTGTGTTGATTGAAACGATGTTTGTAATCTAGGTGATTTACAAGGTTATATAGAAAGGTTATATGAAAAACTAATGAATCAAGCTTAACAAAAATTCCTATAAAAAATTAAATACCGTATACTTAAAAATTATATTTAGGTATAGTAAACTAAACAACGGCGCTCGAAACCAAAATAACTAACAAGGAAAAGACAAAACTTTCGCTAAAAATATAACAATGTGGTCGTTTATATCGTGTCAGCAACCCTCTACTTTAAAATGATATCATTAAAAAATTCTAAAACCTACTTGTCTTTGAGATAACGGTGTTGGAACTTTTTACCCGCGGACCTCTATTCTAAGCTCTATCCCACTCATAATTTTTAAGGTAACTTACAACCTTATAGTTGTAAGTTAGTTAATCCATAATGAAAATAAATGCCGAAAAAATAAAATAATATACAAAATAATAATATGAGCCCATAAAGCAATCTTCAAATGTCCCAAATATGTGAGCAACATATTTATTAATAATCTACACATTACTTCGAGCACCTGGAATTGATTCAAACGCAATAAATCTATTTATAAAATTAATCTTCATGCTAGAACCGTTTCATGCAAATCGGAACGAATTGTTCCGATTGGCTTCAGTATTATAACAATTACAGGAAAATTTATTATTATTGATTATTACGAACAATTGCATAGTGACATATGAAAATAGAATTCGAATCTGATTTTAGAACGAGGTGGGCGATTTGCGATGTTTGGCAAATCACAAATGGCGCTTATCGTCCAGTTTCTGTCAAATACATTTTGTTATCAAATCGGTTTATCAGCTAGGCCAGAGCTGATAAAAGAAACAATTGCTAACATGTATTATTAGTTTCATAAACATGTGAATATATTCTTGCGGCAATCATGATATCATAAAAGAATTAACAAGACGAGTCGAAAATTTCCGTTGGAAAACAATGCTGCTCTAATTATATTTAACTATCATATAAGAAAATAACGAACAAATAAAAAAACGATTTCTTTAAGAAAAAATATGAAAAGCTTAATTTAAATATCGCAAAGTGCGTATAATAAAACCATTGATTTATATACAAATATATGCTCAACACGGAAGGAAACTTACTGACGCATTGAAAATGTGAAAAAAATATATTAATAATTATGCGATCTAAAGGTCGACTAAATTGATTTATTATTATTATTTAGTTTAATACAAAATTGCTGCATATTTAGTATTCGAATGGTTGAAAATTTATGGAAGATATATAAGTACTCTTTTCTACTCACCATATAGAGCGAGTTACAATTGAGCTGAAAAATTCTTAAAAAAATTAAATTGTAAATAAGGCTATTATTCATGCATAATGTAGTATAATGCAGTATATTTTTTTAATAACTCATTTGAGAAAAAAATATTAAAAGCTACAAGAGATAAGAGAATGCTTAAATGAGATGCTAATCTTTGTTTGATTAAAGTTGTAGTACTACAAATAGTAGAGCTGGCTAATATACATTACTATAAATTTATTTTAAATTGATCGTAATGTAAATAACAATTTTGAATAATAACGCATTAATCTGTCAGCAATAAAAGTTTAAAGCAATTAAGTTGTGATAATAAATATTAAAATAGCAATTACACGCAATGTGCACAATGGTCAAAGAGAACAATTTCAAAAATAGTAAATAAATGATTGTTGTTTCACTCATTGATGGATATTATATAATAAATCATTTCATTAGTTTCATTAATTACATTATGATGAATTTTTCATTTGTCTATAAACTCACATAAATTTTATAAATTGACTGGTACATATTGTTAATGCTATAACATTTAATTAAAGCAAATATTTTAAAATATTATATTATATTTGTAAATATTTTTATTATTATGCATTATTCATTTTATTTAAATATTTTTATATATTATTTTAAATACTGAATTGGTCCTGCACATTTAGTATTTGATATTTTAGAAGAGCATCGGATTAGCCCTTTTGCTACGAGTGTCGTCTGTTAACGACATTGAGTGTCTCGAATTTACTTTAAGATTTACCACCATGAGCTAAATTACTGAAAATTCTAAATTGTTATTGTAATAAATATTTCTTTACGAGTGTAATTTTTCATTTTTAAATACATTTTTATTATTAATAATTTAACTTCACTGCGGAAAACACTCTCGTAGCAAAAGGCTTTGTCAAAATGGTAGTTTAAATTGAAAATAAACAAATTAAAATTTAAAATCTGTCTAAAAATGGTATAAATTTTTAAACATATACAAGTTTAATATATATAAAAATCGTGTTTTTATTAAAATAATAAAGACTGAAAAAACTATGAGAATTTTATAAATAAGATACTGAGAAATTGTTGGTGATTTTTATGTTGTTTGTCTGTGCCTATTGTTTTAAAGATCACTAATCGAAGATATGAATGAAGTTTTTAACTTCACGTAAGGTAAGTTACAGTAATCGCAAAAAAATCAAAAATGAAATTTTTTATATATCTCTATGTTTCAAAGGTTTCTGAACAATTTAGCATACCTTAGAAAAAATGGATGTATGTGTGCGTATGCGCGTGTATGTGTATGTATGTGCAAATACAATTTTTGGTCGACGATTACGAGAACACCGATCAACCGATTTAAATAATTCAAACGATTCCTATTAATAAGGAAACGTGCTGATTAGTTTTGGGCAAAGGCAGGTCCAGCCGCAAAAAAAACCATTTGGCGAACAAAAATGCTTTTATAGGTATTTTAATAATAAGAAACAATTTTGTTTACATTTCCATGGGTTCCGTACCAATGTTTATCCGTTAGACTGCGACGATACGAATTTCATTTCTACGAAGCTAACGTATCGCAATTGCTTTGAAAAAAGGTAGAAATATCCAAAATATTTCAAGGTATAAAAAAATTCAATTTTTTCAAAAAAATATTTTTTTTCGAGCATTTTAAAATTCTCAAAAATCTATTTTTTAAGTTCTAATAAAAATTAATTTTTGGTACGAGAAGTCTCAGCAATTTGCCTTAAGGCACGATGCCATGCACCAGTAGATTTTTTTAAATTATGTCTGCATCGATAATAACATACTTAAGTTTATATATTTTTTTAAAGCATAGGTCAGTACCATGCGGTTCACTTATTCTTAGAAGCACATATGGAAGGTGATACCAATTTATATCACAAAATTTCTTAAATAGATGTTACAAAATATTGATGATCTTATAATCCGTATTACGGATCTTTCTGGAAACTAACTGCCAGCGTCGACATTAAATATAACATGGCAACATCAAAATATGAGCACCGCTAACAATATTTCGATCTATATTAAGAACTAACGCGCATAGTATGTTCAAAGCCGAGGCTAAATATGCATGTGAGTCTAAATACAACAAACAAAACCTATTTTCGCAACTCTTGTTACAATGACGCTACTAATTACAAATAGCCATAATCCCTTTGGTGCTCTCGGCACCGCTGATAGCTTATCCATTATCAGATCATTTGTGATAAATGCTTTTGATGTTTAACTTGACTGATAAGAAAATTGCTTTGGAAGCGATTATATCTAAGAAAACATAGAAATAGAAGTGAAGACATATTTGAATATGCTTTGCAGTTTATACACTTATCACGTAGAACGTACCTAAATTCGATGATAAACAATGCCGTTTCCTTCATAATCAATATAATGTATGTGATGAGGTGAACAGAAGTACAAACTGGCAAGTCAGAAAAGCAATTTTATGTCTTAGCCATTTCAAAAAGTAGATATCAAATATCTCTGACGCCCGATCAATGGATTGGCATCCGATTTAGACATTCTACAAAGAACTATCAAAAAATTTGCTGATATTTTATTTATATAATAGGTGCAAATATATATGAAAAAAAATCTTTGACAGCTCTCAATTCGTGTCTGTTTATATCGTATCAACCACGAGTGTAAGCTTTAATTTCCCAAAGAAGTTAATGTTTTCGCCAGAGACTTCAAATTTTATATTTTCTCAACCTTTCAAGTCATTCTGAATCGTTTGACAACAAATTTGAAAAAAGTATATGTGTGTATGTGCTAAACCATTTCCAATTCTCCAAACAAAAATTTAAGTCATTCGATAAAGCTCGATAAGGACTTACGTGGATTGATTTTGCGAGACAATCAGTCAAACCTATTGCTTAGAATCAGCAAAAATTGTCGTAAGTGTTTTCGTCAAAAATTCTAAATTGATTTTGAAAATTCAAAAACTGTTCGAGATATACCAGTTAGAAATCGTGCTGATTAGTTTTCGTCAAAGATCAACCGGACCGTATCTTCGTAATTAATTGCAACTTTTGACGATTTTAATGATACTTTGTATTAAGATAGATATTGTGGTCTTCAATTAATAACATTATAAGCTTGCTAAAAGTAGTTAAATTATAAAAAAATATTAGATTTTGAAATAATGAGCAGTGTCAAAATATGAAAATTTGGACGGTGCTAAATGTCAATGTCTCGCTCATTGTCTTAACGAACATCCTAAAATATTGTAGACCTAAAAAAAGTTTAATTAAAAAAATTCCTCAAAGTTTGAAATTATGGGCTGCATGAAATTCAAAACTTCTTTTTTTTTCACAATTTTAAACATAAATTCAATTCTTACCTATTGAATATGTCAAATATTTGTACAAAACGCAAATTTTCTAAATACTTAGTATTTGAATGGTTAAAATTTATTGAATATGAATTTTAAAGATATAAAAAGATTGATATAATATATAAGAGTGATTACAACTATATGTTGATATTTAGAATATATATAAGTGCAGAGCGAGTAACAATTGAGCTAAAAAAAATCGTTAAAAAGTTGTCCAAATAATAAATAGGGTTTAAAATTTACAAATAATACAAAAATATTAATATATCAAATATTATTCAATGTAGTACAAATTTTCGTAATAAACTAATACACATTCGAATATATCTAATTATTTCAACTTGTCAGCATTCTCTGCTAAATGTAATTATTTTTATAGATTGCAGAATAAAAATAAAATTAAAAAAAACCTAATTATTTGTGAGAGCTTTTAAAGATCTTTTTTCATATATATTTGCACCTATTATATAAATAAAATATCAGCACATATCGCGAAGTTTTTGCAACTAGCCTTGAAGCAAAATGGCACTTAGTTTAAGCAATGGTTTACAAAATCATAAAACGCCTAAATCCTTCGCCTAAAATGATTATAATAAAAAATTAAGCTCAATCATAAAGAATAACTCATATTGCAAATGGGCACGTAATATGATTTTTTATATCTTGGAAAATTATGACAATATATTCGCGGGCAGTTTGATCAGCTGTGCTGAATCATGTCCAAAGTTATCTTAGCACACGGATCTGCAATTGAACACACCGTCTTATGTCTTTTACGCGGGACATTAAATTTAATTCAAAAACAATTTTATTATCTCCCAATATCTTTCGATGCATTTCACCGCATTACAGAAAAACACTGTAACGGAAGTGAAGTTGTTTGTGAAAACACACAGAACAATATTTCCGCTGGCCATTGCTTTTGTGAGATAATCATTGTTTGTATCTAATCTTTAACCGCGAACTGCGGTTTTTAACAAATAGGATCAAAATTGTTAACTCGTTTTCCGATTTTATGCGGTTTATACACGCAACAATAAGTTTTAATCACACGCTTTTATTGAAACCTGCATGGGTGTAATGTGTAACATAAGAGAAAATCTGAACTGGAAACTATGAGCAGAGTTAATAATTGTGATTTCTTGTTATTAGTTAAGTATCTATATCTTTTCAATGTTTATTTGAGTTGAAGTTTAGTTGATCAATCATGCAAACACAATAGAAGTATAATCTTCACAATTTAATTCTGATACTTTTAAACACAAAGGGTCATCAATTACAAATCTTTATCCTATAACCATGTCAAGGCAACTAATATTAATATTTATGGCCCTTACTTGGCTCCTCAATCTAAAATAATAAAGTAAATGATGCGCAAACTAGTCGCAGTACAGATAAGCGGCTCAATTAGTTTGAAAGATATTATTTGTGTTTTTGGCACACAATACCTCCGAGATAGGATATTAATTATAACCTATCTGTTTGCATTCCAATTTTCAGTTTGTTACTGTTTTTTTATGATACAGTTTTGTAACTTTGAAGTCATAGTGAACCGCCATGGCAGATTGCGATTCATTTACAATAAAGCTTCTGCTTTCTTCTGTTTCCTGATTCATACGTTAGATACCAAAAATATAAATACAAAATCACATACAAAAAAACAGAAAAATTACAATCAGACGCATTAACAGTAACGATTCTGAGTCCGTTGAATGTAATGATATTTCCTGACGACCAATAATATTATTGATAGAAAAAAAAGAAAAAAAGGCGTCCAACTTCAAATGACGTATATAAACAATTGCAAAACAAAATAAGCTAAATATAACGTTGCCTTTACATACGACAGTCCTAAACTTCCACCGTGCGTCCCGGAGTTTTCTAGAACCAATATTTGTCCTGGATTCAGTTATTTATACCCGATTGTTCTGAATTTTCAAAAAGTGGCTTATTTTTAATATTTGATTTAAATACATATCCGCTAGAACATATAAAAAATGACATATTATACATATAAAAAGACGACTTGAAATAGATACACTAAAAGCAATATTTCTTTCTAAAGTTAACTCTGAAAGAAATCGTGGAGAATTATAAAAAGTACTCAATGTCAGTAATTCTTATAATAATTCAATTTATTTAGAAAACTGATTTCATTACATTCCTAAATAGTTTGTCATTAATGAATTATTTAAAAAAAACATTATTTTAACCACACTCAATTTGAAATATGAAATATAGTCACCTTACAAGATGTAAATTGTATAAAACAAGTGTACCTGGTTTTTGTTATTTTAATGTCTTTTATTGCATATATGGAAAGTAAAATATAACAGTACAAAAATTACCCGAGAATAGATTAATTAAGTAATGACAGTTCATTAACTTTATGCTTCAAATTTTAAAATAGCTGAAACTACTTTTGTGATATAGGTTTTTACTTATATAACTGACAAATATTTAATGTAACTTAAAATACACTTCACTATACTAACTTGTTTTATAATTATTATTTTACATCGAATAATTACCACGAGACGTAAATGAACAAACTCGCGCCGTCTCGTAAACTTCCGCGAATTCCAAATCTGTGTAAAAATAAATATGCCTTAAACAGTTCTGTTTCAGACAATTCTGCTTTAAAGTTAACGCCCATGAGATAGTTGTGGTTTTAAATAAATTAGTCAAACTTGTTATAAATTTTAAATTAGTTATATTGAAGTTTTTTTACACTAGAAACTAATAAAATGCTCATTAGATTATATATCTTTATAAACCTTAAGTTCTGTTAAACAGTTTTCTCCATATCTGTAAACTGATATATATATATATATATATATATATATATATATATATATATTTATATTTATATGTATAGATATATGTAATAATTTTTTTCAGATAGTAAAAAATATGTCGATTGAGCAAAATTCTTAAACAAACTTTCGTTTCGAGTTCAATTTAATCTTTCCTCAATGGACAAAGTACAAAAATTATTGAGATACAAACTCAAAAAAAAAACATAATCAATAAAAATGATACTTCACAACAACCATAACAATAATAACGAATGAAAAATTCGATAAATAAAAATAATAATTTAGATCATCACGTCCCAAAGGACAGATTGTTACTGTCTCAATATATCTGCATTGACATGTATAACTTAATTTGTTAATCAAAAGATAGTTAAAGTTCTATAATATAAAAATTAACAATATTATGTCTATATTCTGCTTTTTTGAATATTAAAATATCAGCATACTTGTGCGACCAACGCAGACTGCTATGAAAGATATTCATATTTATATTTTCTTATTTATAAAATAATATTGAAAACGTTAGATTTAACATATTTAATCTCTCACATAAATAGTGCATTCTGGGCAAATCGCTAAATTGTCATATATTATTTTAAATTAGAAAATATTCATAAACAAAATTTAGAAACTCACAATATTTTTTTTTTCTTTACATTCAATAATTTTTACTATGTTTTAAACACTAGTTATGAAACAATATTTATAATAATGCTGACAAAAATAAACAGTATGATAGAATGATGGAAATACTATCAGCGCGCTGAAAGATTGACAATAATAGCTACAATATACAACCAATGTAAACTAAAATTTCATGGACGCAATTTTTTACAGAGATAACATTGCATATGACCATGATCTGATATTTTGTCAGAAATATTCATCAGCAGAGTTGAAATAACTTAATTTCTTGGAGTAAAATTGCTTTTTTAAACTAAATTTAAACTTTTTATTTAATATTTGTTATTGTTTACACCTTTACCGGGATAAAGGTTCAGTTGGATCTTCTTACCTTATAGCTCTTATCGATAATATAATAAGCCTAAAAAGAAAAAAACTCAAATCAAATGGAGAATTAAAAAAAAATTTGAAAATATCGCAAATATAATTTTCGTATGTATAAAAAAGCGCAGCTTTACACTTTATTTCATAATTATTTTTTTTATTTTCTATTTATTTTATTTATTAACAATTATTAAGTCTAACTTATGTTTGAAATATGTAAAGTTTTATATGGCTAAATTATTAATACATGTTCAGATTAAACAATATAAAGCAAAAGCAATTCTACTATGTGTGAAGCTACCACATTCTAGTTAATATTCCGCACGTGTTTATCAAAATCAGGGTGTAATTCCTAAATAGTACACAACTTTGTTCGTGCGAATAGTAATAATATAATATAAAGTTGACGCTACGTTTCTTGGTAGAGCGTCACAATATCATTTCTCACGCGTGCTGCCTACGCGTTGCTGATCGGAAACCCGTGACGTAGCCGCGTAGGCGCTACGCTTAAGGGCTGTACGCTACGCGTGCTGCATCTATTTGTGACGTCAATTTGGGGGCTCACCCGCGAGCTCTGAAAATTTCATTAATACGAAAATGACGTCATTATTTCACTGAACTTTAGAAAAGAATATGGTTGAATATAAAATGAAAAATAAATAACGCTTATCATGCCTTGAGACTTTTATTTATATATATATATATATATATATATATATATATATATATATATATTCAATAGATAAGTCCTGGATTTTTTTAATATATTGATTGTTTCTTTTCCGAACAGTAAATCCAATAATAAAAAACAATGTGTTTTTTGAAGATGTTTAATAACGATAATATTTCTCAACATTTGCTAAAGCAATACTTCCTCTTCTTTCTTAAATAACCAATACAAGAGCCATAAAAAGTATTTTTGCCTAAATTCCGTACATATCCCTTACATCTGGCCGACAGAACTCCATATCAGTGTGTTAATGTCTTGTGAAGTCGAAACATCTACAAATATTCTCGTGAAAAAATTCGAGTGTTTTTAAGAAAAAATATTAGTGATATGGATATATAAATTATTACAGGTAAATAATTGTTGCTTCTTAATTTTATATAAAAACTTTTTTAGTTAATTTTTTATTACTCTTTACACCTGTACATTCCTTTATAATTTTTCTAAATAATCTGTAATAACCATCATTAATTAATGTTAATCAATAGTTTTAAAAAACATTGTCTTTGACAGAATAAACCTGATGATGGAACGTATCTAGTTTCGAAACGTCGTTATTAAACATCTTCAAAAAACAAATTGTTTTTTATTATTGGATTTACTGTTCGAAATAGAAACAATCAATATATTGAAAAAATCCAGGACTTATCTATTGAATATATACATATATATATATATATATATATATATATATATATACGATACATATATGTATATATATGTATGTATATATACATATGCATATACATATATATACATTAATAGGTTATAGCGGAGCTTAAAAATACGCGGGTAAAAATGCCCACCACCAATATAAAAAACAGTATTTTTTTCGTTGTTAGTTTGTTTGGTTTGGTTGTGATCAGATCATGACTTGTATATTTATTTATTCATATCAACACATTTTCACTAAAAATTTGATGCTTTCTTCGTAACCGTAGAGAATTTCTTCTGAGGCAAGCAGCTCTACGCAACCTACTCTTTGTCAAGTCTTCTATATGATTTGCCTGCAGACGTAAGATCCAGTTAGCTTTAGAATCTCTACGAATAGCATTATGAGATGGATCCGCCAAAATATCTTCGAAGTATTAATATGATGAATTCAAAACTCTTAGACCACCACAACGACGTCCTACACGCTCCTCTGCAGCAGATTGCAAGTTCGTAGTAGGTTTCAATTTGATTAACTCTTTGATTTTCTAACAGTAGCACCCTTTGGAACTGGACGTTGACGTCCATTTCGACTCACCGTGGTGCAAAAAATAACATAACTTTGCTTAGCAAAGTATCCCAAACTTCTGGCTTTGTCTGGTCTGGAAGGCCTAGGGGCTTTATGCATTTGCGTCAATTGATGGTACTGCCATACTCGGATACGGGGAAAAAACCCTAACACATGACTTTGCTTTTTGCTATAAATTCTTAAATATACCTGTAAGCACCCATCTTTTGAAGTGGACAGACCCAACGTCCACGAACTCTAATGAAAAAGAAAGTTAGATCAATGTTATATACAGTGTTATCTCTATAAAAATGTACCAATGAAATTTATATTTTGCATTGGTTGAATAATGTAGCAAATATGTCGTAAAATCTCTTTAAATTTGAAAGTAAGACATTGAGCCTGTTTACCCCCTGGCCGTCCCATTTTACCAGGCCTATGGGGTGAAAAGTGACAACCAAAGAACAAATTTATTATAAACAGGAAAAAAAACACATTTCTACCATGATGAATTAGCTGTGAGTTTTGCTGAACATAGTTATGTAGTTGTTTGTTTGATAAGTGTTTTGTATGATTAAGTTGATAAGTGTTTTTTATGATAAGTGATATAATTGTTTTGTTTTGTTTTGATAATTGTTTAAAGTCAAATTTGAACTTCGTGCCATGCCCTACCTTATATATTATGAATTTGATGAAAATTTTACCAGTCGTATTTCTAAGAAAATCATCAATTTTAGTAATTCTAGTTATGATATTCATATCATATTTATATTGGTAAGTAGATTTTTCAAAATCAAATCTGTTTCGCAGAACTCGTAAAATTGATCAGCATTTTCAATTATCTTTACGCCATTATACATAACTGAAAACAGACAAAATATATAAAATATACTTTAAAAGCATTTTTGATTTTATCATTTAGCAATGATGTTTTAAAACCATCTATTTGAATAGTATTTATCTGAATTAAACTTTGTTTTTGTTTTTAGCTTAGAAACAAATATATAATTTAAAGAATGTGCATTTAAAATATAAATCAAGTTCTTTTCTAAGATAACCTTAACTAGTAAAACATGTGCACCACTTGTATGGTTTATTATATATATATTCGATACTTCTTACCCATTGCCAGACCTACGTATTTCTTTAATGAGATGCGCACGAATAGAACTTGTATATTCATTTAGTTTATGATATTATATTTTTCACGAATATTACAAGGCATACTATTCCCCATTAAATTGGTTTCGAGAAAAGTATCTAGTTTGTTTACGTCTGCTACGTTCTGTTCTTCCCGGGCGTTCGCCTACTCTACGCTCTTTGTAAAGGTTACTCTCACAAAAGTAACATAAACCGTAGCCCACGCGCACCTCGAAGCTCGGTGTAGTTAAACTTCAACGAAATCTTCTTAGGGGTGGTAAATTATAGAACAAAATTATTTTTAATGCACAATTATTTTATCTTGCTTTTTAGGGAGATATTTTTAAATATAAAATTGTTAAAGTGTTTATATGGACTGACATAAATTGAAGTATGTATTAATTACACTAATTATGCTAATTGTTGGAAACGTTTGATTTATATTAACACTAAACCTACCGATAATTCATGTACATATACCTACCGCGCGCAGACAAATTAACCTACAATTAAAATGTTACCTGTTTTATTGTTTAATTCAGATAATTATTGATATATTGTTTAATATACATAAAAAAGAAAAAACATGAGGATTCATCTAAATTTATTTTAATATAAAAAATTATAAGAAAAAACCAAATAAATTAAATATATTTATACAAAATTATATTTTATTTGGATTGCTCACATAGTTTACCAGCTATTTCAGACTGTAAATGTATATTTGACGTAAATATATTTGTTGTTTCGTAACATTCACGAATTTTTATTTGACAAGTTTTTTATCCACACAAAGCCAAACTTATGGTCAGTGTTGATAAAAACTTGATTTTCTTGAGATTTTGATATGCATCGTCAATGTAAAAAATTACCTAAAACAAAAATCAGTGCTTTTACTCGTCTTCTCTCTATATACAATTTCCGCATTTATCCATCCAGCTAGGCTCAAAATGTTATAAATATACTTAAAGTTGCCACCTACAAATTTTCGACTTCAAAATCTAATAGTTTTCGGTAAACTTTTGCTGCTTTCTTCTATTTCTATTGGATAATATTTGAAACTTGGCGCAAGCATTTTTTCGGTTTACTTTTATACACCGTGAGAGTAATAAGATTTGATTCATACAAATTCTTCAAAATCTGTTAATAAATTTATCAATTTTATAATAACAAACTATCTAATTAAAGAATTGAACAATCATTCCTCTTGTCACTTCCCAAATAGGGAAACCCATTTATTATATTATTAATTATATATTTGCTATTAACTTCACACGCCATTAAGAATTTTATTCTAAATTTGTCTAGTTTATTTAGTATATTTCTTATGATTCTGCAGTGCAGGTGCAGATTCTGCACCTTCATTTCGACAAAAACAATTCCCCAAATAACATTATTTTCCATCGGTCAAATTGACCGACCGCGGTAGTTAGGCTGCATAACAATTTTTTCGAAAAATAAAAAAATAACTAAAATCAAGTGAAGAAAATATTATTAGTATATTCTAAGAATTGTCACATAGTTTGATAATGGTATGTTTAAAAATGTCTAAGTTTTACACAAAGTTTGAACGGTCAATTTGACCGGAGTTAACAATGCCCATCCCATTTTTTGTGCGGACAGACCCAAGTTAAGTGACAATGTGAAAAATATTCTTATTTAACGATTTTCGCTTAATAATTACAAGATTCGAAATAAGATCACTCTAGACTTATTACTGAATATTAATCATAATTTTTCGTATCTAAAATTCAAAACTCAAAATTTTCATAAAAATCTAAATTAAAAATACACAAAATTTACAAGATTTTTACTTCTTAGATTAGATTTTGTGTCATTTAGGTTCAAAAAATATAATCTTTGCATTAGTATATAAAGAGAAAACAGAGAAAACACCTTATTTCAAAATTTACAGATATATATTTCTCAATCTGAATAAAAGAATTGAAGGGACGCCTACTTGTATTCAAATACCGCTCATTATTCGCACTTCGATGCTTTGAATACCAAACGTAGGGTTCTAAATTTATTCTATCTATATCTTCCTGTTAAATGTAGGCGTATGAAAGATTGTGATCTTTTAAAAAATGTAAAGTGTATGGAATTTATTTTCTATTTTATATGGTGGAGCTTTCCACTTGAAAACCAATAGTAAGTAAATAGTGTATTAAATGACCATTTCTAAATCAATTTACATTCAGTAATTCTACTGATTTTTGAATGAAAAACTTAATTTAGTAATCTTGCCTTTACATGATACATATTAGCTGACGACTGTCTGTGAGTGTAGACAAACCATTGTCAAATTTCACCGACTCGTCAAGTCTACTATAAAAAGCAATTAAGCATAATTCACATTATAACATCAGATAGTTAAATATTATTTTAGAAATCATCTGCAATTATATAATACTGCAGCAAAACGTATTTAAGATTTTATATTTAAATTTCAACTATTCATTTGTACATTTTTCTCATCCCCTAAACCAAATCTTGTCTCAATAATTTATAAATTTTGTATCTAATAATCATCGTTAAAATTTTGTTTAAAAAAAACGAAATAATTATTATTATGTCCCTATATTAACAACTGAATTTAAAAAAATAAAAAATATTTATTATGAACTAGAAAATAACGGTTTCCATGAAAATAGGTGTCAATACAATTTTACCTATCAAAAGAAATTGAATTATTCTCTTAATACTTTTAATATAGTTTAAACTGGATACTGGAAACTTATTAAAAAGTTATCATTTCCAAGAAAAATGCTGTTCCTTAACTCATTATTTTCAAGTATTCGCATTAGAATAGCAAATAATCAACTATGATGATTATGTTTCACAAAATCTGAGATAAGAAAGTAATATAATAAAAGTCTAAAGCAGCGATTCCCAAAGATCTTCTGTCAAGAGTTCCATGAGTTCAAAAAAAAATTCGGGGTTCACGAAATGGAAATGAAGGTCTGCGGTAGTGGATCACAACACCGAGTAAATATTTAGTTTATCTATAATAAAATCATATAGAATATTTATAAATGGACCTAGAAAGTAAAAAAAAATGAGTATATTATATTAAAATGCTAATCGACGTATTTATTCAATAAATTTAGTGGATTCTTTTTCATAAAATTGTTACACATGCAACTTATTTAGACACTATAAATATTATCGATGAAAAGCTACTTGATCTATGATTATCTAAGCATCCTACCATCTAAGCTATCTATCTAAGCATTTAATTTCATAAATTAAAGACGATAATTTTAGTCTTGCTCAATTCTAGGGTATTACGATACCTCAAATAAAATTTTCTCTCAAATAAAATCATTCAAATATAAAAGAAAAACCACGAAAAGCATGCAAGTGGTCAATTGCATGACACAAAATTCATTGTTGCAATTATTTTATTACTCTTTTAAAAAATCGAAAATTGTGCAAAATTCATTGCGATTAGTGTTATTACAGATGCTGCCTGAATAGAAAAACATCAAGCCCTAGATTGTTCTCCTACGTATACTAAAACACTATTAAACAATTTAAGGTCAGCAAGGTGTGAAACTTTTATATTAGATCAGCAAGTAATAATACTTCAAACATGTCAATTCCCATAAAATTAGAAGATTTAATCCTGACTTTAAGTTTGAAGAGCTCTGACCTAGACGTAGGTACATCGTACGAAACTAAACCATCAAGCCAAACATCGATTTTTTCGTAGCGCGACGCAGTGACGAAAGAGAAGCAACAACGTATAATATCAACCGTAGTAGTATGGAGAGAGTTGAAAATTCACCATAAAAGTCTTCAGACTTCTTACAAACAGCTCATCTATACGAGAAAGTCGTTCAAAGATATCTTATCTCGCTTCTGACTGGTCGGTCAGAAAATATTACGTCTACCCGAGTTTACACAAAAGTAGAAACACCTAACATATACATGGATAACTCAAGCATCTATTATCGTGTCATAGGGAGGTCGGACAATCCGATCAATTTTACTTCGCAAGGAATTTGCATACATTTTTTCTTTGCTCATTAAATATATCGTAGGGCAGTTCGGGACAAAAATGTTTGACATTGCCAATTTGACTTTCAGTAATTAATGATTATACTGTCCAAACCAGCGATTCCCAAATTAGGGGCCCACGATATGGAAATAAAGGTCTGCGGTAGTGGATCACAACACCAAGTAAATATTTAATTTATCTATAATAAAATCATATAGAATATTTATAAATGGACCTAGAAAGTAAAAAAAAATGTGTATATTTCTATAAATTTAAAAAAAATCGATACCAGGTAAATAAGGGGTCCATAGCAAAACCTATAGGATTCACGACGCTAATTAGTTTGGAAACCTATAGCCTAAACCATGCCAAAATACATCACAACAAATAACACGTATCAAATAAACACCTATCAAACTATGTTCAGTAAAAAACCCAGCTAATTTACTTTTGAAAAGTGTGAAAATGTCTTTTATCATTTTTCTAAAATTTGCCTTTGGATTTACACCATAGCCTTATACTTATTTTTAAAGATTTCACAAAGTAATAGCTAAAATATTTAACCAATGCAAAATAAACACATTTCATGGACACATTTTTTACAAATATTACACTGCATATAACCTTGATCTGGTATGTTGTTAGAAATATTCAGCAGAAAAATGGAAATAACTATTAATTTAATTTAACTCTTGTGCAATTGTTTTTTAACTCAGTTTATTTTTCATTTACTATTTTCTTATTGTTTATCCCAATACCGGTGTGAAGATTCAGTTGGTCCCTTTTACCCACCCATATTATGTAAGCTTTTATAGAGGCTGTAACGTTCACTTAAAAATTATATTAATGTATCATAAACTAAAAACTTTACATTATATTCAAAAACTTTACATTATATGCTGACAATTATTTTACTACAAGACTTCATATGAATAACATCGTGAAGAAAATGTGCACTTTTTGTGCATAGTAGCTACTCACATAAGAAAAAACATTCATAGAAGATGCAAATTACACGTTGTTAATTGAAATGTATCAATATATATAATCTTTACATTCTAATTAAAAATTGATTTATTGAATTATAATATATCAGCGCTGTACAATAATTAATAATAACTAGATATTAAAGTATTTTGTTTCATCCACAAAAATTAAAACAAGCAATTTATGTTTTATTCCAAATTTCAATAATTCTTATTGTTAAATTTTAGGATGTTCCTTCAGAACTTGAACTCTATCCCTGTGCCAATAATTTAAATCGCCAAAAAAATCAAATTACCAGTATTCATTGAAAATTGCAGACTCTAGTTGAAAAATATGTAATTTTATGATCTCCTCAAACCGCTCAAAAGGCCTTTCCATTAAATTTTTATGAAGCTGAGACTATAAAAATATTTTTATAAAAAAAATCCGCCTCTACATAAAAAATTAAATATGACAGATTTTTGGCTATATTTACCTTTCCTGGAAAAGCAATAAAAGCCTACAAAATCATACAAAGAATAAGTCTTTAGAGATTACATATAACCATGATAATATATTGGTAAAAAATGGTACACTAACAATACGTACTACTTGATAATTTAAGTATAAAAACATATATCATATAAGTTCTAAAAACAACATACATCTATTACTAATATACATAATTTCAAACTGCTATAAAAGTATATGAAAAACAAAAAAAATAATTCAAAGCGTTTAATAAAAATAATTCAAACAAAGTTTATAATAGAAATTAGAGAACAGTAAGCAGCATTATAATTTATGAGAAAATCTAAGTAAAAAATTAAAATATAATGACATCATTTAAATTGCAGAAGAAAATATTAAATGTTTGCATATATAATAAACAAGTTTTTATCATATCTTAATTAGTATATAAGATTAAGTAAATTAATTAAGTTAACCAAATGCTCACTACTAAGATTTATTAATTGATTTAAATAACTCTTCATATGTATATATATTCTCGAGTCAGAGAAGCAGGTATGTAATTATATCAATTATCATCTGTTTTTATCTATCGAAATAATCTTACCAATAATCGCGCCGAGTCGTGCGGTTGGTTTTCCAGTTCTGACTCCGTGGAATAAATTTCAATTGCGTAATGATCAAGTATTAATTTTTTGCTGAAAGAGTACAATAACCTGTCCAACAATCATTTTCGGCAGAGGTGTGAGGTGATTGAAATTATATTAGATTGCTCGATGATTAAGTAATATAACTATGTAGTTTTTGTCGTGCTCAATACACGAGTGCACATGGCGCGTAACCTCTGTTACATATACGAGTATACTTTCCGAAAGGAAAGTGCGCGCAGAAAGTTCTTTGATTGACGAGAATTACCCAATACCATTATTACTTCTATCGTTTATTCTTGAAGTAAATTCTCAGAATTATATTCTTCTGGCAGACTTATGGCATGGCTGCAAATACAATGGGCAATTTATTCCATCAATAAAATAAATGTCTGCGAGTTGTAATGATGAACACTAGTGAAGTACCAAATATTTGTGCACATACTATTTTTTCAATATTTTCCTTTTCCAAGTTGTGACTTAAATACAAGTTTTTACTTTATTAATTACTAATATTACATAATAAGTAAATTATTGTGATCAGTCCATCAGTAGGCAAGTAACAGTTACTATTAAAAAAAAATAAGAAAAAACTTACTGTTGACTGGAGTATGGAAACTTGTTCGAACAAACATACTACACCTTTCTCCCCTTGGGCTCTATCTGAAAATCAGTATAGTTTAGTTGTTATGACGAGTGTCACTACCGTACCCATAGTTATTATTTAAAACATTATACGAATAAGCATATTTTATGTTATATTAGTAATTGTCATTGTTAGCAAAAAATATTTTAAAAATTATAATTATAATGCAATACTGATTTACTATATTTCTAACTTTTCTGTTACTAAATTGTGAAGAATACAAGTTAAAATTAAACTCAAAAACTTTAAACCGTATCAATGAAGTATACAGTACTATTTCAATAAAAATTCATTTAATATGTTGTGCAATAATTAGTGCATAAATCATTCACGAATAGAATATTAAGAAAACTTTGAGGTAATCTTTGTAACAAAAATATATCCATAAAGTAAACAATATAAATTCTGAAAAACCTGGAAAATTTCAGAATTATGGTTTGTTTACAAATTCCTTAAATTAATAAATCGCTATGACAGACAAAGATCACGGTGTAAATTACCTTTCACTAAATTTTAGACGTAGTTTTTTTTATTTTTGATCCTTTATTAAAAATATTTCGAAGAAGTATTTTTTCTGTAGGTATCATTTTTTATCCTTTACAACAATATAAAAAATAAATATAAATAGAATAAACTAATTGAATGCCTATATGAAATACTTTGAAAATCTGGAAAAGTTTAGTATTATGGTATATATGAAAAATTTTGAAAAACCTTCAAAATTTCAGAGGCATGGTATGTTTACAATCTTTATTAATATGATTATTACATTTTTAATTCTTTACACCAAAAAATAGCTATGACAGACAACTATCATTGTGTAAATTACCTTTCACTAAATTTTAGACGTATTTTTTTCTATGTTTGATCCTTTATTAAAAATATTACGAAGACTCGATATGTCGATATACCATACAGAAAAATGACAACAATTGTGATAGTTTCTTGTCTGTTTCTTGGTACGACAATGTTATAGAGTGCAATGTGTCTGTCTAGTTTTCATTGTTGGTGTCAAATAATATGATCGGATCTCGCACGATCACATTCGTGATAAATTGCTTTCACTGCGTCAGCACACAATATGAGAAAACAATCGCAACGTAGGCAGTACACTTGTATTAAAGTGCCACACTTAATAGTTTTGCCTCTTTTCCAAAGTGAAAGTATTCATGAAACTCTTGATGCGAATTAACAGACGTCGTCATAGACGATGATCGTCAGATTGTTTATTTACTAATAAATCGAAAGAAAATATTTAAATATAATATACACGAGAGAAAATACTATTTAGTGAGTGCACAGAAATAGCATCAAACGTATATTTAAAATTAGTCACAAAATAGTGTCACTAAAACTAGTTCTAAGATAGTCGCTCAAAAATTAGATGTGGCTGAGTAGCTAATCAAGTTTAATGGCCCAATATTAGAAGTGAATTATAAAGATTCTTTATATAAAATATTTGTTATGTGTTCCAAATGCATTACAATTTAACAATATCAGTTAGAATATTTGCTTGCCTTTATTGCGATTGCTGGAAATCATCAGATGCAGTTGATGCCAATTCTTATTATGGGCAAAGTTTAAAAACTTCGAAAAGCGTCATCTATGAAGATAGTTATTCTCAGTATATAACCAGAATCGTTCAGCTCCTGGTCAACTATCATTAGAATAAGGCAGCGGTCAGGATACTTTTTTATTAATTACCCCCAAATATTTTTGTCTAAGTTGATATTACCAAAAAGATAACGCCTATATAGACACATAGCAAATACAGTAAATATTAATTAAAAATACATACTTTTTATATTCAAAAATTTGGGGTAATTTTCCCCGGTTTTCCGACCATTGGAATAAGGTGAAGTCATACAAACACCAACAAACACCCACAAAGATACAAAAGCAGAACTTATTTTAAAGAAAATCTTGTATCCAAAATGCAGATTTGAAAAAAGTTAATCCAGGAATAAAAAATGGGACTACACCTGATTACAAGAAATCAAAAAAATCAGCTATGGCGAATACGCAATTGAAGAAACAATTCGCCAAATTGCATTTTCTGCCCCACCACCTGAATGTTTAGTACTTATTGGCAGTGATGTTTGCGAAGCCGATCAGAAAGTAGGAAATTTCACGACTTAACCAATCAGGATGACATGCATATGAATAATCACAAATTCGTTCAGCCACTGGTAATTCTTGGATAATTTTTATCAATATATATATATATATATATATATATATATATATATATTCAAAGTATAAGTATAAATAAAACATTGTGGGGGATGAAGTTCTTCTTACTGCCAAATCAACAGATAAATTTATTGATGGCTTTGGAAATGGATTCTCGCCTTGGTCTATTCTAGAAGATGTATGTGTGTTGTATATAAAAGATTGTATGATGATTTATACGTGCATTTATTTGTTTAACAGTTTTCTTAAAAAAATATCAAATTAATTTCATTTGACAATTCAGTTTTCTATTCAAAGATTATATTACAAAAAACCAGTCGTAAAACTAATATTTCTCTATTCAATATTATTGGATATATATGTTCTGTTTCAAATATTTATACTTAAAACAAACTGTTAATTCAGACTCTATAAAAATTGTTATTTAATTGAAAGATGTATTCTAATTTCTTCTTAAGCATATATGTAAATGTATCATGTGATATTTTAATAGGTTACATAATCTCAGTTTCACTTATCATATTATTTGCTTTAAACAATTATTCATCAATAAAGTATTAATAAAAGTTTTAACAGGTTAGTTAATAAAAACCGTTAATAGGTCAATAATTTTTAAAATGTTTTAATTATTTTATTCTATTAATGTATATAGGCTTTGTGGTCGTGTTTGTTGCTTGATTTAACATTGTCTTTGAAAGTTTTTTTGGATTTTTTTTATTTGATTTAATTTTACGGAAAAATGGAATCACAAAAAACACAAACGCAAAAATACAGGCGAAACCCATGGCAAGTAAATAATATATCCATAGTTTGGTGAGACTCTTTTCCACGTTTTCCACTTTCACTTTCAATTCTATTATCTCCTCCACAAGAAAGTCCTGTATTACATCCTTGTATTCTTTATTGGAATTGCTGATTCCGGTGTCCACCCTTTCTCCAATCACTTTCGCCATGTTGGTAACTTGCTGCTTTAAATACTTATGTGCGTTATCTAGATATTCAGACAAATCCATTTTGAGAAATGAAAACCTGCATAAATCAAATTAAAAGCATTAATTTGGCAAAACATGCTACAGTACAGTGAGTTACATAAATCTATAAAAATCAAAAGAAAATCCATATCTACATTTAATTTTAATATACATCTGTATATGTATATAATATATATTATGAGAATACTGATTATTGTCGCAATGCTTACTGAATCATATCGGCCCATAAGCCTACTATCAATCCTTTCAAAAATCTTTGAGGAGCTTCTACTCAAAAAAATCTCACAATACTTCATAATAAATCCATAGTTCTAGATTATCAATTTGGTTTTAGAAGACTTCACTCCACCATAGAGCAAACACATAGAATCGTTAAACAAATAAACACAAAATTACATGAAAAGAAATACTGCTCAGCTTGTTTCCTTGACTTATCCCAAGCCTTGGACAAGGTTTGGCATAACGGACTACTACACAAACTAAAGAATAATTAACGTTACATTTATTCCTAATACTAAAATCAGATCTAACTGATAAAAGATTCTATGTACGTATAGCAAACGATAATTCATCCCTCGGAAAAATAAGGTTTGGTGTTCCAAAAAGCAGTGTACTGGGCTCTTTGGTATGCAGCATGCAAAAGCAATATTCAAAAAAATCAAAATAAGATGCTAAGTACTATTCTGAATGCCCCAAAATACGTACCGCTGCTTTATCAGGATAAAGGTCTACACACAGTAAGTCATGAAATTACAAGATATGCCATCAAATATAAACACCGAATTGAAGACCATTCTAATGTGCTCGCAAAGGTGCTCACGACATTAAACTACACCAAGAGATTGAAAAGAAAAACTATCTACTTAAATGTATTTAACTCTTAAACCACGTATCTTTTACTCTAATTTAAGGGAGGAATGCAACTGTGCATTTCTCCAAGCATTTATTAATTTATCTGTAGACAACTGAACGGGCAATTGTAAATAATATAACGAACTAAAAATGAAAAAAACGCAATGCTTAGGATTTTTTTTTCAAATATTTAAAAAAATAAAATTATATTCATATTTATATCGCGCAATCATCGCAATTTGTTATCATTTTTTAAATTCATTGATAAATTTGATAAAGATATTAAAAAATATTAAAAAAAAAACAACTAAATATATTCATTTATGTATATTTAAATAAAATCAAATATATACATTTTTCTTAAAATATTAGGAATGCGCGCAACACTTGATAGCTTTTAATATTAATAATATAGTAAAGTTTATGCAATCAATTGTTAATAATTGTCAATAATTATACTCATCAGTAAAAGAATGTGATGAATTTCATTAAAAAGAAGATAAATATATAAGCATATATATACATTATATAAAAAAACTTATATCGTTACAAGTAAGTTTTATACCTAAGAGGATTTTTATACCAATTATGAATGAGTAATGCTAATCACAATGTGTCAGTTTATTTATTAAAAAAACAAATATTTATTACATTATAGTTATAAATTATTAAAAATTTCTATTAATACATTTACATTTCTTTTTTTAATCAAAAATTGGCAAATAAATAATTTAGAATTTATGACAAATGTAGCATCTTAAATGGATCATGTTTTTTTCTAGACGTTCCTGGACTTAAATTGTGAATATATTTTGTTCGTTCTGTATTGGTTCCTTTATGCTCTAAATCCTTGAATGATTCTTGATCTTTCTTGCTCATTAAATGCATGATACTCTGGATCAGTACAACTATGAGCATCAGGAAACAAATTACCATAGTAATTATAAAAAGTCTTCGAATTGTATTCAGGCTTTGATTTAAGACATAAACTTTTTGATGCAAGTCTTTAGTCATTTGAAATATGACTTCTTCCAAATCATCGGTGAACTTTACATTTTCTAGTGACTCATATTCATGAGTAAGAATTTTTTCTTTCGGAAAGCTGAATACTTGCTGCTTCAAACTGGAGGCAACTTGTTGAATGTCAATAACCATTTTGGTGGAACTACAAATATCCTGCACAAATCAATATTCGAATTGTAAGTATGAATGTTGCATAAGTTTATAATTAATTATCAAAATTACTAAAAGACAAAGATATTAATTACAAAAGATATTAAAAATATTTATATGAAAAATATGAAAATGTAGGAAACTGACAGCAAAGTAGTACTGGACCAGAAAGTATGCAAGCAAGCGTTTTAAAAGTGTATAAAAAAACGTGAATAGTGGTAATAAAATGGTAATGGTAATAATAAACAAGAAAGAGAAAGAGAATCATTAATTGGCAATGCCATGAACAAAATGATCAATTAATTGCGTAATCTTTTGGATTTTTAAGAAAAATTTTATTTTTTCCAATCTTAAGATATTGGCAATTACAAATTATTGAAGCTTTACCTTTTGTTCCTGTTCGTTACATTTTATAGAAAATTTAACATTATTTTTGATAGTTACCTGTTTTAAGATTTTAGTTGCTTTACTTTCTTGTAATAAAATTTTAGTGCAAGATAAAACACAACAATTAAAACATAAGTTATTAACTTTCCGCAACTTAAGTAATTAATATGGTCAAATGGAAAAATTGATGAAGATGTAATGGATGTAATGTTTGATAACATAATACCAGGATAAGATTACTATTATTATGATATGTAAGAAAAGTGTATGTCAAGATCTGTCATGGGACGCTTCAGAAAAAGGATCTTCCGGTTTGAAAAGTGAAAAATATTAAATTTGCATTGACAATTCAAAGATTCAATAACTTTTTGGGACAACGAATCCGGCCGTATTAGAGGATCAAACGAAAAAGTAAGCAAATGGCGACCGTTTTAAAATTTGACATATGCACATTTATAGAAATTTTTAAAGATATTTTAACTATATGTGTATTATTTACTGATACTCGGCTTTCATGTTGATAATAGAGATATTCAAAATCCGTTTCTGTACTCAGTATAAAAAATTACTTAAGTAACATTTACAGCTATGTGCAAACTAGTAATTTTTAGTTAAAATATACAAATAAAGTAGTCAGTGTAAAACGTCGGATTGATGAGCTCAGTGCCATAGAACACTTTCTTACGTTTCAAAGGTTTCTGAACGAAGAGAAAGAAGCATCCGAATAAAACAATTCAAACAATATTCCATTGTTATTTATGGGGAGACTGATTAGTTTTTTGGCAAAGAAAGGTCCAGCCGTTCTGGAGATACAGAGAAAAAAATAAAAAAATGCCCGATTTTGAGAGAAGGTATTATCCGATGTAAATAATTCAAAAAACATTTCACTTGATTTGACGAAACAAAGAATGTATAAAACTTTTTCGAAGGCTGATCCAGCGGTTTCGGGATTAGCAATAAAAAATTAAAAATCGACGTTCGGCAGTCAAAAATGATCAATACAAATCACTATTATTGTTTATGTACAAATAGAATTATTGATACACAAGTGGACAAATAAAGATAAAAAAAAAAAAACAGAAAAAATACGCAAGTAGAAAGATAGATAGGTAAGCAACTAGAAAGATAAACAAAAAGACAAATAGCCAAGTAAACAGATTGACAGGCAAACTAGTAGAAAATGTAAGATAATAACAGGTAGTATAGCAGGCAGGAAGAAACAAATTACAAGCAAATTGCAAAAATTACAAGTTTTAGAAAAACTTAAGCCATAACGCGCAATATCAAACTAATTTTTTAAAAATGATTTTATATATTTAGTAATACTTGAAATACATAATGTATTTCGATTATATCTACTATATAATACTATATCTACATCCATATGTGAGATAAAACAGCCCTGTTTTCGGATTGAATCCCAGGAGAAACCCTTGGCGTAAGGGCCTGTGACGTATCACTTGACCCACGGAATGTGTATACAATACACACCGGCTCTTTATACCCTACACTACTATTGCGCAAACATAAGCGGACACAATGATACGTACGTTCACACATATAAAGTTAGTCCGTAGGGTAATACACAGAGAACTTCTCAATCTATGTCAAAATGCATTTTGTTTCATCACTTAGGGACATTGCTATAAAGTAGTAAAACCACAGTTATATGTACAAGTTAATATCCAGTTTAGTTAAATTACATCATAGGAATCGAATTTAATGAGGAGTTCTTCATTTTATTCATTTAAGCATAGAAAAATATATCCATCAGCTATATCCAAATTATCTATTTCCAAATTTGTGATAGGTATTCAAAACGTTTCTCAAAGTGAGTTTTACTTTCTCAAAATTTTGCTCCCACAAATCAAAAGTCTCAAAGAATAAAAAAAATATTTTTAAATTGAACTAATAAGAATTCTGAACGTTTTCCACGTATGCCGTTAGCTGTGAAAAATGAAACGATTGCTGCAATGCTTGAGAAAAATATGCATTTATTTTAATAAATTAGTACTAATATGTAGGGGTGGGTTTACAGTATGGAAGTCGGGGCTAATGCCCAAAGCGGTAAATTTTCTAGAGCGGAAAAATTTGGAAATTGAGAAAAAAGCAATATAACAAAACTATTTTTTCTTAATAATTTTTTATTTCAAGAAATATAATTTATGCATTATGTATCAGAATAAAACTTTGAAAGTTTAAGTAAAAACAAACTATCAAAATGTCAGTACCCTCGAGCAACAAAAATTTAAATTTGGCTCTGTCAATATGAGGAAACTTCAGTTTACAAGCATGTCTCGTTTATACTGATTGTAAGTCGATTAAATATATTAAAAAATATTTGTGCCATTAAATGTTTTAAATACATAAAAGTAAGACCTCATCGAACTCCAGAAGAAAATTTCAACAGTTTGCAAATTCACGTGGCTTAGGAGAAATTATGGCTAGAGGTGACTAGATTTGCTATGCATTTATAAAAAGTCCTTAAAAGAAGTATTTTGAAACTTGAAAGCAATATCCAATATATATACCCTAATTATAACATTCTAACAAAGTCTATTTTAATAACTAATAATTAATATAACAAGTCTTGAGTAATTAAATATGTTTAATAACCGAAAAAAACCTTTTCATTTTTACAAAATAGTCAATTTTTATTAACTTTCCGCGGGGTAAGTTATAGTAATCGTAAAAAAATCACAAATGAAACTTTTTGAATATCTTTACGTTTCAAAGGTTTCTGAACATTTTGGCATACCTTGAAAAAATGTATGTGTGTGCGCGGATACAAATTTTCATCGACGATTGCGTAAACACGGATCAACCGATTTGAATAATTTAAAAAAAAACTTTCGATTCGTATTAATGGGGAGACGAGCTGATTAGTTTTTGGCCAAAGCAGGTCCAATCGTTTCAAAGATACAGGGCAAACAGTACCAAATATGATACATACTTAAAGTTTTTTTTTAATTTTAATTTTAAGTTTAATTTAAGTTTGGTAAGAGAAGTTCTAGCAATTTGTCTTAAAGCACGATGTCATGCACTACTAGTTTCATATTATAAATATTAAATAATAAGTTTAAAACCAGTTATGAAAAAGAACACGAAAAACTAAAAATATTCCTCGACGCAAAATAAAAGTTTTTATTAAAGTTTTTACAGCAAGATACTTTTTTCTTGGAAAAACGTAAACCTGCCGTCGGATACCATTTATTAGTTCATAGAAAAAAAAGATGAGATTAGATTGAGAGCCTTCTGCTCGTAGTATAGGAATGGTGAACCATACGGACAGACAGACTGACAGATAGAGAAAGACAGACGTATCTGATAGAAAGAAGGACGCAGCGCTTATGTAAGCGTATTAGTGTATTTGGTGTATCAGTATATGTATCTGCTGCATACGTGTTTGTATTATAGCCCGAGTCTATCGATCGCCACCGCCGGACTACGGATAGAGAAGAGCGCCCACTCGCGCCCGATCAGGGTTGGTTTGAAAGCGATGCGATGATTTGACCGCAGAGCAGTCACTCTTTATTATTTGACGACACATTTGCAAAAGATGGAGCGCCTCGAGATAATTGATACATATTTTATTTTGATAGCTAATTTAAATAGTTATATATCATTGACAACGAACTGATTCAAAATTATGTTTTGAATAAAAATTCCAGGTTTTTTAATTATTTACAGTTTTTTTAATTATATAATTTTTTTAACATTATCCTTTTATGTAAACATTGATAATATATTACCAATGTTTATAGTCGATTAAACATTTGTGAACGATTTGTAAGCGTTGCGATGATTTGACCGCAGAGCAGTCATTTTTTATTATTTGACGACACATTTGCAAAAGATGCAGCGCCTCGAGATAATTGATACATATTTTATTTTGATAGCTAATTTAAAGAGTTATATATCATTGACAACAAACTGACTCTAGATTATGTTTTGAATAAAAATACCAGGTTTTATAAAAATTTACAGTTTTTTTAATTATATAAATTTTTTAACGTTATTTTTTATGTAAACATTGATAATATATTACCAATGTTTATAGTCGATTAAACATTTGTGAACAAGCGTTACCACGTCAAGACAATACAATTCATTTTTTTTTAAAAAGACTTAACACTAAATTTTACAATGCGTTAATTTTTTTAACATTTTCGAGGCCCAGATTTTGACTAGTACAAATATTAATGTTTTTCATTCAATTCAATTTATTATTTTTCAAATATCTATAAAAATACGTAGGTTTATATAAGAAAATCATTCAGGGTGTTTTCCATAGTAATTTCTACAAAAAATACGTAATAAATAATAACAAAGTTCAATATAATCATAACATTTAAACTCTCTTTTCTAATTTATTGCCATTGCAAAATTTGTCATGGAATACTAGTTTTTCTCGAATTATCGAATATTTCTCTAACAAAAATTAGCTCGATTAATTAAAATGTTTTTATTTAATCGTTATATGGTAGAGCGGGGCTTAAAGGTTCGCGGGTAAAAATATCTATCACCGTTATCTCAAAAACATGTAAAGTTAAGCAGTTTTTAACGACAATATTTGAAAGTAGAGAAAAATAGATGTTTAACCCGCCATCAACTTTATTCCTACGACGTCGCTATTGGGAGATAATAATATAAGGCAATGTTTAAAAATCCACAGCAAAAGTATTAGTTGCTAGTTTTTTTTTTACTGTAAGCAATGTTGTTACGAGACTTAATACATGTGGATGGGGTAAAATTAAAAATTAGTAAATAAAAAAGTAACTTAAGTTAAAAAAGCTAGCTATTTTATAATATATAAGTTAAATAAATAATTATTCAAACTCTGCTGATATTTTTTTCTGACAAAATGCCAGATCAAGGTTATATGGAGTGTTATCTTTGTAAACAAAGTACCCATAAAAATAATATTTGGCTTTGGTTGAATAATGTAGCTATTCTTTTTATGTAAATTTCCTTTAAAATTAAAAATAAGACATCGAACCTGTTTGCCCCCTGGCTGTCTCATTTTACCCCGCCTATGAAAAAAGAAGGACCAGGTGACAAATAAATAAAGAATGGCAAAGAAAACACATTTATACAATGATGAAATAGCTCACGGTTTTACTGAACATAGTCAGATAACTGTTTGTTCGATATGTGTAATTTGTTGTGATATTATTGGTTTAGTTTTCACAATATAATTGGTCAAAGTCAAATTTATCCTTTGTGCCCCGCCCTACCCTATGTTTATATTTACTTTATTTTTATGTAATAGCCGCATTATTATCAATTTTTTTAATATGCCGCGTTTTAATGACAATTTCTTTTTTAATTTATCACTTTTATATAATTAGTGAGAAAGCTAATATACAACAACTTAAAAAACTAGTAAATAACAGAAATAACTAGTAAATATCAAACATTTAAAGCTTTATTGTTTGCCAGTCTTATGCAAATCGACGGTAGAATGAAGATTGGCAGGAAACAGATGTCATGGTCGAAGAACGCTCACCTCTTCTAGAATGAAAACATCAGAGCTCTTTATAAACTAAATCAAATAACACGTAGTAAATCAAGGAGAATAGAATGTTTCCGAATGAAATAAGTTATAAGCAATGTTATTTCAAGAGAAATAATATACATAAATACCATAAGCGTGTTAAGTTCAGAAGAATAATGCTATATTATAATAAATTATATTAATACCGGAAATATACTAATTGCTCGCAAAATGAAGCATTTCATTTATTATAGTTAACTGTAACTTTTATATATGATATCGTATTATTCATCATATTTTAAAAAATATCGGAAAAATACTTGATATTTTATATTATTACATTCAAATGCTGTTTCGTTAGTTCAACAATCTCATACCTCTCACTATAGTTTAAATTTAATTGTAAATCGCGAGAAATTTTGAGAAATATATTATTAATATTTATAATTTTACGGCAGTAAACTTTGTATATTTCATTTTTTTAATGATCTTGCCATATTCGATAATATTCAACTACATATTATTACCAATATCAACTCTATGGTTTATAATATAGGTATATTCAACAGGTTATACATTATTTAAACAATATTTATGCAAAAGTAATCTCTAAAACATTAATAGTTTCTTATGAATTTATAAGATTAACTATAATAAAGATACTATCAAAATAGCACAATTCTACTTATCTTTAATTGTTTATTTTGATGTGATCGACTTTCAAAAAGATTATTTACATACACCCCAAAAACTATTGCCAAAAATATCATATAAAGCGATTTTTTTTTTTTTTTTTTTTTTTAAATTTTTATTGGCCTCGCTTACTCGAGCATTTAGCCACCTACATTATTCTATACAATCATATATCCTATACAATCTTCAATTTTATACTATCTTCTCCATATAATCCTATTCTTTTTCTATACTTCTTAACTTATCTTCATTCTTCTTTTACTATCTTCTCATTTCATCTTCTAACCACATATTTCTTCTTCTTCTATACTTCTCATTTCTTCTTCTAAATTCTTCTTACTTCAATTCATTTTTAATTTTAATTCTCTAATTTTTATAAATTTTGATTTTACATACATATATTTTTATTACAATTCATAATTCTATTATTATTCCAACTTAACTAGTTAATATTTTTTCAAATTCCTGCCGGAGATTCGAACTCGGAACCTTCAGCATGTGAATCGGGAACGCTACTCTTGAGCTAATCCCGCCACATAAAGCGATTTAGAAAATGAATAATATAAACAAATAAATTTTGAAACGTAATCGATAAACAGCATTGCAAACAACTTCATAGAAATTGTAAAATTCAAAAAAAAACTATGTGCTTTATGCTTCACATAATACATCCAAACTAATTAACCAATAAACCATATAATTAACCACATCAAAATCATTTTTGATACTAGGAATATAGCGTATCAATAAATATTTATATATTAGCATTAAATTATTAATAGGCTAAATTTATTGATAAAACTATAAATACAACTATAAATATAAAACTATAGTAGTGCATAGCATCGTGTCGGCAAATTGCTGAAATTTTCCCTACGAAAGATTAAAACTTTTAAAAATGATTTAAAATTTTTGGTAAATTTTGATAAAATTAAATTTTTGTCAATTTTGAAATTTAAAAAAAAAAGACTTTTTTCAGATTAGATTAGATCGCGCTGCGTAGATGTTTTCTAGAGGAAATATCGAGGCGCGTAAGCGTCGCGTCGCAGACATACCAATGAAAATTGTTACGGAACTCATAGAAATATATATATAAAAAAAATTCGTACTTATTATCAAAATCTACATGAAATATCTGGTAATTTGATGTGCATATGTCTAATGATCGCGTTTGACCGCCAAATGACATTTATTTTTATTTTTTTTTATCACCGAAACCGCTGGACCTAATTATTTTTGAATATTTTTTGAACCATCCAAATTCGACACTCGTTTATCTCAAAAATGAAATTACCATTTTTGGCACTTTTTGCTTGTATCTTCGAAACGGCTTGACCTGTCTTTGCCAAAAACTCCCCATCAATGCGAATCGAATGTTTTTTGAATTATGCAAATTGTTTGAAACGTAAAGATATGTAAAGATAAGAATATAATATTAATTAATACATATTAAATTTATTATATAATGACAAAATTACTATGTAGTAAATTAAATATGTAATGAATTTTAATTCAAGATTATGTAATTCGTTTAGACTTTGAAAAACCCTGAACAACGAACCCAATCAACACCATAACTGTCATTTCAACTCATTATTTGAAAATCGGCATTCGAATTCAACGGAAATCTACTCAAATCATAATACCATCCCGTCCTACTGTATAATGCGCGCTTAATCAATTACCCTTTCCCGTTGCGATGCTATGCCGTGATTACTTATATTGTGTTCACGAACAATATTTACAGTGAGCTCGCTATAACGCCGCTAATGTTTCGGTGAAAGAGCGCAAGGCGCATAGTAAAACGCATACAGGCAAAGGCCTTGTACTGTATTGGCATCGGTACCACTCACACAAGCGAGCGCGCAGAAGTCACAAATCGGTGGTATGTGGCTAGGGATGGACCTTATTGGATCAATATCGATTCTTGGGGATGATGTTCGAAATTTCAAAAATCGAACATGCCGCGACAATTACATAAAGATTTTCTCTTAAACAAATAGCAACGTCGGGTTCTAACCAAGCTTTTAGTAATAATTATCCTTGTCAAGAATTTGCACGTATACGAAGTAAGATAAAACCCGTTTGAAATATTTAGGTATGATATTAAATCAATACGTATATTAGCAATGTATAATAAAAAATCAAATTTGGTATAAAGTATGAAAAGTTCTAAACTACTGACCAATATCCCTAGTCTCATAAAACTATATGAAAACTAGCTGTAAGTGGAATTCTGTCTTGAGGTAATTATGGCATCGTGCCTTAAGGCAAATTGCTGGAACTTCCCGTACCGTAACAAAATGTTCGAGGAATACTGAATGTTTTCAAATAGATCATTATAAATATTGTAACATTGTCTAATATTTATAAGAATTGTATAAACTGAATTGTAGAGTTGAAATTATTTGTAAAGTATATTAGAACTATATTCAGAATTAAAAATAAAATCTGAAATATTTTCGATATACAAAAAACTAAAAAAAAAAAAAAAAAGTTGGAACAAAATTTTTTTTTCAAAATCTATTATTTTGTCAAGACAAGCAGAAAGTTCTTTGAATCATTTAAATCGGACGCTTAGTTCTCTCAAAAACTGCCATTTTTTACATATTTAGCTCCGTATCTTCGAAATGGCTGGGCCTGCCTTTGCCAAAAACTAATAAACACTTCTTCCTAAATCATTACTAATTGAATGTTTTTTTAGATCATTCAAATCGGATACTCCGTTCTCTCAAAAATTCGATTTCTATTTTCTGCACTCTTTGCTCCGTATCTCCGAAACGGCTGGACCTACCTTTGCCAAAAACTAATCAGCTCTTTGCCCTATCAATAGGAATCGAATGTTTTTTGAACCATTCAAATCGTTTGATCCGTGCGCCCTAAAACGTGACTGGAAATTTGTATCCATACATACATACACACACACACACACATCCATTTTTTCTGAGGTATGCCAAAACATTCAGAAACTTTCAAAACATCGAGAAATGAAAAAATTTTCAATTACGATTTTCGGCCCATTACAATAACTTACCCTACGAGAAGTTAATAAAATGCTTTGAATATTTTTTACAACTTATATTATATTGTTTTGCGTTCAATATTTATGTAACTATTGTCGATGTTTAATTAATATCGATACACATCTCACAACCCTAAGTTCAGTGGACCGGTTTCCTGAATACTCGCGCACTCATCACAGTCATCCATACAAAACGTGAGAAGATCATATCCCGAAAGAAACGAAACATAGATAGATCGGTTAAGCTCAGAGAGGCAAAAGGAGGGGATTTGTGAACACTGTGCGTTACAGTTACGACGCGATGGTGAGCATTGTTGAGCGTTGTCACTAACACAACTCACTCACTCTTTCACGCATTCCGAAATAGGCTAGGGCCAGATGCTGATGCAGAGTTAGGCCTTCTAAAAGGCTTAGTCGAAAATGTCAACATTAAACCAAGTAACAATTGCCTAAAAATTATATATTGTTTTTGTGGGCCTTACAGAGATTTTATGATCGACCGATATCTCCGTGAAAGAAATTATAAACATTTTATTTCATATAAAAATTTCATCTTGTGGAATTTGGGGCCTTTATATTATTTAAATAATGCAAAAGATAGAAAATCTTATTAAAATCTCACACAATAAAATAATTATGAATATGTTAACCCAACTCACATACTTGTGTTCTTAAATACATACAATTTTGTCATGTACCAAGCATTGTTAATAAAAATATTAGTATTTTTATAAATGCAGTACATGAATGAAAATACAAATCATAATAAAAACACACACACACACGCACACGCGGATATATATATACATATATAAATTGCGTATCCCGCTTCCCTCGTCATTTTACCCTGACCGTAATAAGCTCGCACACAGCTCAACATTGAGCAACTGACTTGGTTCACGCGCGATCCACTCGATCGCCAGACGGTGATCTGGCAATTATCGCATGCCACTCAACAGAAGCTCTAAGTTGCAGAAACAATCATATCGAAAGAATTTCGTCAAAATGTTTCTACAATGTTCATCATAACATAGATAATTCACATGCTTAGAATATTAGGTTATTAAGTGTTGTTCTCATGCTTTGTGCCATAAATGTTTAATTGGTATTATAAGAATATAAATGAACCAATATGAATAACAGCATTAAATCAATTTCATCGTATATGCTTCCATGCAAACCTAAAAAAAATTAATTAAAATTAAGAAAAATCTGTGTGAAAAACTATTTTTCTGTGTGATGAATTTTTGGCTTATATAAATCAATGTAAAATTTAACTAGTAGGATGGGTGGCATCGTGCCTTAAGGCAAATTGCTGGTACTTCCCGTACCGTAACGAAATGTTCGAGGAATATTGAATGTTTTCAAATAGATTATTAAAAATATTGTAACATTGTCTAATATTCATAAGAATTATATAAACTGAATTGCAGAGTTGAAATTATTTGTTTAAAGTATATTAGAACTATAGTTAGAATTAAAAATAAAATCTGAATTATTTTCGATATACAAAAAATTAAAAAAAAAAAAAAAATGGAACAAAATTATTTTTTTTCCAATATCAATTATTTTGTTAAGACAAGCAGAAAGTTCTTTGAATCAATTGAATCCGACGCTTAGTTCTTTCAAAAACTGCCATTTTTTGTACATTTAGCTCTGTATCTCCGAAATGGCAGGGCCTGCCTTTGCGAAAAACTAATAACCCCTTCTCCCAATCATTACTAAGATGCTCATTGAACGCTTGTTTATCAATAGTAATCGATAATCGATCAATTAGTGGCTAAATAAAAATGTTGATTCGCTTCTGTAAAAGTGAGGGAGCGAACATGATGAATACATCGTATGTTCTCGTTCACGCGTGACGGACTGCTCGCATAGACATCCACGGTACACACTGAAAGCGGTGGTAGTAGAGTATAGAGGCAATGAACCGTCCTCACTCATAGATCGCTCTGTTTCATTCGTGTATCATTGTCTCGTTTTAACAGTCACAACACAATCAATGCGCGCTGTGGATATCGGGATGCGCCGAGAGCGCCAAGAGCGCCGAGAGCGGCGTGTTCGAGCTTTCCGCAACCCCCGCTCTGCGGAATGTGAACTCGGTGTCGGCCGTTGCGGATCGGCACTAGGCGAGTACTCGGCTACGGCGCCCGCTACGCCGTAGCACGGGACGATCGAGCGAGAGACACGAAAGCCCGTGCTCCGTGCTCCGTGCTCCGATCCCGTGGCCCGCGTGCCACTTGACAACGTCGCAGAGCCGCAACAATCGCCGTCCTGTTCTCGCGCCGCACGACCGTCTCTTGTCTTGTTCGTTGTTCAATACAACGTAGTTTCGGGAGCGTTCCCTTGCGCCGCTCCGACTCGAACGCAGAACGATCGGCCGCTCGACAGTCGTTCGCGGACAGCGTATCGGTGTTGACCTGATATACGCGACAGCGTTTACGGATCACAGTTGTACAGCGTGCGCGTTTTGTATTTTGACGTAGATGACAGCCAGACAACAAATCGTCCTCGACTAATTACGCATCCGTGTGTCTTTATGTCCGTGTGCAAATGCTGGGATATACATCCTACAGGTGCGATTCATCATTGTCAATGGATTATGTGATTGTGTGAAGTTTTATTTATTTGGTTTAAATAAAAACCAAAATTTAAATTTTGTATTTTTTGAAAAAAAATGTGTGCTCTAAACCGCGGATATGGATTACGCTACTCGTTAAATTAAGATACGAGTTAGAAGTTAAACAAGAGTTTTCCTATTGTGACAAACCCAATAGGATACGACAAGCTAAACGGATAATACTGTGTACAAGTAAATTCCAATATTGTTATTAAATTATTTAGATGTCGTACGTGCATTGTACCATAGTTGGTAATTTTATTTTACGATTATTTTTGGCGAATACTGGACTATATGTGCTACTAGTAATATAGTGCCGGGTGTCTTGCCCCACGGCGTAGGCTCTCGAATTTGACGTGATGATGAGGTGATAAAACTAGTGTTATGCTTTTGTAGCAATTTTGCAACCCCCATTGTGTGTGGCCGCATGTGTTCGCAAACGTCAAATAGCACGTGCTAGGCTGAGCGCTACGAACTCCGCGGACTTGCAAACACGAATTTTTAACGTTGCACTAAATGCAGAACGCTTTTAAGTTCCTGAACACACCAGAAATGAGAGTTCACGAAATTTTATTAAAAATCATTTGGCAATGAATTTGTGATGATGGTGGTGCATAGTTTTTGAACGAGATTTTTTTTGAAAATGCTGGTAGTTTTTTAGATCTTTGTGTAAATTCGACATATAAAATACGACTAAATCGTATCGTGTTATTTTTTATATGTTTTTTATATGTATCAAAGTGAACTGTGATGTGAATTCATAATACATATCTAAAGTGATTTACAAATTGGCGTCAAAAGTATTCAGTTGTTTGATCTAAAAAACTACCAATGTTTAAAAAACATAGTTGTGAAATTTCTCTTAAATTTACTGTGGAAACACTTTTCGAGCAATAATATTAAATACTAAGTGAAATATTTCAAGTAATCGACATATTCAAAAAAAAATTTTTTATAATTCTTCATAAAATTAAATTATTTATTAATTTGTATTTCATATAGAAATGTATCTGACAAATTTACTAAAATTAGTGCAAGAAATGTTTTAAAACAAAAATTTTAAAATAAAATTTTTGCATATCAATTTATTTATTTTTTAGTTTTATTTATCGCGTTTTATAAGATAATGCAAAAAAATAATATTTGTGACAGTTTGAAACGTGTTTCCATATATTTGCCAACTTAAACACTCGTGAAATTCCCAATCCCAATTCTCAAAATACAACATTGGCCGGTGTAATAAACATCAGTATGACATGGCACGACCACCTAATTATAAATGCCAGCTATCGAATCGACTCTAGACACCGATCTAAATAAACGCGCTCACCTTAAAAGTGTTCAAACATTTCGAATCAACATACCGGACAAGAATAATATTTTCTTGAGACTTGTCTGATAGAAAACGAGCATGAATAAATTGTATTGTCATAAAAACATTTAAGCTTCTCACTGCCGGCTACTATAAAACCATTTACTTATTATTTATAAATGCTATTAGATATTATTATATTGCTTGAAACGGCCTGTCGTAGATTAGTACCGGGGGTTAATTGTTTAGCGGTTATATAGTTTTTTTTAATATTATTGATGTTGTGATAATATAAAGGGCACGTATTAATATTTAACAACAGTATAGTATACCATGTCAATTGTGCATGCAACATTGAAACAATGGTGTCAATTTACAATTTTGTATGAAATATTTTTAATTCATAAAATAATCATTATATCATATTTGATAAAACATGTGAGATTTTTTTTAGCTAACAATAAGTGAATATAAAAGTTCGATATTTATAATCAAAAAGTGAATATACAAGGTGTTTCTGATGAATAATTTTCATTAATAAATTATCTAAGATTTTATGCGATAGCATTGTGAAAGTTTATGTTCATAATATTGTGCCAAAAAAACGTATCTGACATTTAAATCAAGTGAATTTAATTGTGTTCAATAGATTAATTAATATAATTTATTTATATATTAATTTTCCCAAGCAATGTACAAAATAACTAAATTAATATCAGTGCAAAAACCTATAAAAAATATCGGTCTAATATATATAAATATATATATATTATAGTGAACAACCATCAATATTTTTCTTAAATGAGTTTTAAAATATAATAAATGTCATACTCAATCATATACTTGCAACTGCTAAGCAAATTGCTCCACCGTAAATGCGCTTCACGGAACGAAATCAGTGCGAAAAGCTGTTCAAACGTATTTTTAAAGCTACCTGCTAATAAGTTAAACTTCATTCAGTGGTGATAAATTTGTTATTGTAAACATCGTGGCTATCTAATGTGACCTTAATCTAGTTTTTACGAATATTTAAAAACAATATTTAAAAAAAAAAGCCAAATAAACTAAACATAAAATCTGTTTAAATATAAATAGTATAAACGTATAATTATTAATACAAGTATTAATAAATACTTGTAATCACTTATTCAATAAAGTTGAATTAAATTTCATTCAATGGGCAATTAAAATGCACTACTCAACAAAAATGTTAAAATTAAACATTAATTTAATTAATACAAAGTCAAGCACCTATAAAGTTAACACAGGTGATAAATTTAATAAAAATTAAAACTTTATTAATTATTCATTGTTATTCACGACAAGTTTTTAAAATTTTACACTTAAATTATTATAAATTATTAATGTCATAAATAAATAAATAAATGAAATAATAATATAAAATAATAAATAAATAATATATAAAAGCATTTTTTCCACTTATATTTTAAATAATAATTTTAAATTTTGCAAACTAAACTCTAAAGACTAGGTTTGTCTCATCCTCAGTGTAATATAAAATATAATATTTAAATTATGGATATAGAATACATGTTAACTCTTACATTATCTAATGTTTATTAGAGTAATAAACATTTAAATTATTGTAAATTATAATACACTGATGATGTTACGAATCTAGTCTCGAAACGTTTATAAAATTTAAAATTAATTAATAAATAAGTGCAAAGAGAGTGCTGTGTTCATAAAATTAATATATAACCACTCATAATACTATTGACATATATATTTTATATTTGATATATAATATATAATATAATAAAATATAATATATAATATATAAAATATTATAAAATATTATAATATATAATATAATATATATATAACATATAATAATATATTATAATATAATATATTATATTATGTAATATATAATATATAAAATATTATAAAATATTATAATATATAATATAATATATATAACATATAATAATATATTATAATATAATATATTATATTATGTAATATATAATATAATATAATATATAATATAGTATATTATAATATATAATATAATATATAATATAATATATAATATAAATATATATATATATATAATTTTATATGGGCCAATATAAATATTATTAGCTAGATTAAGTGTTTGATTCATCGAAATGAATAATCGTATGCGTAAACACTAAACAGTGAAATGCAATGCAAGCCCCCGAAACACCGCTGACAGTCAGGCATAAAACACAAACTCAAACATCGTTCTTGCTCTGTCTGCATTGTCTGTCGTCGCTAAATGTGAACATATCGTTCGGTCACCCTCTTTCACTGTTCGGTCGTGTGAAATCGTCTCGCTTCAATATATATACATATATATGTTTGTATGTAGATACATGAGCTTGTACATACATCTATAACAAATATATACATATATGTTCAATTTATACACGCTCGGATGTAATAATATATGTGTTTCATTTCGTCGATTCGCTCGCACTCATTCACGGCGTTAACTGTTCACAAACCGTTCCCGTTCAAACACAAACGAGTGTAATCGTGGACTAAAGCTGATATTAGACTTTAGACTCAGTCACTTATTCGATCTGTATGTTTGCGAATGGTTTTGATAAGGTATTGTTTCTTCGGACATTATACATTGATTGCAAGGTATTTTGTAATGGAAATTGTTAAGATTTATTTATTTATTCATTTATTATCTTCATGTTCCAAATTGGAAAAAACTTTTTTAATTTTCTTTTTTTTTTATTTCAATTATTTTCAATCATCTTCAATTCAAATTTAATTATTCTCACTTTATGGAATTATGTAAATAATTAATGCACATTTTGAATTATTATTAATATATATATTAGGGTGGTCCTTAAAATGGTTATTTTCGAATTTCCTTGCTCCCAGTGGCTCAAATGGTTCCAAATTGATAAAAAACAATTCTCTAAAAGTTTTATCTCTTAATATTAACGTTTAGACAGAGCGCAATCAATCAAACTTCGTATGGAAATAGCATGGAAAAAATTTTGAAAATCAAAAAGAAATATTTTATGTATAACTTAGCGACAAATGAATGAGTTGTATTCATTCATTTGTTCGCTAAATTACATCTAAAAAACATTTTTAAAATTTTTGAAAAATTTTCCATGCTGTTTCCATACAAAACTTTGATTGAATTGCGCTCTATCTAAACGTTAATATTAAGAGTTAAAACTTTCAGAGAATTGTTTTTTATCTATTTGGAACCATTTGAGCCCCTGGGAGCAAGGAATTTCAAAAATGACCATTTTAAGGACCACCCCAATATATATACATATATATATATATATATATATTATATATATATATATATATATATATTCTATGTGTATGTGTGAAAGATTTTAACTTATATAAAACAATTTCAAAACACTAGACTTCACTCCTTAGAGTGAACTTTAAATTTTTATTTTTTCTTCTATTCTAACTTGCTTCCTCTCTCTTTCATGTAGCAATAGCTTATAACATTTCATTGTATCTTGATTGCTATTTTTAAGGAAATAAAAAATCAATTATTCGATTTGACCTTTGCTATATTTTTATGCTCTTTCAAAGACTATACACCTACCTCCGCTTCACACGAAAAAAGGTGTATCTCGAAAAATTCACTCTTATAGGGAAAAACAGAGCTAAACAAAAATCACTATTGAAAGCCCTTTTTTTTTCAGTTTTTTATATGATGAATAACGAACACATTGAACAAAAAATAAGTATTAATTATATTTAATATCAATATATATATATATATATATATATATTAGGGTGGTCCTTAAAATGGTCATTTTCAAATTTCCTTGCTCCTAGGGGCTCAAATGGTTCCAAATAGATGCAAAACAATTCTCTGAAAGTTTTAGCTCTTAATATTAACGTTTAGATAGAGTGCAATTCAATCAAAGTTTTGTATCAAGATAGCATGGAAAAATTTTAAAAAAATTTAAAAATGTTTTTTAGATGTAATTTAGCGAACAAATGAATGAATAAAACTCATTCATTTGTCGCTAAGTTAGACCTAAAACATTTTTTTTAAATTTTCAAAAATTTTTCCATGCTCTTTCCATACAAAGTTTGATTGGATTGCGCTCTATCTAAACGTTAATATTAAGAGCTAAAACTTTTAGAGAATTGTTTCTTATCAATTTAGAACCATTTGAGCCCCTGGGAGCAAGGAAATTCAAAAATGACCGTTTTAAGGACCACCCTAATATATATATATATATATATATATATATATATATATATATATTATATTATATTTAGTATCAAACAAATTTAATAAATTATAATAATATTTTAAATATGGCATATTCTTTATAAATAAAAAATAAAATTAGAAATTCATTTAAGTTGATTGCGATAAAAAGACTTAACTTTCTATTTTCGTTTTGCTTTTTCAAACAAATAATATACACACATAAAATTTACTTTGATCATGAAACGAAAAGTTCCCATCTTATCTACATATTTCCATCATAACATAGGCAATTAAAAATTGAAAATGTTATTATAGTTATGAGCAAATTATAATTTCTTGTAATTGCAAAATTAATGAATTTCATTAAAAAATAATTTCAAAAACAGTGTATAACCGTAAACGTAAAAAACGATTACCGTGTAAAACGGGGGATAGATAAATGAATAAATAAAATAAATAAATATAATCGAATTATTATTAATGCAAATATTTTGTCGAAGTTAAACGATTCTCATCATCGGATGAAGTCTAACGTCGCCTTAAAGATGTACACAGCGCGCGGCATGACGTTTTTAATATCTTCTATCTGCACAAATATAAACACAGCGTGAACTACGATGTTGAGTATGGGGCGGGTGGCATGGCTCGTTCTCGCGCGACTCGATTGTGTCAGTGCGCAATACTACCGCGAACGCGGCGAAGAGAAGGTGTCTTCACGCTCGGCTTGTGTGTGGGTGGAAATATGCTAGAATCATGTATATTACTATATTCACCCTAAGCAATATTAATACATATATACTCGTTTTATACGTTTTATATTAATAGTAAGCTCATGGTATTTGTTAATCGTTCAACAAACAATAAAAAATATGTTGAAACTTATTTGTATTAAGTTTTTCAAATTATGTTAGAAACGTCGAAATTTAAGGGGGTATTCTGGTCTAGAGGCACGATTTTTATGCGAATTTTGTAACACTGTAAAAATAGGCAAACATTATTTTTACTATATTTTTTATAATATATTATTTATTATTTTGGGAATATAAGAAATAAGTAAAAATCGAGTATTGTCTTAAGGTTTGAACACCATCAAACTTCGTATGGAAAGAGCATGGAAAAAAATTTGAAATTAAAAAAAAAATGTTCTAGGTATAACTTAGCGACAAATGAATGTGTTTTATTCATTCATTAGTTTGCTAAATTACATCTAAAAACCATTTTTAAAATTTTTGAAATTTTTTTCATGTTATTTCCATACAAAACTTTGATTGAATTGCGCTCTATTTAAACGTTAATATTAAGAGGTAAAACTTTCAGAGAATGGTTTTTTATCTATTTGGAACCATTTGAGCCCCTGGGAGCAAGGAAATTCGAAAATGACCATTTTAAGGACCACCCTAATGTATATATATATTATTTATTAATCTAGAATACTGTCATAAAATTAGTTTTTTTTAAATGGTAAAAAAAACGGGATTTGGGGATAAGCTTAGTTCACCCTGAAGAGAAGTCTACAAAGAAGACTCTGTAAAAATGTCAAGTAAATCGGTCCAATAGAGGTTGAGAATATTGAAAAAAATAAAATGATTTTTTAAAAATTCAAGAACAGATACCCCTTTAAAATATAATGAAGTCCCATCTTAAAAAGTTGGAAATGTTTCATTGACTTAATTTTAATAATTTTTTATTTTAATTAATTTAAAAATTCGAGAAGTACATTTAAATTTAATTTTCTCGACATCTAATGTAAACAGAGTTTTATCCGAAACACCCCTAAGTACTATTTATTTTTTTATTATTTAATTTTATTATTTTATGAAATCTTACGAAACAGTTCGAGTATCGAACCCTACTGTCGAATTAAACGTATTTAACTAGTGAGAAAAAGCAATAGTAGCGGTATTCTAATTTGTTGATAACATACAATATTCACCTCGTTGTACAAACATACCGTTTTGTTATTTTACAAAAAGATAGTGTATACATTACAGTTAAATTATTGTGATCGTTTTATCAGTTCATTTATAATTGCCAGCGGTGTAAGACACTGAATAAGTTAAAATGTGAAAAAAAATTAAAACCACCTCATAATTTTCAGTAGTATGTGAGATAACTAAAATAAATAATAATTATAATTATAAATTCAAAATAATTAGGTGCATTGAAACAACTGATATAAAATAAATAAATTAAAATTAATACAAAACAACAACGATGCCAATATAAGCAAAATTGAGAGATTTATAAAAAGATTACAAATACGAATTTAACATATTTTTTATTTGCTACCTCATATTTATTACTTATTTTACAAAAAAAGCTTAAAAGTTTTTGCACTATATAATATTTTATTAAAATTATCAAATTATCATCAATTTTTACATTTTTTATGAATGGTCATTTCAAATTTTAAAACTCAAATATCGATTGTTGTTTTAGTGATTTTAAACAAAATTAGTGATTAAAATATTCTAAACGCATTTGATTTTCTTTTGTATATAATTAGTGAACTTGGGGTTTGAAATAAAATCCACTTAATGTCAATATTCTTCATATGAAAAGCAATCAATTTCTAGTACAAAACTTGTATGTCGATACACTACTTCTACTATGAATAATTTATAACTTGTGAAATTATAGCCGTTGTTTTCGTGGTTTACAGTACCTATTATATATCAAATCAATATATTGAATCTTCAAGAAAATAATATTATAAATACAAGAAAATTATGTACTAAAATACTATCCTTTAATATAAACTCCGCATGATATAATATATATTTATGTATATATCAATAATTTAATAATAGTAAAATGCAATATAGTCCCAGTCGCCGTAGTTACTTATGCCAAGTCTGGTACTAACTTAATGTTTGCATGAAAATAGAAATAATTGGATCTAGCAATATTAACTGACTTTTCAAAAGTAGATTGCCTCATAATTTAATATTTAAAAAGTGAATATTGTTGAATAAATTTGAACTATCACCGCTCCTCTAACAATTTTACTACAGAAAAAGATGAATGCAATATTAATATGTGTATTTATTTAAATCATCATACCTAACACAATTTATAAAGATATAATATATATGCAGACCGACCTTCTGCACCTTGCTCGACGGGTGCTATAACACATCAAGGCGGACGGGATACGAAATCATAAATTATTTGGCGTACTATTTTTATGCATTCGATTTACATCAGGAACGTAATTGAACCAGCGTTTTTTCACTTATGCAGAATACGATATTGCCATTCAAATCTTAAAAATTGAACGGCGAGACGTTTTATATCATAAGGCAAGCTATTGCACCTAAGATAAAATTGATGCATGGAATTAGGTATATCTATTTCTACATGTGCAATTTTTGAATGTTTGGAATAATTGAAACAAATTAAATCAACAAATCAACAAGAGCTTAAATAAGTACATTAATATTCAATTTATTAATATATGAAGAGTATTCCCATTTTTGCACGTAACACATATATTTATTGAGCACGTGCAAAACCCTTATCAAAATTAAATATTTAAAAAAAAATCAGGTCATGAACAAAAAACGATTTTTTATAACATGATACAATAATAATAAACCGAAATTACAATAATAAATTTTAAGCAATTTAAAGAATCCTGTAACCAATAAATATCTTTACTTAAAATTATTGAATTTTAAGAAATATCTAACAAATTAAATCGACAAATCAACAAAAATCTAAAAACAATTATGCGTCAATTAGTAAATTAATATATAATTAATGCGATAAATTTATATTGGCAAAATAAAATACAAATTAATACTTAAACATTTTGCTAGCTTAAAGGCTTCCATACGGTATGAACCCTATTGTTTTTTTTTAATATTATAATTAATATTAAATTAATACATTAAAAAATAGCAATTTTCATTTTATTGAATAATTTTTACATTAGATGCGCAATGTTAAAAAATATATAATCGCCGAACCTAGCATTTATATAATTATCTAGTTCACATATAGTAAAAACGTATATATACTCATTAAAGTATCTAGCAAATTATAATATTTATTCGTAATTCGCGAAAGCAAATAGCGTATTCCATATCTGTCGCTTTGAAGTCAAAATCCAAATAAGTGATATTTTATTGTACACATGTTTGCTCGAGCATGGTGTTTTAGACAGTGGTCTCCAAAATTCTGAGCTGTAAAATTTTAGTCATAAGAACAAGCAGAACAAAAAATATTTTAAATAATTGTAAATTTTATGGTCTAAATATGATATTAATCGAATTAAGGAAAAATCGAAGCTTAACAGAATGTATATTTATTAAGTCTAAAAATATTTTTTTCTTTTAATATATACCAACGAGGTACGCTCTTGTTAAGTGTGAGTTAAAAATTTTATTAGTGATCAATTTTGGAGGCCACTACACTAAATAAAACAGTTTTGATTGACGTGTGCATGCCCTAGCAGGGATTGGTCGCCGGCGAGTGGGCAGCAGCAGCAGGGTTGGGCCCAGCTCAGCACGACGGGTCCGCAGCAGCAGAACGCAGGGGGCTTCGGGCCCCAGGCCACCGTCAAGCAAAACTCATTTGCTAATTCCGCCTATCGGAACGCCGGACCTGGGTAAGTGTACGGAGCTTTTTCTTTTCAACTATTATAGAATCATGTTATAGCGATAAAATAGAATTTAGTTCATTTCTACGAATTCAAGCTTAATTAAAGACAATTTCAATACAGCGAAGTACTCAGACTCATAAAATCTACTATAATTTTATGGTCAGCTTGTTTAGCCCTTTGCCTAATAAAAAGTCCCAACAAGGCATATAATCCTAATTTTTAAGCCGCTGTGTTCATAGCACGTGTTCATCGATTCTACATACGCGTTTCAAGTAACAAAACAAAGAGAAAAAAGAAGAAAAAAAAAAACAAACAAATAACCGGTAGTTCATAAGCATGAATGTTGAACAGTCCCGATCTCGGCTCATTTTGGCCACCTGCCGCTGGCTCGACCCAACACTGGCTAATTGATGACCGTTTGTTAGTAGTACCGACGTGCCGAGTAATTTGAGGAACGCTCGGCACATTGAAAAATTACTAAGCTGCCAATTTGTCGCTATCAATATGCATTTAGACTGCTTAAGTATCTAATATACTTAACAGGCTTAAGATTAAACAAATCACACCTTTAATAATATAAAGGTAAACAGTTGTCATAAATATTAACAGTCTTAATTACAAATATATCCATGTGGAGGATAAACAAAAACGTGATCGAATATTTTTAACTCAGCTCCAAACCTCCAGCAATAAACAGCTCCAAATATTTCAAGCAAGAGAGATCGATTGCCAATAAATTAATAATGTGCTGAAAATTTCGTCCAAATAAATCTTTTGAATACCTGCTAGAGCTCTTATTCGAGGCAATATAATATATTGTTACAAATGACCTCAAACGCAACCAGCAATATCATATCAGTTTAATTTTAAGCTAATGCCGTAAAAACAAAGTTCAAAACGTCATTTTTGAGAAAGTTTTAATCTATAAATAGACCTGATTTGTGCTAATGTATATTTGCAATCATATGGAACCTATTAATTAAATAGTAATTATTTACATATATGTATATAAAAATTGAACTACCAAGCCGGAAGAGTGTTGCATTTTCAAAACAATATTGCGGAAAATTATTGCATATTATTGCAAAATGCAAAATAACGAAATAAAAACATTGCGAAATTTATGAAATGCTTCGCACAGCTGTATCAACAAACGTAACGTTTTTGTAAATGTAATGTTCTTAATTTTTTGCTCCAATATTATAAATGCACTAATATTTTTTGGTGAAAAATTTAACATCCAAAATCATGCATTTTCAAAAAAAAAAAATCATTTTTTTTATTTACTTAAACAGTACAATGTGTCAGGCTCCATTGGCATTATTTGTAAAATAGCTTATACCGACAATAAAACGATTACTGAGCAATATATGTTAAGGATTATTGCTTACAATTAGATAATATCTACTTAGGTAGAAATAATTTATGACAGCTATAATATCGGCAAAGATTGAAAACGATGGTAGACGACCTTTTCTAATTATGTATGTATATGTATATACATACACACATTGTATAAAAATGCAAGATACATTTAAGAAATATTTACTAACATTTTTTAGAAATGCATTATATGCGGTACCAAGAATATTACCCTTATAAATACTATATATATATATATATATTCTATGTGTGCATTCTCGTATTAAATACTAATGTTCTAATCGGGTAGATTGCAAGAGGATATTGAATAGCGTAGTTTCAGTGGCCAACTGTTCTCACCCCGTAGCATACCATCGGTCGGGAAGCTAGGGGTAATATTTTAGAGGAGAGTGTGGAGTCGCTTAGTTCATTCAAAAAAATTATACAGGGTGCTTCGATTGTCAATCAAAAGCTCTATTAATGATACATAACATGCCTCCTTGAAAGCATATTTTCATCGATTGAGAATAACGAATCACATCCAGCTCTCATAGTATTTTGTTCCAATAAACTCTTATGATGCCTGCAGCGTAAAGCTAATTTATCTAGATCATTATGCATAATAAGCATTCAATATATTTTAGAATTTTTATTGCTGAAATATTCATAGTTAGTTTATATAGCTTATAATTCTTACATGTTACAAAAATTCGATATGTTCAACACTTTGTTCAATACTTTGCAATGACGCATATAACGTAATTTATCAATATATCACACGGCATAATACCAATCGTGCCATTCTCACGAACAAGTTCATTTCAAATATAATAAGTGTATCAATTACGAACCACAAAAATATCTATATATTGGTCTACATATCGCGGCACGGCATAGCACGGTATAGATAAGTTTATTTTTTATTGATAATGTGCGGTTTGACAAAATAGTTTCCGTGAATATTTTAACTGCAATTATTTTCATAAATCTTGAAAAATATTTTGTATTTAACATAAACTCTATAGTAACATTTTTATTTAAAATATATTCAGAATAGAGCGAATACATGGGTGTATATATAAGTTATTTCCTTCGGGTTTATATAATGCAGAATTAAAGAAAGTGAATTTAACTTGAAATATCGCATTTGTAAGGTATGCTAATGAAGATAAGAACTTATTTAAAGAAACTTGCTTGCGAAAAAGGTACTATCCCATTTCGTAACACTTGACTCTATTTCATTAACGAATATAACAATTATTGATAAAACAATGTTAGTTCAACTCTTGTAGATTGTCAAGATTTATTGTTCACTGTAAGGAGTGAATTACGTTATTAAAGCACCCCTAAATAATACTTGTTTTTGCGAACGGAAATGCGCCTATGGTTGTTTCGTTGTAACTAATTGGTGTCAGGCGGTACTTCACAGTTACCTCTCGGGTTTCGTTCAAAGGCGATAATTTCGTGTCACCCTGTGCTTACACATACTGTGCTGTAGTGTGTCGGGTCCCTGTTATTGATTTTGTGGGAATCCGAGAGAACTATCTATACACATATGCACCAATATAGCCACACATAGTAAAGCTTATATTATAGACACAAGCCGACAAGGCAATACGCCAACGAATGTATGGGTCGCAAACCTATTCTGAACGTATTGTGTGTTGCAAAATAGGTGTACGAATTCACACACATAAACGAAAAAGGGCAACATCCTGCGCTCATGCTAAACTATTACCAGGTATAGGATACAACTCTGATACCGATCCTTTGGCGATATTTCATGTTCTCATACGGAACATGATATCTCACAAAATCTTAAGTATTTACGGACGTTTAAGTATTTAATATTTGTTACTTGTAACATGACACATTTTCTAACTTTTCTTATACAGTGCTAATAGTAGAACAAAAAGATTGGCATGAATCTGACTTATACTGCTATATTAATATTCAATAAAATATAATAAATATGTTTAACCACATCTATACCTGAGGCTAATAAAAATACAAACATACTTGTTTGCATGCACAATAATTCTTTAATTTGCCAACAGTGCCACTATGGGTCTTATGAATACTGCAAAATACCCTTTTTATCATTTCAATCGCAGGCCTTCAGGTAGCTCAATCATCCCTTAAATACCTTTTTGACAAGTGTATACTTGCCGTAAAGACTTGAATACCGAAGCGCGCCTTCTTATGATCTTTTCGGCTCGACAAAGTTTACAAAAGCTTTACAATTGTGTTTGCGTAGTGGTTAAACCATGCAAAAAAGGTCTGAACGTACTGACAACAAAATGAACAATTACCAGAGGTTTCGCTCTTATCTGTGCGCCTGTTGAAATATTTTGAAAATGAAATAATTTATGTATCTTAAAAACCTGTTTTTCCTGTAGGTATATACTCAACATATACTGTACTCGAAAATGTTGAAATTGAGACTTTGAAAAATTAGCTGTTTATTTATTATAATTACACGATTATGTTTCTTCAATTGTTGCGTAATTATTTTTACATTCATTAACTAGGAAACTTTATGATTTATATATAGGGTAGAACGGGGCTTAAAAGTCCGCGGGTAAAAAGGTCCACCACCGATATCTCAAACACAAGTGAAGTTAAGAACTGTTTAACAACAATAGTAGTTATGAATGTAGGAGGAAAAGATGTATAATCAGTCACAACCATGATTCTTAACGACGTTGCTGTCGGAAAATAATCCGCAATATTTGAAAATCCACAAAAGTATTTTCATTCATTGTTAGTTTTTTGGTTGTAAGCACTGTTGATATTGAAATCTTAATATTGTTGAATATTGTATCTATTATTTCGTAAAATCCTTTTAAAATTAAAAATAAAACATTGAACTGTGAATTAGCAGAGTGTTTTACTGAACATAGTCAGACAGTTGTTTGTTATATATTTGTTATTTGTTGTGATATAATTGGTTTGTTTTTCCCAATATAATTCCTCAAAGTCAAATTGGACCTTTGTGCCCCCGCCCTACCCTATATAATATTACATTATATATAATATATTTTGATACAATTATCATTATTTTATTATTGTAATAAACTTTTCCAAATAAATGTAATCACTCGCTTCAAACAATAATTTGTTAAAGGATAACGCATATAAACGCCGATATCCTAATTGTCGTTAAACATATTACAAAGCTATGCTAAGGAATATATTATTTAGGGTTATTCCTAACATTCATGCTGTCACATTCTCATCTACTAAGCTTATATTGACCCTTTAAATTTATTCGTTTCAAGAGATGAGATCGTGCCGCTGCCGTGCGAAACCCTTTGTAACTTATTGTCAGCCCTTCTCTAGTCAGTCAGTAACCCGTTATATTGTGTCCTTTTGTGGAATAGTATTAGTGGCAAAAGGGAAGCCATAATTTACTTTGCTGTGATTCTGAAACTCGGGTGCATTGGTATTTGAATTACGCACGTGTGTATATGTGTTTATAGCAATGTGATCATGGCAGAACCTTGCAGGGGAAGCGCCTCATAATACTTCCAAAAGTGAAGTTTGACTTTTGTATTGTTATTGTTGATCGGATACATATATCCTTAAAGACTTGTTATATTGTGTTCTTTATGAAAATATGATCTGTACATTAAGATTTTCAATAAAAAAAATCGGGACTTACTGATATTAAAAAAGGTAATAACTTAAAGGTAAATACTAGCTGTAAGTGGAATTCTGTCTTAAGGCAATTAGGGCATCGTGCCTTAAGGCAAATTGCGGGAACTTCCCGTACCAAAAATTTTTTTTTTTAAAAACGATTAACATTTTTGAAAAAAAAAATTACTTCGAAATAATTATTGAGAAACTAGGAATATGACAAAAAATTACTTTTTTTTGAAAAAAAAAAATTTTATTTGAAAAAAAAAAATTTTTTTTGAAAGAAAAAATTTTTTTTTTGAAAACAAACTATTTTTTTGAAAAGAAAAATGTTTTCTTCATTTTGACATATTTTGGAAATTCTGAACTTTTTTTCAAAGCAATCGTAGTGCTTGAACTGCATAGAGACGAATTGTCACAGCGCAAGTGCCGCGCCGCCGTCTAACGCATAAACATTGGTACGGAACCCATAGAAATGTAAAAAAAAATTATACTTATTGTTAAAATTTCTATACAATATCTGATAATTTGATGTGCATATGTCTAATCATCATTTTTAACCGCCGAATGGCATTTTTTTTTACTTTTTTCATTAGATCTCCGAAACCGCTAGATCTGCCTTCATGAAAATTTTATCAACTCTTCATCTTGCCAATACAAGTAAAATGTTTTTTGAATTATTCAAATCGGACGCTCCGTTCTCTTGAAAACTGAGTTACCGTTTTCGGCACTTTTTGCCCCGTATCTTCGGAACAGCTAGACCTAACTTCGCCAAAAACTAATCAGCACGTCTCCTTATCAGTACGAATCGAATGTTTTTTGAATTATTCAAATCGGTTCATCCGTGTTCCCGAAATCGTCGACGAAAATTTGTATCCGCACATACATACACACACATACATACATACACACACACACACACACACACATACATCCATTTTTTCTAAGGTATGCCAAAATGTTCAGAAACCTCTGAAACGTAAAGATATATAAAAATTTTCATTTTCGATTTTTTTGCGATTACTATAACTTACCCTACGGGAAGTTAATAATAGGGTATGGCGGGGCACAAAGATCAAATTTGACTTTGAGCAGTTATGTTGTAAAAACCATATCAATCATATCACTAACACATATCAAACAAACAACTATCTGACTACGTTCTGTAAAACTGCCAGCTAATTCATCATTGTAGAAATGTGTACTCTCTTTGCTGTTTTTTTTAAATTGTCACATGTTCCTAACTTTACTTGTTTTTGAGATCTCGCTGGTGGACCTTTTTACCCCTGGATCTTTAAGCCCCGCCTAACCTATATATGTTAACTTGGGATATAAAAATGCATCGATGAAATTGGTTAAATTAGGTGTTATACATCTGTAAACGCACTATTCGCACAAGCGCGTTAACATTTTCTTGTGCTCTGAACTATGAAGTCCATACCTCTACGGTTCTACGGCCATTCATATTATTATTCAAGTGTTAATTGAAGGCGAGTCGAGTACGTAATAAATCAAAGTAGCGCCTTCTACAGACGAAGTTATCGCATCTGAATATCTAGGTTATAATGATTGCTAGTGCAAAATACTCAATATATGCCTGATTTTAGATTTATATTCATACGAAGATCCATAAATAATTTGCAAAAACAAATTTGTTACAGAAGCAATATTTAATTCATAGGAGATAATATGTTGTTATTATGTGAAAGGGGTAAAAACCATAGGAACGCCGAGGTATCCTAATTGAATTTAATGCGTTTTCATGCAAACGATACGTCAATATTTACCCAAGATTGGTTCCAATGCGGCGAGCGACAGATAATCTGTGTGTGAGCTTTTGCTGCATTATTGAATTACGGGCGAATAAAAGTACGCGTGTGTGCTTAACGCAATCCCTGTATCATCAAATTATATAGCAAAAAAAGAATAATTGCGTAAAATATTTTTATTTTTGAAATAAAATATATGTAAATATAGATTCATTTTGTATAGTTATATGTCACAACAATACGATAATAAGTATTTATTTTAATAAATATGCATATTTAATTATTTTTATTTAATGCTAATTTTAATATATATTTATTCTTGCTAATTATTTCGTATATAATAATAATTCTAAATATTTCAATTTATAATTATAAAAATGTAATTACTGACATTTTGTAACATAAAATTAAACATTTTTGTGAACCAAATAATTGAAATCAGAATATCACACGCAAGTATGTCATGAGGGAATAATATTTGATTTGCTGTAGAAAGTATGGTTCTAAAAAACTTCCCATCATCAACCACGTGCGGCAGCTGTGCGTTATTATACACATGTGATAATTCTGAACGGAAACCGTAGCGCGTGCTCGCTATAGTAAGGAATGCATATGTCTCTCGGATATAGGGCTCTTTGAACGGATACCATTCAATTTTGAGATGAAAAATTGGATGCAACTTAAATTCAACTTATTGCTGAAACAATGACAATTTAGATAAGTCTGCATAATTTTCATTATAAATTTGTATTTATAAGAAAATTCGCAAGCACGAACTGCTGGTCAAAATTTGACCCGCACTTTGGTATTCGGTCGATGATCCTTCGAGGTGTGTGCACATAAATACCTGTATCTTATTGTAAGTTTAGAAAAGGGATAAGATAAGTAATGCAATTTAAGGATCAATATATACCGCAAAATAAATAATTGTTTTATTCGTTTTGTTACTAAACGTTACCAAAACCAGTCAGTTTTTAAATAAGGTCACTATGTCATATATTCCATTTTGTCCGTATTTTCCCTACTATATAATTTTTTAGAGCCATATTAACTTCATTTATTGTTATAGCCAGAATAATAGCGCATAACAATTAAAGGCGTTTTAAATTTTTTAGGCGCTTATTGTGCATGATTAATTTTTTTCACATTAAAAATAATATCTAAAGTTAAATGTACTATTGAGTTTTAATAAGTATAAACTTGAGATGGTAGTGTTGTCAATATACGTTTACGCTGAATACAATTCAAATCATTTTTGAAACAGTTTTACTTCATGAACATGAGCTTTGTTTACTAAAGTTCCATTTAAGTACCGACCGTAAGCATATCAGATCTATTATCGTACATAATCGTTTTTGAAGTTTGCAATTTTATATAAATTGGACAAATACATTTCAGCACGTGATAATATTAGGTGTATTAGAATTAATCATTGTATCAAAAGAACAATATGATATCGCTTTTAGTCATTGTCCCCTACACGAGCATATTACAATAAAATACAGGAGCAATAGAGCTGGCTAACAAAATTATGTCTGGGTATTACATTAGTGCTCAGCATGGCATCGTGGAAATTGTGTGTATTATATGACCCAAAGCACTGTATTAACACAAAGAGAATTGAAATAGGGCTCTGGTCCCATTACAAGCAAACTTGATGCACCGATATTTTGAAAGATTGTGAAGAGCTATCGAATCGAGTCGAGTACGTTATATATTTTGTACTGTCATTTATGAACGTTATTTTGGTATATATTATGGAGCGTGAAAAGCGATTCCTTTTATGTGATAGTTATAGAATACAACTCGGATAAAAACAATAATGAGACCCAGTTGTATAATTGAGATATTTATAAGATTTTTGCTTTTAGTGTATGGGGAGACCGGCTACGGTTGTGCCACTTTTTTGATCAGCAGTAATTTTGTTAATTTTCCAGTTAGCTGTGAGAAAAGTAAATTAAATAGTAATTTGAAATTTGTCTACGTCACCCGAAAAGGACAAGAAATAATGCCACAACCGTCACCAAATTTGTCACAACCGTACCCAACGCACACTTTTGAAAACAAAACATCATTATGACTGAGATAAATCAACAAAGCAAAAACTAATTGTTGGTAAATAACTACTAATGTTCAACTTGCAAAATAACAAAGTGATTTATCTGTTATGAATTCGAACATGAAAACTTACTTTTGACTCTTTGCAATGTAATGACAGCAATGCGGTCTACAGAGCATGTTAATGTAAAGCAGTGATTCAAAGCAATATTGGGCACCTGTTCGAACAATTATACTTCATCTTTCTGCTTTGGACTCTACCTCCAAATAGTCTAGCTGTAATGACAACTGTCATCTGTCACTATCGTACCTGGGCTCCATCTACCTCCATATACACCTCCAAATGGACGGTTGATTGTCTAAACCTAATGAACGTCTAAACTGTGCACGTAATAATGGGCGACCTCTTATTTCAGTTATACTCGGGGCTTTCCCGAAGCAAAGCACGTGCTTGCAACCCTATGCTATAAGTTTGATCTACTTTGACCATATCATTAGCAGCTAGGTAACAAAGATAAAAGAGAAAAGATTATCAATTACAATATATTTAATTAATATATAGCTATAAGCAATTTAATTTTAAATTTATTGCATAAAGCGTAATATATCAATAACTCTAGCCACTTAGCGCTTGTATTTGCCGTGTATGTAATTGATTGCGAACGTGGCGTGCGGACGTAACATCCATTGATGGTAACACGCATATTTATTTAGTTATATTATTTATAGTTATATTATGGATATATATATATATATATATATATATATATATATATATATATACATCTAGTATCTACATGTGTATCTTTATTACATATATGAGACACATTCGTGTGTATAATATATTCATGTAACTTGTATATTTATGAAGAGCATTGGCGTTCAAGTATTCATTTCGTAATGTTTGTGAGAAACAGAAAATGTCATTAATGAAACTGTGTATGTAGTGTGCGAATACTAAATCAAAATGCAATCTATCTTTTTTTTTATTTTTAGAACCGCCAGATCAGTCAACAACTATCAAATAAATTCATCTTCATTTTTTACACAATAATATTTATTCTAAATATCGGTAATATATAGCAACTCATAAGCCTTTTATTTTATTATTTTAACAGCGATTAGAACTTAAGTATCCTATAAGCTGTTGTGCTGATTTGACTTCGGTTTTATAGATGGCAACCCAAACAGTTGTCTCACCTTTGGGCATATAATTCTATTATAACAATTAGTGTATAGTGATGAATTACTCTTGGCCAGGAATCACAAAAGACAGAATTTCATTATCATTCATAATATGTTTCTCAAAACTTTCTTTCCTCCCCTTCGATGGCAGTCACTGCTTGGTTCACACATATATCACATATTCTTGGTCGCTGCACGTGTTCATCTTTGACCTTCGTCGTATCAAAACTAATAGTAATACAGTTTTGCATGTGTATTATTCGCTTTGAATGCATTGTTTATTTAATAACCGTGTGCGATATGCAGGTGTTTCATAATCTGCGACAATATAAAAACTGCTAACGTCTAATATGTATAACGCTCACGTAACTAACGTCAACGCAGGTATTAAAGTGAATTTAACTATTTGAGCAGGATGTGAAAATAATCAATCAATAAATCATATCATTATTTATCAGATTATTTTATTTGAATAATTTAATAATCAAATCTAAAATGTAATAAAACAATATAATAAAAATTTAATAACGCTTACTTTGACTTAAAAATTTTATATGAAAATTAAGAAGGCGTTTGCTATTAATTTGCCCAATGAATCTTCCTATTGATAACCACGATTTGACTAGTCATGCTTACGATCACATCACACATCATCATCTGCAAGCTTTTTGGCAATATACAAATATATGCATACATGATTCACACAATTTAACAATAACAATTCTTTCGCTTCATATCAAGTAAAAATATCGGAAACAATTATTGAAAAATGAATTGGCCTATTGTGCACAGTGTGAATTTTAATCAAACAATCGTAACATTTACTATGCCGTCAAAAAATTCTGATAGTGTTTTTAATTTATGGTTTCCGTTCTAATAATGTTGATTGAGTTGATAATGTACCTCAAATTAAAGTTTTCTGAGTATTATATATAATTTTTCAAAAAGAATAAATGATAAAATTAAAAGCTTAGTATAACAGATAATCTCCACAACTAAACTCAAGTTTTGACTTAAAAAAAACACGAATTTGCCATACCTAAATAAATGGATAGAACATCAAGATCATTCGTCACGAATTCTCATCATTTCTCCAAGTTTTTTTTTCAAATACCAGCTCACTTGAACTTCCGTCTACGGACAACAATAAAAAAAAGTTCACACACATTAATATACCGCATCATCCCTTAAAATTCTGGGTATATTCGAGAAACGCATGTCCGACAAAATACCACAAGAAATTTGTATAGGTATATTATATAGACGGCTTTAATTCTATACCCACGTATCAGTAAAGCAAACTATTTCTTGATCATTGTTGCCAAACATATTTTTAGATTTCGAGCTTTTCTTGGCCTAATCCTCCGAGATGTACACAAGTCCAAATTTCTTAGAAAAAAAAAAGGTTCCGCACAGACTTTTTTTTGACAAATACCACTTCTTATGAAGGGTGTTGTTCTGTGGAGGACTACTAAGATATTTTATACGTATATGAACTCAATAGTACAAAAAAAGTTTTTTTTATTTATTTATATAGAGCAGTGATGTGATTTATGGCGATATTCTGCAAGCATGGAAATTAAATTTTTATTTTATGACAAATGGATTTAAAAATATTTTAATGACAGATTATGTTCTGCGATCTTGATTCTTAACATCATAAGAACATAAAACGGACGCAATATTATCGGAAATTTCAACGGAGGAAAATATTATATCAATAAATATGTGAAAGGTATCATATAATTACAGTTTATAAAGTCACACAATTATAAGAAAATATGAATTCTAATGAAAAAAAATTATTCGACAATGAGGCCTTAATGGTGTACCAATTTTCTAGATACAAATAAAATTGCCTATAATATTCGCATAATTCTGTTAATGTAAATTGCTCTTAATTTAGAATAAACTCGTTTTTGGATGTTTCTTTACGATATAACTTGATTATTTCTGAAAACAATAACAAAGGTGTAAACAATAAAAATAGTAAATAATAAATTAATTTAACAAAAGCGTTTTTACAAGAGATAAGTTAAATAGTTATTCAAACTATGCTGATAATTATTTTTGACGAAATACCAGATCTAGGGTATATAAAGTGTTAACTTCGTAAAACATATACCCTTGAAATTTATATTTTGCATGGGTTGAATAATGTAGCTATTATATCGTAAATTCTCTTAAAATTAAAAGTAAGATATCGAGTCTATTTGCCCCCTGGCAGTTGCATTTTACCCCGCTTATGGGGTAAAAAGAATCAGGTGACAAATTTTGAAAAAAACAACATAAAAACATATTTCTACAATGATGAATTAGCTGGAAATTTTACTGAACATAGTCAGATGGTTATGTATTTTGGGGGTTGGTGTTTCATAATAATTGTTCATAGTCAATTGGACCTTTGTGCCCCGCCATATTTAGTACGCATTCATAATTAAAAGATGAATAATTCGGTAAATTTCTGGAAGGTATATCGTATATGTCTAGTCTATTGTAAACAGACCTAAGACAATGTACTGATATCGGCACTTGCTTACATTGAATCTGTAATATGATTAAAACTGTAAAATCGCGAGCTATGCAAATCCCGCAAGTCGCTCGGTGTACAACGCCGAGTTGTCGCACGGGAAGGCGACAGGAGAGGAACGTTGCATTGTCGATCTGTTCTATTATGCCAGTTCAGCACATCCGACATTGAATTCTGTTAAAGAAGAAGACATTTCACTTCTTCTATGATGTTATCGACGTACACATAGTCATCCTAGCACACACAAATAACGTTTTATTGAACTTACGGTAAACGGATGTACGGTTATGTATGCAATTAGAATATATACGTATGAAATGCGTCCGAATCGGTCCCGTGAAATAATCATCTAGGTAGTTTGACAAAACTTGAAAAGCTACCAACCCCTTAGAGCGGTCTCGCTTGCTTCATTCACAGTAACCAACATAGTTTAGAATTTAAATTCCGACGGAAGAATGTTACATTGACACTTTATAATTCAAAAAGATTAATGAAAGGTGTTTTCTAAATTGTTACTTAAATAATATATAGCTAATAAGAATAATTAATTTAAGCGCTCTCTTACATTATGCAGGTCTAATTAATGTCACTGATATTATCATCGGTAAATTTCGTGTTTTGACATTATATATATTTACTATCATCATTAGTGACATATTTGTGAAAACATTTTATATCCAAACCGTTAATTATATATTCTTCTTCCGATTATTTTAGTTATTATAAACTTTGACTACATCGGTCACTTTGTTTTTATTATCGGATCTATTAACCACTTTTTGAACTGGCGATATAACAGTAATGCATAGTTCGTCGTGATCAGCGGATATTTAAATATTGCGATGTAATGATATGCTCATCTATTTTTTATAAGCGATTGGTATTGCTGTCGTCAATGTACACATGTTAGAAATCTATACAGAAATATGTGTCATTGAAGCGTGGGATCTATTACAACCCATAAGTGTAGAAAATTGTCCTTGTACTCGTGATTGTTTGATGTATGCGTTCCGCATATTTGTTATATTGACAGTGGCGTCAAACTGAATGAAAGTATAAAAATAGATATAATAGAACGACAAATGTGTCAATTTTGCTTTGCGAGTATTTGATATCATAAGTTTCCATACCTATTCAAATAAAGCTATATATATCGTCTATAAATTTTCATTCTCACGATCATTACTCAAAAAAAATCACGACAAATTTGCTAAACAAAACGAAAACACACGATCATTACTCAAAATTATCACTGACACACACGTGGGGAGTGATAAGAGCGAAGAAATGATAGATGTATGGTTAAATTTCATACCTGATGTCAAGGAGTAGTGACATCTGTTTTAACGTGGAAATATAGATAGCAAAATATTATTTATTATGCATACATTTCGAGTCTTAATCTGACCCTGTGTTATATCTATTAAATACATAACTATAAATAACAATAACATGAAAATTACTATTAAATGCATGGCAACGACAACATTCAACTGAACTATTTTCTACTAGTTAATGATTAATAGACCAGTTTTTTGAATTGGGCAAATACGGATTATTCATGCAGTTCTACAAATATCGCACGATACATTATGAATATTCTCCAATGCTTAAATGTGTCAAAACCAACCGGATATTTGGAAACCTCATAAGTTCAGAAGACACGGAGAAACTGAACGACATTGTCAACTATTGTATGGTAATTAAAACAAAAACTCTTTTTCGTCGGCGTTCAAAGAAGGCATTGAATTATAAACAATGAGTAATATTTAGTTTTTTGTTCTTAATATTCTTGTAAGTAAATAAGTATGACTACATTGACTGCATGTTGTTTGGTGAAGCTTTATTATCTTTATTTCTTCCTTAAAAATGAAATATAATTTACTTAGATATATAATATAGCCAAATTTTATGCCTAACTTTTAACTTTTAAAGTGTGAAAATGACATATGTTTTCATAAAAAGCGGTTATTCCAAATGAGGTTTGAATAATAATTGAACGCGCATTTAATCGCATTAGGTATATACTTTTAATTTAATTTTATGACGCATACACCGTTTTACTTGGCTGTTATACAGACTGTGCCATCTATATGATACCGTTGAGTGTGTTTTCTCAGTCAAAAACCTCAAGTAATAACGGCTCATGACAGATCATTCCTTCGCCTCACAAGTCAAACTTTGTCTACAAACAACATCACATAAAATCGAGTGTACATAAATAAGTATATGTATGATTACGTCCCCGGCCAATAAGGTGGTGTGCTCACTTGCTAGATTCCCATGCGTAGGGCTTGTTATGAGAATAATGTATGATTGTAAAAAATAGCTATAATGCCAAGGTAAAAAAAATTCTTTGGTTTTCATAATATAATTATTCAAAGTCAAATTGAACCCTAGTGCCCCGCTCTACCCTACTAATCACAAAATTTACTATATTTATGTTGATTAAAGTCAATATATTTATTAAATTATATTTTAAAACTTATTTTCAATTAAATTATACAGGTGACTCGTCACCAGCTAATTCATCACTGTAGCAATGCGTTTTTTTGCTGCTTTTCAAAATTTTGTCACCTGGTTCTTTTTATCCCATAGGCGGGGTCGAATGTTAAAGGGATTTAGCGAAATAATAGTTACATTATTCAACCAATGCAAAATATAAATTTCATGGGTACATTCATGAAAATATAAATTTCATGAGTACATTTTTACAGGGGCAACTGTATATAAACCTCCATCTGGTATTTCGTTAGAATTATTCATCAGCAGAGTTGTAATAACTAATAATTTAACTCATCTGCATTATTGCTTAATTGACTTAATTTACTTTTTTAGTTACTATTTCTTATTGTTTACTCCTTTGCCAAGGTAAAGGTTCAGTTTGTCGTTTTTACCCGATATCAAAGTGATGGCTGGTTATACATATTTTTCCCTTTGCTTTCAAATATTGTTGTTAAAAAAATCTGTACTTGTTTTTGAGATATCGGTGGTAGACCTTTTTATCCGTGGACCTTTAAGCCCTGCTCTATCTTACCTAGTTATATTTTTAATTTTAAAGGGATTTAGCGAAATAATAGTTACATTATTCAACCAATGCAAAATATAAATTTCATGGGTACATTCATGAAATATAAATTTCATGAGTACATTTTTACAGGGGCAACTGTATATAAACCTCCATCTGGTATTTCGTTAGAATTATTCATCAGCAGAGTTGTGGTATTTCGTTAGAATTATCATCATCAGAGAGTTGTAATAACTAATAATTTAACTCATCTGTACCATTATTGCTTAATTACTTAATTTACTTTTTTAGTTACTATTTCTTATTGTTTACTCCTTTGCCAAGGTAAAGGTTCAGTTTGTCGTTTTTACCCGATATCAAAGTGATGGCTGGTTATACATATTTTTCCCTCTGCTTTCAAATATTGTTGTTAAAAAAATCTGTACTTGTTTTTGAGATATCGGTGGTAGACCTTTTTATCCGTGGACCTTTAAGCCCTGCTCTATCTTACCTAAAATTCAACTATTTACTTAAATTATCTATCCTTCTCTGATCGTTCCAATTTAACGTTGTTATTGAGCTACATGAGCCAGAAATAAAATGGTATTTGTCAATTGAATGAATATAATTTTGGCTAATGAGCGTACTAATCCGTGTGATTAATCCATAATTTGTCTTCCTCTGTTACTTGATGTTGATGATCGTGCTTTCAGTTATATTTGAATCATATAGGAATAGTTCACAGTGAACAATTTATAACCGCGCAATTGATGTATTAGTGAATATAGTTTCAATATGTACACGCTCTATACACACTTCTCGCATGGAATCGTAAGCCCGTTCACTTCCTGTACTGTTCGGCGGCATAGAGGCACGCGCGTTCAATGTACTATCGTATAACCTCCTGGCTCGAAACGAAGTTTTGTGAAGATCGCATCACCACTTCAATCATCACTTTTGAGCGTTTCATAAAAAAAATCATTCTTTGTGAGAAACACTAATTTGTTGATTATTGTGTCGATCTCAGGAGCGATCGAGCAACTTAACTATACATTCTTCTTTCAATTGGATTGTTGAATTTAATTTAAATAAACTGCTAACAAAAGAAATTGATAAATTTCTTTTTTTTATATTATTATTGATAATGTAATGATTTTTTTTAACAATCAACTCAGGTAATAGGTTTTGTATGAAACTAACTTATAAAAAATAAAAATAACTTACATTACATTTTATTTTTATTTGTAAAATAATTTAAAATTATTAAGGGGGTTGTTCTTTTTTTTGTCACAAAAAATGCAAGATATTTGTTTTTGTTTTTCTCGAAATGTATTTATTATAGAGACGTGCGGTTTTTTTTAAACAAAAATTACAAAATCATAGAATATTAAGAAATTTTATATTTTTTTTTTTGTCGCCGTCATTTGTTAACCAGGGGGCGCCAAAGTGCACATTGCAAAATCGATCTCTTTTGCGGTGCCACAGACAAATCCATTGCGCATCGCCTGAAACAAAAAAAAACGAAACTACGTTGAAGAAGAAGTTTGAATCCAGTCCCCCTACCAAAATGAAAGAAAAAAAGCAAGAAGAAAAAAAATGGCAGCTATTTTAAGAAAAAAGTGTTACAAAGAGCCTTTTTTTGGGACGAGAAGCTTCGCAAATTTTTTTTGCGTAATGTTATGAAGTTGCTTGAGGTAGGGGGACTAGATATTGCAGTGGTTTACAAATTTAAAAAAAATGCAAGTCGATCCGACTTGTAATTTTTTTTAATTTGTGGCACCGCATTGAAAAAAGTCAATTTGAGAAAAACGTATTTAAAGTTTTTGATATAATGTACTAAATACACTATTTAATTCAATGTACGAAATACACCATGGTGTTCAAAGATGCTGACACATTAAAACGGTCATGTGCATGAGGTATTATAATGAAAAAGGGGCAGCTGGCATACAATAGCTCGCGGAGCGATAAAAAAACGCTTTCAGAGGATCATACATATAGAGATAAATATATCTATAACTTCGTCAAAAAAATAGATATTGAGATGATTTTTTTTTTTAAATAATTCTAAGGTTTTTAGCTTTCATAATATCAAAAAATCTCAAAACCGAAACAAATAAAAATAAAAAAAGAACAACCCCCTTAACGTTTAATGTTTATTGAATAGTTTTTTTCCTTTTTTTGCACTAGCATTTAGCCACATAAATTATTTTTATTTTTATATCCTTTTTCTATCCAATAGTATCTTAATACAAATTAGCTTAATTTTTACTAATTCTTTTTTCTTCTGGGTTATTTTCTTTTCTGGATCCATCTTCTTTTTCTTTTACTTAACTTCTAAATCTGTCGAACTTTTACATGATTTTGGGTTACTCCACACATCTTCCATATTTACATCTCTATTTTTTTTTAGAAAGTGTCAGGAATCGAACGCGTGTGGGTCGGACATGCTACTGACTGAGCTAAGCCCGCCACGAATAATTTTTATTCAGTTCGTTAAAAAAATTAAATTTTAATATGTTGTTAACAAGTAAGCCTTACTTATTATTAAGTTGACGATTATTTGTGAATGACGCACAAGCATATTATTTCATTATTTGATCGTGACGATAATTTCGACAGAACATCTGCAGTTAATAATTTTGCAACCGGTATTGCATAATGATTATAATTAGAATACAGCAAACCTGGCAAAACGCTGGAGATACATAACTAATCTATTCCTCCATTGTCTAAAGGTTACATAAACTAATCATTTTGCAATGTATCAACCGCGGCTGTTCGAAAAAACATAATAAATATAAGTGATATTTATTATCATATATAACAATATAAGCGGTGATGCAACCTTTGTAATATAATATTAACGACAAACTATTTGGTTGCTTATGAATTTAACGCCCCGCACGCGCTCTATTTCTGGAGAAAAAATCCTAATGTTGCCCACGCCATACTTTCGATGATTTTTTTGTTCTTTAGTTTGTCATTTTTTTTCTTTATTGTATAGCAATTTTTATACCTGTCCTGAATTGGCCACCATGTAAAATTGTAGGGTAAAAAAATGACTTCAAAAAATGACTTTAAATACAAAATCTCCTGACCATAATCAGAGATTTTGATAGCTGACGTATGGGATGTAGTCCTTTGCCAAAATGAAGTTTTTGTAATGCACTAAATTTATGAAAATATTATTGCAGTAACTAGAGCTGCCTGGCTTAAAATTCATTATAATACCCAAGCGACTTTGCTGGTAAATTATAATTATAATTAAAAATCTGTTTTCTAATGAGGATTTTCCTAATAAAGTTAGCATAGTTAAGAGAATAAATATTGCATATTTATTTATTACGTATTATTAGCTATCAATAGCTTCAAACTAGTCTATAACGTATCTATTTATAATGTTCTTGCGCGCATTAAAATCACTGATATGAAGTTTATTCATTCAGTCCGAATGAGAACAACGTCCGAGGGACAGATCTGCACAGATCATCGATATACTCGAGCAGTGTAAAATCAGCGCTCGCGCACTCGGTTATGTGGGTATTGGTGCGTTATTGCGTTTTCTTCTGTTCCCGTCTGTTATATTACTTTGTTTTGCATTTGCTCGTTCATAGATACATGTGTAAGCAGCACGATGTGATACGAGTCAGTGTCCCACAAAATTAGATAGTACAAAACGTCTCTCTTTGGCGCCTTTCATTTCTGCCGGCATCGGCATCGGCATCGACATCGACATCGACATGGCTCAACAGTAATTACATGGAATCATATTACTAGGAGCTTTCGTGGTTTTAACTTTAAAAGATATGGCAGATGAATTAAGCCGAAGACACACATGGAGCCAATGTTACGGTACTATCTGCGCCTGAATTGGTAGTAACAAACTGTCAAAAAGCTTTCTATTTGCGGTGCGATTAGGCTTTTCAGACATAAAACCTAACCTATAAAACGCGCAATGTTATCATAAGTACATCTTCCTGAAGTGCCGTCGAAGTCGAAGACACATACGTGAAGTTAGGTTTTGTGTGTAAAACGCCTGACCGCACAGCAAATACATAACAATTTGACAGTTTTTGCTTCCAATTCATATGAAGACAGGACCGTAACATAGCGTTGCCGTAACATTTCTATTTTATCGGAGAATTGGCTACATAGTTATATTTGACTTATAAAACGGCGATTTTGTCATATTTCATTGGCGTTTCGAGTTTGTTATTTTTAATATTTAATTACAAAGTCAATAAATTCTTAATACGTGGTTCTTTCACATATTCCACACACTCTTTGCTTATTTCGACTTGCGTACTTCCCATCCTTGATTCTATTTCTAGGAGATCCATACCTAATGCAGCGATTTCTGATCTTCTGCGGATAGTCAATAGGTGAAAGAATTTCTTCCGTTGTTTTTGTGCGATGGGTATCGAAGATGAAGATAAAAGATATCGAAGAAGCAAAACGTAAATACAACACGATGTTGTTTGTTGGATATCTTTCAAACGTACCTATAGTTTTTTTTCTCGGCGACTTGTTGTTTTGTTCGTAGCGCTCACACTGGTGAGAGCAGGTATGCCATGCCGTGCGAGACGTGAGCGCGTATGGATCGCGAGGAATGGTTCAATTTGATCGGATACAATTAGCGTGAACATTCTTTTATATTTTTGTAGTATTTTTTCTATCTCTATTGAGTTTTTGAAGAAAACTGGCGTCGTCTAAACGTTAAATTATGATCCAGATCCAAATACAGACATGATAACATACTAAAGAGATACGCATCGATTTAAGAAAAAAAGGAAAACAAAACTTGAGATTTGGTCAGATTCCCTCAAGGCACGTACAAATTAGGCGAAGGCGAAGTGTATATATTGTTTTTTCAATCTTGATATTTATTCAATTTTCAAAAAAATTCAATAATCTAGAGATATTAATAATTTTACTTTATGACAAGTCATACACTTTTTTATTTACTGTTTGAAAATAGCATTGGAAATTGAGCTGGCTAGGCTGTAGGATTCTGAATTTTGTAGTACGAGCCCTCTAAGTTATTATGCGCACTAAGTTCAGTAATGCTAATACAGGGTCAGTTTTTGGTACAAATTTGTATTCAACGCCCCCATTGTAATATTAATATATATTCACTGGAGGGTTCGATGAGTATGAGTTACAGTTAAAGGGAGATATCATTCAATTTACTTTATACGATGCCCGGTTGAACTAACGATGAGGTATTGAATTGAACTGTTCCAAGTTATATTTGGTTAGTTGGGTAGTAGTTAATGGCATTATGGTATAAATATTCGTTAATAATAGTTATTTGTTTCAAAATGAAACAAGTTGTAAGATTTCAATTGAGCATTGAGATATGATAAATCATTTCATGCTTTTGTTAACATTCTTGAAGGATTTTTAACTGTATGCTTACTTATGGATAATTACTTATTAATTGAATTATTTTTTATATTGAGAAGTGCCGAGTTACCTTAAAATAGAGAAGTTTTGTTTAAGTGTATACTATTTGAGGCAAGTTAATAGCAGTTATCTATTATTACAAAAAAAAAACATTTTTTCTATATAAAGTTATGTTGGCTATCAATTTTTCGATAAAAATGGAAAGCTTAACCGTCAATGTTATGTATCAGTGCATGAGACTTATGTTGCGTCACACTTATGTTATACTAGGGGTTATACTAGTACCGGTATGAAATATACGGAAAAATGAATAGGGTTTTGAAGCGACTAAACAATAGAAGCTCCCGCGCTACTCCCTACATTATTAGAGGTTCACTCAATAGACGCCTGTGATATATATATATATATATATATATATATATATATATATATATATATATATATATATACTCTTAGTCGACAGGCCAACTGTGGGAAATTTATACGTATTTCATAGTCGGGTGGAAGATGTTCACATTGGATTTATCAACAGTTGAACATGCCTCGTTTGCTTTTATCAAAATATTAAGACAAATTTTAAATTCAATGTGTTATGTTTTTAAAATAAAATGCACATAACTTCAGATTTTTTTACTGCCAACATTTCATTTATAGCGTTTGTTTATGTTTAAAAATCATTCTAATTATCATGCTTTTATTATAAGTACATTGAATAGCAGTATTTATGATTTAATGTTCACAAAACGGAAACATTTCATTATAGATCGTTAAATACCTTTTTTATATAAAAAGACATTTATCTCTTTGCCGATATAATAATGTTGTACAACTCAGCGCATTGCGGCAGTGTGTACTCACGATTTATTAGAATACATTATACAAACAAATGATTAAAGTGTACAATCTTAACCGGCCATCAGCGACGGTGTTCACGTGTTTAAAAAAAGAACGGAAGACCATTGTAAACAGACTTCGAAGAGAGACTGAACAAAAGTGTGACGTACGTTACATTATTAAAACATTAGGTCTATTTAATCGGAAAATTTTCCATATCCGAGGCTAACGACGGCTATAGCGTTATGTAACGTGGTATTTTTAAACGAAATAACTATTTTTTAAAGACTATAATATAAATAACTGGCGCCTGCTCATATGACTTGTTTTAAATACATTTGTTATGCAATAAGAAGCAAACTTATTTTTGCTTCTCGTTAATTTAAAATTTCCAACAAAATGTTATTGGTTAACGAATAAAATGGTGTACTTTCTAGTATATTTACAATTAATCATCCGATAATAATAACCGAATTTAGTAGTCAATAGATTCCAATGTTGCCGCATTAAGCCTCATTCCACATTTTGGTGCTTGGGCATATATCCGGGAGCTTCGGGCAACACTGTATTCGCGCCCTCCGCAAATCAGCGGGGTTTCCCACCGATTTATCGCACACCCTTCGTGCGAAATCTTTTTCCCTGTTTCGTAATACAGAAAGGGATATATATATATATATATATATATATATATATATATATATATTAATGCATATATCGACAATACATTTATGCATATACAGCGCGTAAGTTGAATTCAAGCCCACACTGAGAAGCTTTTTGTTCGCATGCTTTGTAACTTCCGTACCAAAATCAGACCCTCAAAAAGCTCTCGACTCATCGGCAGCATGCGCACTGTAAAATACCGATCTTAAAATACTATAACTGAATCTGGAGTAGTTGATAATGGTTGTTCCCTAATTTCTAATGATGTTAACACGTTAATTCCCATGTTAGTCATATGTGTCTGACGCTAAGACGTTCTGCTTGAGCCATGTCAGACGTACGCAATTTGGTAGTAGAAGAAGAAAAGTTTCAATATAAGGTCATATCAATCATATATGTGTGATATAAAAAATAGAGTTTTTCCGGGAATTTTAGCAACATTTTTTTTCTTTGATAATTAATTTTTCTGATATTATCGTGGCGATTGGCGTGTTAATATTAACAAATACATCATCATAAAGTTATAAAGAGTTCATATCTTTTGAAAGAGAATTGAGCATGATTTCAATACATAGAAAAATTTTATGTTCATATTCATATTATCACTAATGCTACTAATAATGCAAATATAGCAATTTAAATAAAAATTACTCCACTAGAAATATTACACTTTGTGAAGTGTACCATTATTTTGAAGTCAATATAGAACTAAATAAATGGCTTAAAAATCAATAACATCTTGACACCCTAAACTCGTTCAATAGTATGTGATAGAATCATGAACGCGACATATCGAGTGATGTTTAAAGTTATATATATAAGCGTGCGTGTGTCTATGCATGCATGAAAGTACAAGTTGAAGCATATGCATTTGTATGGGATATTTCTAGTAATATGTGTGATATGTCATAAATACAATACATATATATTTGAATAGTTCATTTAATGAGAAAGCTCGAGTTAGTTTGTAAGGTAGTATATACATGGGGGCCAATATATTTGCAAGCATATCAGAAAAAATAGTATTTGATTTTATCCGTGAAAATTTAGATTTACATACCATTCAAAAATATGCTCCATAACTGGCAATTTAGAAACTTATGATTGATTATACATATATCATTTTGTTTGTTATATTTAATTACGTATTACGTTTTCGGTTACTTTTTTCTTGAATTTTCTAAAGAAAAATGACCATGAAATTTAAAGCAGACGGCTTTGACTGACAGCGCAAATAATAGAGCTATTTGGAACACTAGCGCCATGTCTAAAGCAACTACCCCGTTTTATTATGCGGCACACTACCGCTGATTGCAAAACACTAACATACCAGCTGCACAATCGATAGATGTGCTGCTATACGCTGACTAGGGTAATTTCTTGGTGAAGCCCGAACTCACCGAGCTTCAAACGGATTGATGTCATTTCAAACCATTAGCAAGCGTATTGATTCAGTGTTCTGTAATGACTATCAGAAAAGATACTTCTGATTAAGATAATATTGTAGTTCGAACAATTTTATTCATCACAATAGCGGTCAAGAATTGAATTATAATATTTCTATGATATTGATATCTGACCTATTGACGAATTCTACGTACACAAACACGCACACATATACATATAAAATTGAAGATATTGTGGTAGGATGATTAAAAAGTTTCAGATATTTAAAAAATTAGATAAAGAATTTATTTCCAGTGGACCATTGTTTTTAGTTCATTTTGGTTATTCGAAATTGTCGGAAGTAAAATCTTTATTTTTACGAACTTATTCACAATCAACGAGTAGTTAATTTAATAAAAACAATTAAACCATAAAAATTATTATACCTTTTTTTTAAATATTTCTGTTTTTATTCTTATTAATAGAAGTTGAATGTTAATTTCGCTTGGGATAGGAAATGAAATAGAAGTTGATGGCAAAAATCTGTTCAATTGTTTGTTCCGTTGGGTTTCAGTTTTCCCTTCTCCAATTTAAAACAATAAATAACTACGATATTTGATTATTTGCTAAATTCGCTTATCACTTCTTATCAAATGCCACATGTTGAATTGAAGCGGAAAATATACATGCACGATATTTTAAAATGGCAATAAACCTATTCGCAATATTAATGACATAAAAAAATGTTGCAAATCATTTATGACATATAACAATCAATTTACATACAAGTATTTAAAGTCGTTTTATTAGACTTATTATAAGACTTTTATTAGACATATAATTTATAAACATGTTGATATAAGACACTGCCTATGATTTATTAAGCTATTATAATATACGTTTATCGATAAACACAATTGGTAGGCATATAAAAGCGTTTGATTTGTTACTTTTGAGTATGTTAATGATAATCTTTTGTTAAAATAAAAAAAAGATTCATAAGCAATATTGTGTCTGTCACTCATTGTTATATTTTTGTATAAATTGTATTTTTATATAAATTGTAATACAAACTGTTTTTGCAATTATTATTTTCTTAGATTGTTTTTAAAAAAATATTTTACAAGATGAATAAAAGTGCAGATAATTAAGGCATACATTAAATAATAAAATACACTTTTAGATGTAGTTAAAAATAAGAATTCATAAGCAATATTGCAATTGAATTTGTTAAGTAATTTAGTTTAAATGAGTTTCGAACAATCATTATCAGTTTTGATAATGCTTAATAAGCTACGCACTATCATTATTTTATTTCATTATTTTCTCTTTATGTACGCCGTGTGTCAAACAAATCATACTCGAGTTGCGTGTGACTGGCTTTACACGATAGGTTGAAGGCTAACGCGGGTCCCCTACGCAAGCATGCCTCGCCCTGACCCGCTTGATGCTCAATGCTCGAATGCCTCTCTTCAGAATAAAGTGCATGCATATGAAAAAAGTCGGAATATGACTTCTACATGGCGATTTCTATATTTATATATAGATATATTTTTTTCAATATGAAAACAACTAATTGTATATTTTGATAGGATGAATAGGATAAAATATAATCATTCATAATTTTTGAGGCGATGCACGTGGATATTATAAAAACTATTTAAGATCATAAAAAGCGTTTATGAAATGCTTTCAATGATGAATGCTCCTCGAAATGGAAAAGAAGAGGGTGTTACTGAGAGGCTAAATAAGAGTAAGCCGAGATATTTTTTATGATTACAAATGGTGCTTAGAAAAAGTGCGTGGAAGATCGTGAAAATCTATGGTAACAACTCTAATATCGTCACATGTCCCATGAGTAGGTCAGTAACCATCGAACCTAACAATAAAGTCAAATCACCTACATATCTAATGCTATCAATTTCTAGTAGCACTCGAATCGAAGCATTTAACCGTTAAAACAACTAGTTCTGTTATATGCTCACTTTATTCGCGTTGCAAAGTATCTTCAACGCAGCATTATGTTTGTGCGATCTCGATACGATCAGCCAATATTGGCGATAGCATAAAGTAAAATTGTATTCCACTACTGATAGCACGATCGATTTTAATTGTCGAAAGCCTGTTCATTGCATAGGATTGCCCCTTTAGTCTAGTATTTATGTGTTCATTTGGACTTTCTTCTGGTCTTACGAATGTTGCACATTTACTAGAAAACGCGAGAATTTTCGAAAAAAATATGCAGTTTGATTATTTACCACGAAAACACATTTGTGTACATCATTACGTATATACATAATAAATTACCAACTATTGTTGAAGAAAGTTGATTTTATAGAAAAATGAATGTCACTAAATTATTACCACCAATTAAAAGATGTTGAGCAAATGTGATGTATATTTTTACTCCCACATATTTATATGAATTCTGAATTGCAAAGACCATATCGGTAGGAAAATTAAAACGAATTGTATGTTGTTAACTAATAATATTATATACCATGCCAGACAAAATGAATTGGGGAGGCGAAACAGAAATCAATTATTCAGTGGATATTTATATAAAACTGAAATAATAAGATGCCTATAGATGATTTTTTTGCAAAACGGCAGTAGTTGTAATAAAAAATTTTGCTTGCAATTTTAAACAAGCGGATAATTTTAATACGAGCAAAACGTCTCGTGTGAATCCGTTTGTTATTGTTACGGCAATTCACACATGTCAGTCTACTCGTAGCGATATTAACATCGCCGCGAACAAATTATGTAAATTCATAGAGTATAAAAGTACGTAGAGATTTGTATTCATATTGGAATATATAATGCTAAGTCAACATATTTCTATATCAGTAAGAGTCAGTTACAATGTCTTTTGTCTTGCATTCTTATCCTGGCCAAACAAAATATAATCATTTTAAAAAATATTTGGTCAATCTGATCAAATCTGAGAACGACATCATATGATATACACCATAGATAAGGAAAAATATACACACTTCTCATTAATAAATAATTTCTAGATATTATTTAACAAGCGCTTGTTGTTATCCAGCATGAAGTTAATTGATTGTGTTTTAATAATGATATTGTGAAATGAGGTTTTTGAAAGAACAATACAGATCTGTTATATTTTACAAATATAATCAGATCGTTGATTGCATTCGAAGTTTCTATGTTCACAAAAGCAGAAAAACAATATATGTATAATAGAATCATATATATATATATATATATATATATATATATATAACTGTGTGCTTGTATGTATATACATCCATAAATTTTGTGAAAGTACATATTGCTTATTATACGCTATGCAAAAGTTGTAATAGTTCTGCACTGTAATACTAGGTTGTATCCGTTAGCACTGTAGGTCAATCAGCAGCCATGTATTTTTATGTTATTACCGCTCAATTACATGCGTCGCATTTTGCAGCAATACAGTTATAAACATAGTTTACAATGCATTTCATTTGATTCGTTAATTAAGCGTAAAACAAAAAAAATGTAAACTAGATAGTGAAACAGGCAAGTGTCTTTCACGAGAATAAGCACACTAAACAACATGTAGATATTATATCAATTGTTAAGACTAGATTCGTTACAAAATTTAAATAAAAAACGTATATTATGAAAAATGTACTAACGTCTGAGAATACAATATTTTTTATTTATTGACGTGTTCATGTATTTATTAACTTAAAGTGTTTTTTTTTAACAGCAGCAACTATGGAGCAATGTCCGGTAGCGGCGGCGTGGTCGCAATGAACGGTGGCGGCGTTACTGACGCTCAGGCGGCTCTTAGCCAAGTCCAACAACAACAGGTTGTATCCGGCCAACAGTTTCATTCAGGAGGAGCAGGTAGCGCGAGTATGGTGGCCGCCGGAAACGGACCAGCCGCCGGGATGGCCATGCAGCAAGGAAGTCACGAATTTAGTCAGGTAAAAAAATAATCATTTACGAACAATATTAAAACTTTGAAATTCTTTACAAAACTAATTTAGTATCACAATTAATATTTCTAACGCAACTAACAGTAAATTGTCTTCTAACTGCCAAAAGTTATTTTTGAATTATAACAATAAAAATAAGTTTTTATGTGACTACTTAGAACTCAAAATAAAATTAGTAATTTATCTATTTAAATATTTTTAAAATCTAATTCGATTTTTACATATAATTTTTACATTGATCTAATTCGATTTTTACATTGATCTATTTTCGATTTGTAAATATGATTTTTACAAAATAGATGCAGAGTATGGTAATGCAACAGCAAAATCAGCAACAATATAATGGCATGAACGGTTATGGGCAGAGTCATGGGTCCCAGCAGCAACCAGGCGGCCAGCAGCGGGGTGGACCAATGGCCAGTATGGCGGCCATGAATTCCATGAATCCAATGGCTCAAATGGCTAGTCTGGGGATGGGTGGTATGCAAGGAATGCAACCAGGAAATATGATGGGAACAATGGGCGGCATGAATAACAAAATGGCAGCAATGCAGCAGCAACAAGCGGCGGGTATGGCAGGTTATCCAAGGAGATTGGCACCATATCCATCCCCCGCAGTGCACATGACTCAGAAGAGGCAACAACAGCAGCAGCAGCAAGCTGGATACCCCACCGGATTTAACCCTGCCGCCACACAGTATCCTGGTAAGTGCGCTGTTAAAATTATATATAAATATGTAAACATAATATTGATTCCTGTAACTATAATTAAATAAATCTTATTTCATGTTTTGCAGCAGGCTATGGCGGAAATGGTCGACCTGGTTTCAGTCCTGGTCAATATCCTGCTCAACAGCAAACCATTGGGCCTGGTTTTGGAGGACCCGTGGCTCGCACTGGGATGCGTCAGAATACACCCCCTTATAGCGGCCAACCAACGCAATCAGCGGTACAACAACAGCAGCAGCAATACTTCAATGGAGGTCAATTCACGCATCAAACGGGACAGTATCCCGGAGGGCAATATGCAGCTGGACCTGGCGGATTCCAGCAAGATGTTTCATCCGGAATGAGGAGTATGAATTACCAGCATAGTCCTATTCCGGGAAATCCAACGCCTCCTCTTACGCCTGCCGGAAGCATGCCACCGTATATTAGTCCAAATGCGGATACGAAACCTGGATTTAATGACTTAAAACCTCCTCTACCTATACAAAGTGAGTATGATTGATAAGACTTTTCACACATTCATATTGTGATTGATACTGTAGCTTGTATTTCATATTATATCATTTTGTATCTCTTCCAGAAGATGATGAATTGAGGCTAACATTCCCAGTTCGTGATGGGATCATCTTAGCTCCTTTCCGACTTGAGCATAACTTAGCAGTGAGCAATCATGTGTTCCAACTTAAACCCACCGTACATCAAACTCTCATGTGGAGGTATGTGGTTGCAATGAAATTTTATTTATTCCTGAAAGTTCACATTAATGAATGTGACTATTGATTCTTATGAAAATATAATAAACCTATTTTTGATTCAGATCCGATCTAGAATTACAACTGAAATGTTTCCATCATGAGGATAGGCAAATGAACACAAATTGGCCTGCTAGTGTTCAAGTTTCAGTGAATGCAACACCTTTGATAATAGATCGAGGAGAAAATAAAACTTCACATAAACCGTTATACCTCAAGGATGTCTGTCAACCTGGCAGAAATACCATACAAATAACAGTGTCAGCTTGTTGCTGTGTAAGTATGCTTTAAATGTTCAAAATAATATTTGAAGAACACATTATATTGCCTATATAAAAATCCAATAAGAATTAGGTATTTATTTTCAACTTCATTAATTTTCAGTCACATCTGTTTGTACTGCAATTAGTGCACAGGCCAAGTGTACGAAGTGTGCTGCAGGGCCTTCTACGCAAGAGGCTTTTAAATGCTGAATTGTGCATATCCAAAATCAAAAGAAACTTTAGTAATACGGCGCAGAATACCAATGGTGGATTATCTAATGATCGGGATCGCGATATCGAAACTACTGCTCTTAAGGTATCACTCAAATGCCCAATTAATTTTAAGAGAATAACATTGCCAGCAAGAGGACATGATTGCAAGCACATTCAATGTTTTGATCTGGAATCTTATTTACAATTGAATTGTGAGAGGGGTTCTTGGAGATGCCCTGTATGCAAGTAAGTTTAAAATGCTTGGATAAATTTTATAAAATTGTCTTGAATTTATAGATTAGTTAAATACAAATTAAATATTGGTTACTCCAATGTTAAACAATCATTTAACTTTTCAGTAAACCTGCCCAATTAGAAGGACTGGAAGTAGACCAATATATGTGGGGTATATTGAATACGTTAAATTCATCTGATGTTGATGAAGTAACAATTGATTCTAGTGCTAACTGGAAAACAACTAAAAATATGTCTACTGGCATTAAAGTAAGTATTATAATCATTATATAAACTATTTGTAGTAATATAATATTTGGGATTTTAAGATTATTTTCTTATTTTTAATAGACGGAAGATGATAGTGGAGACACTTGTAATGGTGCAAAGCAACGCATGAATAAAGCTATGTCTCCTGGATCAATGACATTACCAACCATGAACAATTGGGATATGACACAAGCCATGTCCCCCTACATACCACCTGATATGAATTCAATAGCCAGTGGATCAATGATGAACAACCAAACTGGACCACCATCCTACAACCAGAGCCAGATGAACAGAAATGGCTTGAATCAAAGCACCGGATCTTCTGGTTATGGTGATTTTGGTTCTGGTCCTGGAAGTAATGAATACGCCGCAGGTGCTGGACCTCTGTCTCATCTTAGCGACTCTGTGAATTCCTTAGATCCACTGAATGCAATGGAAAAGAGTCTGAATGATCAGGTAGGTTTTCACAATTCACTTCATTTGATTGATTATATTAAACTCTAGTATTCTTCCATGTATTTGACATTATTTTGCACTTTAAAAAACTTATGATGATATTTCTATGATTCTCATATTATGTGTATTATAAGATAGTACATTACGAATCCTTCAAAAATATTTTTGATCATCATTCTGATGATATGTACCATGCATTAATATAGTATTAATAGGTTTTATTCAACTTGCAGATGCCTCATACCCCTCATACGCCGCATACACCTCATACGCCGCACACGCCAGGAGGAACGCCAGGATCGGCGCACACGCCTGGTGGCGGTAACTCGGGACCGCCTAGTGTACCCCCGCCACAATCAGCGGGAGGAAACAACACTACAACTTCAACTTCATCCTCGGCGTCTGGTGATAATGGAAGTTCAGCGATAATTAGCAACTCGATTGGCAGTAATTCTGGCAACAATGGAAATCCAAGTAGCGTGAATGGAAACAATGTCACGCAGCAAGGTCCAGCTAGTAATCATAACACGCTCAATGATGATATACCGTCAGATTTGAATTTTGATCCAGCTGCTGTAATCGATGGCGAGGGAACAAATGAAGGATTGAATGTGAGTATTTATAAGTAATTGTACATTTGTACATGTGAAGTATAAGTAATGATTATTGTGCTGGGTAGAATAAATATAAGGGCCTACTTTCAACACAATTTTCATATTCCAACAATCATTTTAATGCAAACCACGGTAATCATAAATTTTAAAAATATCAAGATTATTTCCAAAAAATTGTTAAAAACACTACAATTTCAAAGTTAAAGTTTGAAGGCATTTAGTGAGTTTTTTCATTTTTAAAATGCAGTTGGATTATAACTCCAGACCTTATTCATGTGTACCTATTCATATATTATCTGAGCAAGACTGTTTTATAAAAAGACTGAAGTTTTTTGTAAAAAAATTTTGTTTTATGCATGGTGAATAATTATTTTGAAATACACCATCGTGCTTATATATGGATAATTTAAACATATATGAAGAATCTAAAAACAAACTAATATAATAAATTCAATAATTTAAAAAAATGTCACTTTTCATTTTATTTATTCAAATTGTCTTTTTATGAATACAAGAACACTTGTATTCTTTATTTGCGGCATTTTTTAATTTTGAAAAGAAATATTCATATTATAAAATCTTATCTTCATATTATGAAGTCTATCTTTCTTTTTTTTCTCTTTTATTTCTGACTCAAATGCATATAAAACTAACAAATTTAAAACCCCAGCCTAATCAATATATTTAATCTATAAGGAGCTATTGGGCTAAAACTTAATGAGAATGTGTAATTTCAGTTGCTACCTGACAGTGTTGTGGACCCGATGGAACTTTTGTCATATCTAGATCCCCCAGACCTAAATACACCTCCATCAAGTGGTGCCTCAAGCAACGGAAACAATACGACCAATGATGACATATTAGCTCTGTTTGACTGACTGAGTCCCAAACCTGGTCTCAGGGATCAAAGAAAAACAAAGACCATCACAGATGCTGAATGTGATGATATATTGGCTCTGTTTATGTAAATTATATATTAATATAAACGAAGAAATCATCTACCCGAAGCCAAGAATCGGTTTGATCCCAGTTTACTACATCTAAACAAATTTTGAGATCAGGTTTGAGGAATTGAAAACCTTTGTAAATAGATGAACAGCCATTTCTCAATGGATATATCCATTTTTAATTTCAACACAAACTGCCAATGTTTGTGAGTTTTTAGATTTTAAAATAAAACAAACGGAGTATTCAACTCTCGTTGTAATTGTGATATAATTATATATGTATAGACACAGAATTAAATAATTGTTGTCACAAATTGTGGTCCAAGTTAATCAAAGGTATGTGAAGTGGAAAACAGTGTTTTGGATGTGATTATTGAAAATTTAAGGATATGTGAAGAATATAATCACACCACGTTTCATGATGCATTTGTTAAAAGAATGCAGTATGACACTACAAAAACATTTTCATGAGATTTTTTTTCAAGATCATATGTGTCAATGGCAATGATTATTAAAATTGAAACAGTTCCTCTACTAAGTTTATATTGAGACACTAAAGCAAGTTAAAAATAGTGAATAAATAAGCAGATTTATTTGTGAGGTTTCAACAGCACTCTAAGAACATTATCTTGATGATTATATAGTTCCAAGAAATATCTAAAGTTTATTCTAAATTATTAAGAAATCTTAAACTAGAATAAGGCAAATGTTAAATTTATAGAATTCTCAACAAATGGAACTAGCATTTGAGAAATGAGTTTTTAAATATTTTTATTTATAAAAAGTTGATGAAAAATTTTCAAAAACATTTTTATGAGATAGAGAATACACCTTAAGCTATATCAAAATCTGGGAAACAATTGTTTTTAGTACGATGCTAGTGAATCTTATATAATCCCGGGGAATCTAATTATAACAATTTTTTAAAAAAAACATAAAATTTGCTGATGTAAAGTATTGGCCGTATGTGAATAAGAAATTAAATGTGTGATAGCGTTGGACAACAAGTTTTAAAATAAAATTTAGTTAAGATATATGAATGAAAGTGCAAAAATATGATAGTTTTTAAATTAAAATGGAAAAAAGAACTAAAAAAATTGAATCGAGAGATTGAAAGATGATATAAAAGAAAGTTACTATATGAACATTGATTGTGTATTATTTGTATATAGTTTATTACTAAGGATAAAATATATTATATTTGAAATGGCAAATACTTATAAATTGGCCAGTTTAGTATAGTATTATTATATAATTATTGAAATTATTATAAATATATATTACTAAAGAATATATAGAAAATAGTTGTCGGAACCAAAACATATGTATAAATTAATTACCTTAAATCACTTCAGACTCATTACATTGAAATGGCTTTATGCACACAATCAGAAATATATTTAAGAGAAAAAATTCAAAATTTTTAGACTTATATTTCAAATCTTGCAGATCAACAAAGTCATTGCAATGTAATGGCACTTTAACTTACACATAGGGACTCAAAATTAATCAACTTTAAGCTAGCAAACCTTTCATTGAAAGTGGGTTGTTCTCAATATAAATAAATTTTGAGCATAAAAGATAATCATAGATCTGATGGTTTACAATAGGATAAAATTATCCCTAATGGAACATGTACTTAGATGCATTAGTTCAAGACTGATAACATTGAAATGAAATAACACATTTAATAACCTCATGTGTACAAATTGATATATGATGGAATGTAACAACTACTTACAACTGACATAAATGTTATGCCTATGTAAAAGATAAAAGTTTTATAAAAAAAAGGTTTTTTTATTCATAGTTGTTGATTGGCGAGAAAAAAACAGTGTAAAACTAACCAACAAATTATAAGTAGACAATTGTTCACTTACCTTTTTTTTAAAAGAAGTTCACTAATTAAATTCACCACTTTTGAACTAACAATTTTCAACAAATCACCAATTATAACGATTGTATCTCAACAAAGTAAAGTTTCCAACTGAATTGTACAACACACTTGATAGCATTGATACCACCATTAGGTGAATAAAGAGCCGAATGTCAGAACATCACTACCAACATAATTATCGAAAGTTCAATAGTTCGCGCGCATTCTCAGCTTTTATGCATCATTTTTATGTATATTACATTCATATCAATTTTATCTGTCGAAAAGGACCATAATATGAAAAAGAACCAATTAGTACTATTATTTTTATACTTTACTTCAATGCCATTATTCAAAAAGATTACTTTAAAAATCTCTTGGCTCGATACTTCAAAATGAATCTAACAGATATCTAATCAATACTTTTTATATTCTGAGTTAAAATCAATCACCAACAAAATAACGGAATCACACAAAGAATACATTTTTAGGCAATATTATAATAAATTCTCAAGATAAAAATATGTTGATTACTAATAAATGGTTAAATCTACGACAGTAGATTCCTGTAACTTAGAAACCCTGCGAAGTGTTTGTACATAATATAAATTAATAGAATTCATTACAGTTTCGTAGTTTTCAAATATACATGGCAATAGCATAAATTAATGTATAAAATTAATAAAGAACAAATTTACTTAAAATATAGAATTAATAGTAAATAATTGTAATATTATGATGTATTTACAACAGTTATTAAAATCAACATGATTTGGATCAATTAAGTTTTTATGTTTATGAAGAAATGCAAAATAAAGATTTAATGAAATTATTCATTCTTTTGTAATTTATTTTTGAAATTTCAGGTATAATAGAAAGACTTTAGTTAAACAATAAAATATGAAATTGGAATAACTTCAATTAAATTTTATATATGTACATATAAAAGTATTTCAGAATTCAAATTCGTAACGTGAAATGATACAAACGATATAACATATTATAGGCTCACGAAAAAAAGATTAATTACATAAATTCATTAAATTTTAATTTGGTATGCGATGTATAGATATATTGCGTCCTGTTTTGGAACTGATCACCGTTGACGTGCGCTCTTAAATAAAATACATTTCTGGAATACGAATTAAAATGTAAAGTATTAAATAAAAATAAATAAATACAATTGCATGTTCTTTTAGTTTGTTTAAAATATATCAATTTGAAATAGCATTGATTAGTTTTTCGCGGAAAGCATATTTTTTTAAATAAGCAGTTAAAATGTTATCTAATAGAAATTATAGTATAACAATTTTCAATATTAATATTTTAAAGTAAAAAGAAAAAAATGTGTAACCAGCCAAAACATTAATTTTACAAGAACGCTATCAGGAAATCGGAACGGAAATCAATCTTCATACCAAAAGTATTTTTTTTCGTTTGTAGTTTATTTTGGTTTTGAGCTCTTGTGTTTAGCTTATGATACCTGAATATAATTTTTAGATATACGTTATTTAATAATTTTGTAAAATGTAATGTTGTTTTCAAAATAGATTTTTTGTAAAATCTTTGTGGGGTAAAAATAACGATAAGAAATAGTAAACAAAAACTAAATTGAGTTAAAAAAAGCAATTTTATAAGAGATAAATTAAATTAGTCCTCTCTGTTAATAAATACTTCTTTCGAAATACAAGATCAAAGTATATAACGTTATAAGGGTGTATAATAATGAAATCTTGGTAAAAAATACTCCCATAAAATTCGTATTTTACATTGGTTAAGTAATATAGATCGCAATCGAAATCCCTTTAAAATTAAAAAAAAACGTTGGATCTGCTTAATCTCTGGCTGTCTCCTGTTACCTCACCCATAGGGCAAAAAGGGTTTGATGACAAATTTAGAAAAACAATTAAAAAAACTGATTTTTATTATTAGGAGTTGTCTGGGAATATTACTGTGGGAATATTACATGTTATGTGGTATCAAGTAGTTCATTTAGTTTAGACATTATAATTCTTGAAATTTTACATTTTATAAGGAAGTTCAGCAAAATGTCTTAAGGTGAAAAACCACTTAAAACTACTTATTTTATATTGTTAGAACCTCAAACTATTCCAAACATTTTGAAATATAAAAACATGTTTTGTTTTTCTTAACAATTGCAAGTTAAATAGCCAAGAATAATAACTGATTCATATGCATGACGTGTATACTCGTCAATACACAAAATTCTTGATATTTGTAGATATTTTCACCATGTTATAAAAACTCGAAATTATGAAATAAATATTTATTTGGTTCATAATACGTTAAAATCCAGCAAATGGCTTAAATGTGTCAAAAAGTTTTATTAAAATTGTTTCTGAGCTTATACTAAACTATATGCAGATTTACCCGTAATAGGTTCATTTTGCAAAACCATTATATCGTGTATAACATAAAAGTGTAAAAAAAGAACAATCACAGATTGTAAATACTTCTGCTACAAATACGTGTGTTAAACTATAACTATAAGATCATGGTATTTTTCTACTTCTAATCCGTAATGTGCACTTATAGCATAGAGCGTTGTTAGTAGGAGTAATTTTTTTTAAATATTTCTTGATTTAAAATTAAACTGAGTAATGGCTATATATCCTATATTTTATTATATCCTAGAATATAATTAAAATAATTTTTTCATAATTACTGAATATAGTAAACATTTCATTTTTTTTATTGTAATTTTGCATAATTTTCGTCATAAATAATTTAGTAAGTTATAGTGTGTGTAGACTTCGTAAAAATAATTTTGGACAAAGCCTGAGATAACAATCCTGAATCCAAGACAATAAGACAAATATTGCTTTTAGAAAAATCCGGGATGCAGAGCTGTTCCGGCCAATGCAGGAAGACGTTACCTTTTAAATCTATAAAACCACTTTTAACTCTTCTGATCAAAGAAATTAAATTCAACCACTTTCACCATCACTAAAGTTTCTTTTCAAAATGATAAAAATATCTAATTGAGAAGACGTAAATTTTCAATACATACTTTTAATATTATTTACATGAATACTATCGAATACTATGGAAATAATAAGAATATCCAATTGAGAAAGACGTAAATTTTCAATACATACTTTTAATATTATTTACATGGTAATATTTATATATTCATTTATATACTTATTATGATGTCTGTAGCTCGCTCTATATAATCGCCGGAAATGTATGAACATAGCAAATTTGTGCTCCATATTCACGCACACCTGAGATCCATATATTTAACATCTTTTCTATTTGCAGAAAAAAACATATTGCTTATAATAATTGTTCAATTTAGAGCGTGTGTATAATAAATTCCACCTTTCCAGCGGTTTTGAAGATACAGAGCTAAATGTGCAAAAATATGGCAGTTTTTGAGAGAACTAAGCGTCCGATTTGAATGATTCAAAGAACTTTCTGCTTGTTTAAACAAAATAATTACTTTTGAAATACATCGAAAATATTTCTGATTTTAATTGAAATTTTGACTTAAGTTCTAATATACTTTAAACAGATATTTTAAACTTCGCAATTCAGTTCATATAATTCTTATAAATATTAGATAATGTTACACTATTTATTTATAATAATCTATTTGAAAACATTTAATATTCCTCGAACATTTCGTTACGGTACATTTTGGAAGTTCCAGCAATTTGCCTTAAGGCGCGATGCCATACACACCACTAGTTTAAATATTGTTTTTTACGTAATTAAGGAAAAATCGATTAAAATAAAATGACAAGGTTGTAGATTTTTATTTATTTCACTATTCATAAAATAAGAATTAAATTAGAAACATGTTATGTTGATAAATATTAATTATTAATTTTTGTATAGGTTTTTTAAACATTTAAATCAAAATTAGTAATTATAAAGGTTTTTTTTTTTCTAAAAAAGCATTTTTTTCCAAATGTACCTGTGGAACAATTTTAAAGATTTGAAATAAATAAGCGAAGATTATTTTGAGAAGTTTTATTATATTAAACATAACATTACATTGTTTATCATTAGTTGTCAAGATACATACATACATACATGTTATATATATATACATTAGGGTGGTCCTTAAAATGGTCATTTTTGAATTTCCTTGCTCCCAGGGGCTCAAATGGTTCCAAATTGATAAAAAACAATTCTCTGAAAGTTTTAGCTCTTAATATTAACGTTTAGATAGAGCGCAATTCAATCAAATTTTGTATGGAAAGAGCATGGAAAATTTTTTGAAAATTTAAAAAAAATGTTCTAGGTATAACTTAACGACAAATGAATGAGTTTTATTCATTCATTTAATTGCTAAATTACATTTAAAAAACATTTCTTAAATTGTTGAAAATTTTTCCATGCTGGTTCCATACAAAACTTTGATCAAATTGCGCTCTATCTAAACGTTAATATTAAGAGCTAAAACTTTCAGAGAATTGTTTTTTATCTATTTGAAACCATTTGAGCCCCTGGGAGCAACGAAATTCGAAAATGACCATTTTAAGGACCACCCTAATATACATGCATGTTTAAAATATATTTTAATAATTATACTTATAACTAAATTGCAACTTTCTTCCACGCCACCCATGAGGTGAAGTTGCCAGGCGCGTTTTTTTTAATGTGGTGTCGCAACAGAAATAGATACTTTTATTCATATTTACGTATCTAACATTTCACATGGAAATGGATATGGTGTAAATACTACTAAGTATCGACTTCTGCAGCCCTATTCCATCTAATCTAACTTATTAACTAAATAAATACAAAGTTATAAACTTATAAATTATCCCTAACTGACCCCAATGCACCGCGAAATAATCGAAAGTACCCAAATATTGCCCTTAAAAAGCCCTTAGAACCTTCCGTTGCACAGAAAAAGTAAATTAATATAAAAGTGTATTTTAGTATTATAACGGTGAGTTTAAAGTTATAAAAAAAAAGTAATTACATGATGTACCCCCCTCGATCCACCATGTAAAGACTTGGAAAACACTTCATAGGTTCCCAGGCTATGAAGTGTAAGGTCAAATCATTTTATGATTTGCAATAGTTAATTAATTATTGTTAAAAAAGAAATTCGCGAAAAAATTGGAAAGGTTCACCCATTACCAGCAGGCCTGCAAAATCGAAATTAAGATACGCGATTAACTCCAAAAAAACGTATGACCGTTTTAAACCCAAAACTCTATCCCAAACTGATCCTAACTGAAGATTAATATAGTACAACAAAAATAATATAATATAACTAACAATACAATAACACTAATATAATATAACTAAGGTTTTTTCTCACATTTCATCTTGGTTTCATGTATATCCTAGAATCCTTGTCCTGGTCGGTCTTGAGTACACAACATTTGGTGATTCTGGTTGGTCTTGAGTTCACAATTTTCTTGCAATATTCTTGAAAAACACTTGCTTTAAAGGTGAAAAAAAAAACACGAACATCCGAGGTAATAATATTGATAAATATACGAACGGGGCCCCGGTAATATTATTATCAGAATAAATAATAACTAACTGATATCTAATTACTTAATACTAATAATATTAGTACAAGAAAACCTTAACATATGCACGTTCTCTTTTGATGGCCATTTGGCAGTCCTGGTACATCAAATAGGTTAGGTGGAGATTTTCTTTTACGGGTGGTAATAGTAGTTTTTGGTATTTATTCCTGTGGTAAATAGTGGCAGCCGATTCACACTGAAATAAAAATTTGTTTTATGAATTTTTCATATAATTTAGAGTTTTATGTCATAGTACCTTTTATTTAACTTGAAACAGTACATCTTCAGCAATTCACCGTCCGGAGAGACCCATTGTGCAACGAGCAAGAAATTTAAATTATCACCAAAATTGATTAAAACTAGCTGTAAGTGGAATTCTGTCTTAAGGCAATTAGGGCATCGTGCCTTAAGGCAAATTGCTGGAACTTCCCGTACCAAAAATTATTATTTTTTTTTTAAAACGATTAACATTTTTGAAAAAAAATTACTTTGAAAAAATAAGATTTTTGAGAAACTATAAATTGGACAAAAAATTAGTTTTATTTTGAAAAAAAAAATTTTTTTTTAAAAAATTTTTTTTTTAAAAAATTTGTTTTTTTTGAAAAAAATTTTTTTTTCTTTATTTTGACATATTGTGGAAGATCTGAACTTTTTTTTCAAAGCAATCGTACTGCTTTAACTACATAGGGACAAAATATAAAGCGCGTAAGCGCCGCGTCGCTGTCTTACGCATAAGCATTGGTACGGAACCGATAGGAATGTTAACAAAATGTATACTTATTGTTAAAATCTCTATAAAATGTCTGATAATTTGATGTGCATATGTCTAATGATCATTTTTGACCGCCAAATGGCTCATTTTTTTACTTTTTCCTCTATATCTCCGAAACCGCTGGACCTACCTTCATGAAAGTTGTATCGATTCTTCATCTTGTCAATACAAATAAAATGTTTTTTGAATTATTAAAATCGGACGCTCCGTTCTCTTAAAAACTGAGTTACCGTTTTCGGAACTTTTTGCCCCGTATCTTCGGAACGGCTTGACCTGCCTTTGCCAAAAACTAATCAGCACGTCTCCTTATCAATACGGATCGAATGTTTTTTGAATTATTCAAATCGGTTGATCCGTGTTCCCGAAATCGTCGACGAAAATTTGTATCCGCACATACATACACACACATACATACATACATACATACACACACACATACACACACACACACACACACACACACACATACATCCATTTTTTCTAAGGTATGCCAAAATGTTCAGAAACCTCTGAAACGTAAAGATATATAAAAATTTTCAGTTTCGATTTTTTTGCGATTACTATAACTTGCCCTACGGGAAGTTAAAAATAAGTAATTTAACAAAAAAAATTAAACGGGTTACTCACATCCATGAACGCGTATTAAATTTAAAAAAAAATATTTTAAAGTGTTTATATAACAAATGTATGTTATTTAGATGAAAGTATATGTATTATTTACAGATTACAGTGCATGGAGTTGCGCCATTTGTGGGAAAAACTTTGCAAGCAACCATACACCCACAAAAATTAATAAATTAATATTTATTAAATATATTAAATTAATTTAATATTGAAACGCGAACTACTCGAACCTATCGCGGGGGGTAGGCGATAGGAACGTATTAAAAATTGCGAAACGCGGCTTTAAAACTCGTTTTAAACGAGATCAAAATTATCCATCAAAGTCCTCGTACGAATAAAAAAAATAAAAAGAAAAAACGGGGATGCAAATAACGAAAAATGAAACTAAGTGAATAGAAAAATTCAAATTATCAAATAAAAGCTAATAAACAATACAATAAAAAACAATTTAATGCACAATAAATCCCTGAAGTTGTCCGCTCCTGTGCAAAACATTGTCCGATATTAATAGAACAAAAAACACCTAAGCAAAAATATATTAAAATATATACATTATGTAAAGCGTTTAATACAAAGATGTGTCACCAATTTATTTTAATTTTAAGTCAATAGAAAATCAAGTCAAATCGGATCAATCACAACACAAATTTCATGTCATGCATTTGAAAACAAATATATGAAGTTATTACATAACAAGAATTACTTTTAACAGACTTACCATTGGAAAGGTCACCTCGATCTCCAAATACACAATGATGAGATATGTCTTTTTGAGCTATTTATATAGGGTCAAAAAGGTGATAAATTTATGAATTGTTACCAGATGGTGTTAAAATTCCAATACTGTTATCGGATTAGTTTGTGGATTTGAAATGTTGAGGGCGCAATAGGAAAAATTTGTAACACAGTAGGAAGTCGTATGTTGACTAGTAAACACCTGTGCAGTTCACTAGTATATATATATATATATATATATATATATATTATATATATATATATATATATATATATATGTGTGTGTGTGTGTGTGTGTGTGTGTGTGTGTGTGTGTGTGTGATTAAAATAAAACGATGCTATATCTCCCGATGCAAATCAAAACTCAAACGAAATTCACGTTCCGTAAGGGTCAATAAAATATGTTAAAAGGACCAGAGATAATTACTAAATCGGTCTCATTTACCCTGACAATAAGAATATCTCCTAATTAAGTACGTGATTTTAAATTGTTAATTTTTTTCATAAAAATAATTCATACGTCCTATAGATTAACAGATCGATGATTAGATCGTAGCGCAGGTGATCCTTTCATTTATATTTTTTTGTTACATGAGAGAACTGCGTCATTGATATTCGATATAAAATATTGAATGCTATAAAAATTAGATAGTATAAAAATAAAACATAATTTATTATTGATTTAAATGCTGTATTATTACCGGTATTAGATTTGTGATATAACTATGTGTAATGGTACTTTGCAATTAGGAAAGTTGTGTGAACTACTGGACATCTGTAAATAATTGACTTAATTAGTAATGAGTCATTATACTAATTTGTGTTATAATAATATTTTGGCGTGAGCAAGAGTAAATATAGAATTGGATATAAGCGGCAGAATGATCAAATGGATCATATATTTTCTCATTGGAAATGTACTGCAAATTGGCGTTTGCTGCAGTTACATATATGTAGTGTATACATTTTTCTAGTTAGCTATTATTTTATTTTTATGATTCAAAAGCTTTTTTTATGAAAATAATAATTTATTTTGTTACTGATTAAAATTTTCTATATTTCAGGCATATGAAGTGTTTCCCTTTTACGGATATATTAAAAAAAAATTTTTCTATCCATTCATACTTTTTTAATTATTCGAATTGTTGAATTTATACGAAAATTTAAAGAATGAGAATTCATTTCTCATGTTATATACATATAGATAACATTTGTTTGTTATTTTTCTGTGAGTGTGGATGGTTGTGCCCTCCCCCTTTTTTGTATGATTTGATTTTGTGACTAATTCATCGCATTTGAGGGCAGTTTTTCTGTCTTTCCACGCAGATAAATGTTCAATTTACCATTTTTATTCACTTGCTTCTCATATAAGGTAAATTAACAAAAGTATGGCTGATCAAAAAATAGTTACACAACCGTTTCCTTACAGCTTATTTAAAAACAAAATAATAGATAAAAAAAATAACATTTAATACTAAAAAATTATAAAATGTTGACTTAGCATGTGTAAAAATAAACTAATCAGGCATAATAGAATTCTCCAACAGGAATTAAGGAAAAAAATCTCAGAACCTTACAAAAAAATTATTAACTATTGACAGCTTTTGAAAGTAAAAACATAAACTTCGCTCATTTATACTGGTGGAATATAAAAAGATGAAAAAAGATTCTCGAAATCTTCTAAGGTCAAAAATTTGGTGTATTTTGAGAAACCTGTCTCATGACTTGTTAACGCGCTGACTTTGTGTGGCAAGGTCGCGAGTACAAACCCGCACTCTGGACAACCTGATATCGTGCAGTATCGATTTCCATTTTCTGATGCCTGATTTCTTTCAAGTTCTGAACTTCCAAAATATTTCAAAATAGAGAAAACATTTTTCATTTTTTCAAAAATTTATGACTTCAAAAATGTTAAACTTTAAAAAAAAAATAATATTTGGCACGAGAAGTTCCAGCAATTTGCCATAAGGCACGACGCCATGCACCCCTCTAGTTAGTACTTTTTCTGCAATGCTAAAAATTAATAGAATCCGTGCAATGTCAAAAACAATCAGCTGTTTTCTCAACCATCCACACATGTGCAAATTATTTATGAGGTAAGCCAATATGTTCCATAGCTTCTAGATATTCTTGAAATTCAATAATTTACTCTACGAAAAAATACAGTAATAACCCGCTTAACACGGGGGATACGTTCAATAAAAGTAGAGCGTATTGCGAAACAGCGCTAAACGGAGCTATCTTTGCATGGAAATATTGGGATTAAAGAAAGATGGCTAGAAAATTGGTTAGGTATTGAATTTAAAAAGTAAGTTTTTTCTAATAAAAATAAAACCAGACATTTACTTCTTAAAGCTCAAATTAATACCACATCATTATTTCTTGCAAAAATAAAAACAAAATATAAATAACATGAAAATTCTTGAAAAACATAAAATTATGAGTCGGTCATATTTAGTTAGCCTCCTGAGTTTTTGGTGTTCTGCGCTTTTTTGTGACAAAAGCATCTATTGTTGTTCGCCTTTTTCTTTTGCGTTATTCTCTTAAAAGTTTATCATATACGGATAGAGCACCTCTAACACCTAACACCACGCCTGACTTTTGAGCTCCTGTCAAAATACGAATAATTTTCAATGAATTGATCCATTATTTCTCTTATGGTAGACAAACTTCTTTTTACAAACGCCATCGAAATTTCTTTTTGCTCCTCCACTGCCGTCAACATTTTTGTCTTCTTGTTCAGTTAATCCCTTGAGCTCATTATTAGAATGCTGTGCTGCTTCTTGAATTATTTCTTCGACATCTTCTACATTTATTCCTTCAAAACCTGGGTTGAAATAAAAAAGCGCTAAACCGAAACAGCGCTAAACGATACAGCGTTGAGCGGGGTATTACTGTGAATATTAATTCTATTTTAAAAAATTTACTAACGATTTTATTAACTTATTTCATAAATGTTCGTATGTAGAACTTTGTAAAAGGTTTATTTGAGTTTCTAGTTTCATAGATTTTAAAAATATCATGATGTAAAAATTTGTAAAATGCCACATACACGTTACATTATGTAAAAAATTTCACACAATCGAAGAATAAATATAAGCGTATCAAAATGTAGTTCAGTTGAAGAATGTATGGATCAGCAAGTTTTGCTGTGTCCTCATAAAATTTTCATATATAACGTTGCACAATTCATATGAAATCATTAGAGTAAAATTTATTCTATTCAGGATATATTTATTATAAACAGGATTTTGATGCAACCGGAGATTGCACTTGAACAGGATGCGTTACTTCGAAACTCAGTGCGTAATTTCATTTACGCAACACTAAATTATTTGAATGAAATTTGTTTTTTGCATGGAACATAAACATAAACTAGAAATGAAATATAACGTCTCAATTCATAAATAATATTTTAAATTATATATATATATATATATATATATATATATATATATATATATATATACTCGTATATATATATTCGTATGCCATATGAGTATTCATATTAGTTTACACTAATTATCTTTGGTCAATAAAATGTGTCCTAATTTAATTTCTGTAGTTGCGTAACTGTGGCTGACTTATGCAAAATATTGCTGATGCATTTCTATTATTTTTTAGTAACTATGAAAGTTAATCGAATTCATATAACCACAAACGTCTGGTCATTTAGTTAATAGAAGATCAGTTTCCATAGTTAAAGTATCAGTGATATTTCATTGGAAGAAGTGAAATATTTTATAGTTTTAATGAAGCGAAGCAAATAGTGACAAATAAGAGGTAATTTTATAATAATATTTTATATATTTTGTGGTATTTGTTAATTAAAAAAAAGTGAAAAATAAATTCTTATTTTAGTGTTATATTATATACGTTTCGAACAATAGTATTTTCATTTATATAACTTTTTAATTTTAAATTAAACTGTCTTAAATATATATATTTATATTATATTATATATAATTTTTTTTTACAAAAATCATTAAAATATTTTTATATATCAAAAAAACTATAATATAGATATATTTTATTGTTAATAATATAAAATTTATCCAAATGATTACCATAGTTAATAATATAAAATTTATCCAAATGATTTACCAAATGAATATTAGTCAATTAAAAAAAATGATTAAGTGAGTACTGCTCAATAATGAAATATGGGCCAATTTTATTTTTTAATATACATATATTCGTTCTAAATAAATCTATTTTCGTTCTAATATTGACTATGATTACTATTGCAATTCAAATAAATATAAATTAATATATTTTAACGATTATTGAAAAGCACCAAATAAGAAAATAACAACAAATTAGTGAATATTATGGAAAATTTCAAAATGCAGTTATATGATTTTGTAACATGCTCAAATTCTTTAAAAAATTCTTTATTAAGTTCAAAAATTAGAAATGATTTAATTTGTTTTAATAAACTCCATTTACAATTGGAGTCGGATTCTTTTTGACAAATTCAATTGATACTCACTACTATAAAAGATGTTATATGTTTTATCTTTTTAAACTATTTTAAATGTTATATCTTCTCACATAAGGACAATTAAAAAATAATTTTTTTTTTTTTTAAATTAGCCATGGATCGGACATCAGCACACGATCCGTCCAAGTTCAAGGAAATTCCTCTCCCGAAATGGGGCGATGATGAAAGCATAAAGAAACTGAATCAATTTTATATTTTAGAAGCTTTGGATGGTATGTAAAATATTAGATTCAAAATAAACCATATTACGCTTAATCTTAATATGCCACGCATTTTTTTTTAGAAATATCTAAAACAAATCGTGAAAACTCTTGTAAACGTTACACAAAGAAGTTTTGTCTCACGTTATTTATGGTTATTGCGATTATAATATTTACTGGTTTTATTTGTATTATGTTCACTACAGGTAGGTTGGTTCTCAAATATATTGTATTATATTTAATTATTCACACTTTACCAATTATTACAAAATAATCATTTTCAGTTGTACAAGATTTAACAAATAGACAGTTTCAACAAAAATTAGATGAAATTGGTAAAAAAATATTAGAACGAGCGGAAACGGTACCAGAAAATCACAATCATGGTAAAAAAATGATCATCAAATATAATTCTATACCGGAAGAATTCAAAGATGCGCTTTTTGAAAACAATAATCACAAAGCGAAAAGAAGTGCAGAATCAGAATCAGAAATACTACAACAGAAGTATTTGGATGAATTGAAAAGATGTAAAAAAGATGGAGATAATTCGTCTTGTAAAATTGTTCTAAGTGAATTACGCCATAAATTAAAATCTGTTAAACACGAGTTGGGTACATTATCTGAGGCTTTAGGTCATCATTTGGATAGCGATGAAATTGAATGCACGTCATATGATGAGAAAACAAAGAAGTGTAAAAGCTATAATTTTAAACCAGACGATATTTTGATAAATGATAGCAACTCGGATGAAATAACAAGCATCAAGCCTACATCTGAAGTTCTTACTACAAACACAAATAGTAATGATGAAAACCAATACAAAATTTCTAGCACTAAGAAATATGAACCTGACCCTATCACAACAACACCTGATTTTTCTGAAAACTTAATACTTGAAGACAAGAAAGAAACATCACGAGATACTAATATGGTTACATTTCCAGATTTAGTAACTAAACATTATCTGGATCAAATATTAGAATCTGAAAATCGTTTAAAAGAAATTATCGGTAGAAATAAAGCTGTAGAAAGTTATAATGAAACATCAATTGAAGCACTAACAATAAATACTATGCCAACAGATGCCAACTTTTCTGTATTAACCGAAATCACAACACTTGCTGATAATATTGAATATACAACTAGTACCGATAAATATGAAGTTACAACTGATGTAGATTTGAAATATACAACAGAAAGTGTGGCTTACACTACTACTTCAGACATTTCGAATATTCAAACTAATGCAGGATTCACTACTGTTCCGAATGAAACTGTAACGGACGATTCGGATGAATCATCGGAAGAAAATAACAAAAATTCTAAGTTAAGACAATCAATGAATGAATCAACTACAGAATCGCAAATTTTACCAGTCAGCACAGAACATATAAACAAATTGGATTATCAAAACACCGCATCAGCAAAAGTTGTATCAACTACAACGATTGAACCAATAATAATTGTGAACTCTATAGAAGAAAAAGCACGAACTAGTAATATTGATTCTGAATCTTTAACTAAAACTAATGATGATGAACTTAAGCTTCAAGCCAACGAAAATACTGTGGGTCTTACTGAACATGCAGAAAATGAAAATCAAAATATTGAAAATGATACAAGTGATAGTTCTGAAGAAAGCACCGAAAATGAAAGAACTACTACCAAAATTATAGAAATTGGTACATCTACTCAACTAACAGAGGATACAAATCAAGCCACAGAAATTTCAACTCCGGTTTGGACAGAACGTGAGAAAGAATCCACTCATCAAATTGAAAAGAAAACACTACCGCCAGAGTCATTCTTTACAACATCTGAATATCCACCTACAACAAATACAAATGAATTTGAATCGTCTACTAAATCAGTAGACGAACCAATAGTTGGAATCGTCAATAGACCATCCTGCGAAAACGATCCCTTTACATCATTGAAAAATGGTGATAAAGGGTTGCTCATATCGCAATGCGCAAAATCTGCTCAGTCACACGCTGAACGAACTGAAAAAGAAGAAGATCCAAAATCAAGATCTGCATCAAACATGCAAGGCAAATCAAATCTTGGAAATATACCTGAATCAGGACAAAGCTCTAAGTCAAGTGCTCAACTAATGTTTACGCCTGGTTTGAATTTTATGCCATACCCTGTTTGCTTCTATGGGCCACCTAATCCGCCATCAGATTCTTTCAGGCAACAGAATAATCCATCAGGTAAATCATAATGAATAATACATTTCAAAATATTTTATAATGAATTTTAAATAATTAAATACTTTTCATTTTAATTAAGTTATATGTAGTATATAACATTTGTATATAAATGACGTAAACAGGTCGTTCTTCAGGAGTCTATCAAGTGCCTTTAATGTCACAATATCCATATGGACCATTTAACGGAGGATCGCAAAATAATGGTTTTGGGTCCTGGTCACCACAGCAGCAGGCATTTTTCAACGCTTGGATGCAAATGCAAAAAGGACACGCGCCAAATCATGGGTAAGAAAATATATCAGCATATTTTAAATAGTTGCAACATCTAATTAATAAATAGCCTATTTAACTGTACTTGAAATTATAATTAAATCAAGTACAAGTAAGTACTTTACTTGTCGGTAGCTTCAAGATTTTTTTTAACATAGTATAGACCTAATATGTTCTCCATATCCAATTACGTATTCATGCAATGTAATAAATAATTTATATAATTAAATTTTGTTTGATATAATAAATAATTAGATTAATCAGATCTCTTCTAATCCTTCTTCATTTTTCAGATTTACTTCACAACAATTTCAGCAGCATGGTTTCAGTATTAATACCGGAGGTCAATCATCATCAGGTTCACCTCAGCAGCCGTATTTCTGCGCTTATATGCCAGGACCATCCTTCCAATTCCCGGTTGTGCCTGGAATAGCAGAATTCCGGAATGTGGACCATCATTCAACTCAAGATGAACCGAATAAAAATCAACAAACTGAACAGAATATGGAGAAAGATACGGAGCAAATGAATGGCCAGCCTATGCCCCGAAACTTGTAAGTGATATTAAAAATATATTCAGAATATTATTGATAAAAGCGTCATCTGGTGTGCAAGAAGAAAAGGGATAGCAAAACAGTTTTAGTAAAAAGTGGGTTAGTACAAACTAGCTGCGCGTTCGATCCCAACCTCGTTCAAGCTCGATATCAGGCTGCATGATATCAAATTTTCATTTGGGATTATTGGTCTCAAATATAATCTCAAGTAAAAATTGACTTCAGTGACGATAGCTGCAACATACTCATAACTATTACATATATATAATCGCCATATCTCTATTTTCATAAATAAAAACAGCTAACTTATATAATAGCCACACAAGAGAATGGTTAAACGATGAGTTGCCTCTCATGAAACATTAAGTTATGTCTTTAAAACAACAGCTTATAAGACAAGTAATTCTGAGTAGTTATGATTGCTGTTGAAACAAGCCAAAAAATATTTATATTAGATTATTTATTTTTCTATGTGTAATGAATTTGACTTATTATTGTATGATTTATACGTGATTATTATTCGATATATATTATATTGAAATTGACATGAATTATATTACTATTAAAAACAAAAACAATTACTATTAACATAAATAATAAATAGGCAGTGATCAAGATTTGCATTATATTTATAATTAAATTAATGTCAATTTTGTAAATATTTTTTTCATCATCATTTCATATCATTTCATATGCATTATGACAATATATTCTGACAAAATTAAAAAAAATATATAAAATAAAATTTAATCCAACATCTTTCGAGTTTGATTATCGTAGCGGGTGGCAAATTTAATTTATTGAAATAATTATAGAAATAAAATAATGAAATTGAAACCATTTTTGCATGACGATGACATTAATAAAATATACATTTAAAAAGTATTATTAAAATCTGTATCTTTGCAATAGTTGATATACAAATAAAAATAACTAAACACAAAATGAGCAATATTACAGCGTGCCATAATAATGAATCATAATTAACGTATCATTGTTAGTCGCGAATATATGAGATTTTTTCCATTTAGATCATGATTTGAATTCTTCTTGCATATTTCTAACACATAAATTATGTTTAGTGATGCAATCGAAAAACTATACGGCAGCGGCGGCGCACCCCGCGCAGCTATGTGCCCGGCCGGCATGCTTGCTTGCCCGAGTGGCGGTTGCATAGAGTCTAGTCGCTGGTGCGACGGAAATGTAGATTGTCCAGGGGCTGCTGACGAAACTTCGTGCCCCTGCAGATCTAGACTCGACAGCTCGAAAATTTGCGATCTCTACGCGGATTGTCCATTAGGCGAAGATGAACTTGGATGTGGAGGTAAATTAAATTTTCTTTAATTATGTCCTTTTCATATAGCGGAAGTACGGACAAAATCACATGGTGTTTTGTTTTTAAATGATATGTATTCATTTTATGATATTATAATCAGTCTCAATCGTTTTTACTCATCTTTGGTTCATTGACTATCAGTAAGATAATATTTTAAGTAAGTAGAAGTAGTGGAAGAAGAAACTATAATAACAAGAACATATTTATTAAGTAAAAAATGCAACCTATTACAAAAACCATTTTGCACTACTGAGATTCTAGTTTTCAAGAAAGCTGTTCACAAATAAATCGTTTCGTCCTATTTAAGACATTAACACATGAAGCATAAATCCAAAAGGTACAAGTCATATATCACACCCAATCTTCGTTGGGCTATGAACAGAAAAAGGGGGTTTTGCAACAAAAATGCAAGACCCTTTTTTGCCGGTGTATCTTTTGGTCTGTTTTTAACAATTATTGCTTGCATACTTGAAGTAGAAGTTAAAAACCAAATCACCTTTGAGCAGTTTTAATACTTTTTCTTGGCTCTGTGATGCTTAACAAAAATAAATAATTCATCAAGCTTCCTCCAACCATCTGATTATTGCAATAAAATTGATGAAAACCACTAGTAGTGGCATAAGTTAACTGATCTTAATTGAAGTGATTACAAATATCAATAAATAGGTCACCAAAAAAGATCCTCAAAATAAACTTTTCGAAGCGTGAAATACGTTTGAACTAATCACTACGACGCGACTGTGACAATGACGCTCAACATCTGACAGGATTGTTATTATGGCTTTCTTCATGTTATACAGGCGTGAAACGTTAATAAAACTAGCCAATTAAATGAAGGCACTGGGTCAATTTGTCCATATATACCATTTTGTCCGTATTACGTCCTAATATACTTATAAAAATTAAAAACCAACTTTGTCAATTATGTTGCAATTTGCAAATTATTATATTTTATATATATTATATATAACACAATATAGTAAAAGAAAAGTTTAATAATAAAATGAATAACATAAAAACCTAATTTAATTTAATTTAATAACGAAGGAAGTCGCTGTGGGTAAAGCTAATTAAAAATATCTCATTCTAAATAACATTCAGAACCAGAGTGGTGACTATACAAAAAGTTTCCTAAGATTTGTAAAAATTTAAAAACTGCAATTATTAACTTCCCGTAGGGATGGTAAGTTATTGTAATGGGCCGAAAATCGGAATTGAAAATTTTTACATTTCTCGACGTTTTGAAGGTTTCTGAACGTTTTGGCATACCTCAGAAAAAATGGATGTGTGTGTGTGTGTGTGTGTGTGTGTGTATGTATGTGTGGATACAAATTTCCAGTCACGTTTTAGGGCGCACGGATCAACCGATTTGAATGGTTCAAAAAACATCCGATTCCTATTGATAGGGAAAAGAGTTGATTAGTTTTTGGCAAAGGCAGGTCCAGCCGTTTCGGAGATACGGAGCAAAGAGTGCAGAAAATAGAAATCGTATTTTTGAGAGAACGGAGTATCCGATTTGAATGATCTAAAAAACATTCAATTAGTAATGATTGGGAGAAGTGTTTATTAGTTTTTGGCAAAGGCAGGCCCAGCCATTTTGAAGATACGGAGCTAAATATGTAAAAAATGGCAGTTTTTGAGATAACTAAGCGTCCGATTTGAATGATTCAAAGAATTTTCTGCTTGTCTTAACAAAATAATCGATTTTGGAAAAAAAAATTTGTCCCAATTTTTTTTTTTTTTTTTTTTTTTTTTTAGTTTTTTGTATATCGAAAATATTTATTTTTAATTCTGACTATAGTTCTAATATACTTTACAAATAATTTCAACTCTGCAATTCAGTTTATATAATATTTATAAATATTAGACAATGTTACAATATTTATAATAATCTATTTGAAAACATTCAGTAATCCTCGAACATTTCGTTACGGTACGGGAAGTTCCAGCAATTTGCCTTAAGGCACGATGCCACCCACCCCACTAGTTTTCGGTTTATTTAAACAATTTGTCAAAATGTATTTTAGTTATGTTTTGTTGTGTAATGTGAGCAAAAATTGTTTATCTATTTTTTTTCTTTTTTTTTTCAAATTGCAATAACAATTTCTAAGCAATTGAAATCCGTAAACTTCAAAATCGCTTATTACTTAGTCAATGTTTAAACAATAATGTTTATCTTTTTGAAAATTTATGCTTGTAAACTATTATTCTTAATATGTTTGGCAGAAATATGAAATTTGATTATAAATATTATTTTAATAGATTGCGCACCAGACGCTTTTAGTTGTGGTGGTGCCATAACAGATCCTGATGCAAAAAATTGTTATACTATGAATGAAAAATGTGATGGTGTTCAAGACTGTCCTAACGGTGAAGATGAAAATCACTGTTCAATGCTTACAGTGGACGTTGATGAGCCACAGGTAATAATAATATATGTATTATTATTATTGCATAGATTTTTATTAAATGTATTTTTGTACTTCAGATATTTGTTGTGCCTTACGCTAAAGGTTACTTGCTAAGAAACTTCAAAGGAGTTTGGTATCCAACGTGTAAACCTGTTAAGAAATGGGCCAAACAAAGTTGTCGAGCAGTATTGGGTCACTTAGAAGGGTAATTAAATATTACTTTAAAGATCACGCAAATATTTATTGAAAATGCAATGAATAAAAATAATGAATTACATTTATAGGGAACCTTTTGTTGAACATCGAGTTGTTCCAGCCGCTATGAGGGGCCCGTACATACAATTATCTCCGAATGAAACTATAAGTTTCACAACAAAATGTCCAGGACATGAAGGTATTTATGTTACGTGTCCAGCGCCGACCTGCGGTATGAGGCTTATAGGCCCTCCTGCAAGCTTCAGAATGGTAAGAAAATCTAATAATTAATAATCTTTTTTTGCAAATTATATATTTAATCATTTAAACTTATGAATATTATGATCAAATTTCTAATAATATGCGAAAACTATATAGAAGTGAACATCAACCTAATTATTTTTTGTTTTAAGGACGATTTTCTAGAAGAAGGATTAGATGAAACGCAAAGATTCAAACGATGGGTAGACAAATTGCTTAGCTTAGAACAAAATCCAGGCAGCGAAGAAAAACTTGAACGTGAAATAAAAGAAACTATTTTAAATACAATAATCCAAAATGAATTTTATAACAAAACAGGAGATCAAGAAAAATTAATTAAGGATTTAGAAAATGCGATAATTGCATCGGATGCATCAGCCGAAGAAGAAGAAGAACTAATTGAAGACTTAATACAAGAAGATTTGGCAGAATTAGAAAACGCAGAATTTATGCGTAGAAAACGTGCTGATGAAAGAGTTGTTGGAGGTATACCAAGTGCACCAGCTGCTTGGCCTTGGGTCGTTGCTATGTATAGAGATGGTAATTTCCACTGTGGAGGAGCTCTCATTAACGACAGATGGGTGTTGTCCGCGGCCCATTGCGTTGATAAGTAAGTTTAATTTGTTATCTATAATTATATTAATATAATATGACAATTTTTTCCTCAACTAAGGTTTTGGGATCACTACTATGAAATACAAGCTGGATTATTAAGAAGAAAGTCTTATTCTCCTCAGGAGCAATCAAGAACTGTATCACATATTATAGTGCACCAGCTTTATGACAGAACAGGTAAAACCAGCAATGAATTTTATACGTGGGATCAAATATTATTGAAACAAACATATTCGCGTATTCACCAAATTCTTTTTTTTTTCAGATATGATCAATGATTTGGCTCTTTTACGATTGTCAGAACCAGTTACATTCAATCGTTGGGTTCGCCCTATATGTTTGCCATCTCCAGAAACAGCTGGTGATAATTGGATTTGGGGTCCACCAGCTGGTACTTTCTGTACAGCTGTTGGATGGGGAGCCACTTATGAACATGGACCAGATCGTAAGTAGTGAAGATATTAGTGCATATTGTAAAATTTATACTCAACTTACAATGCTTTTTCATTATTAACATGCGACAACATAATAAAACAAAAAGTGGACTTTGGAATAAGTAATACTGATTTTAATAATTGAACATTGTATTAAAATAAGACCTTCTTTCCTGTACGTACGTATGAAATATTTCTTTAAATGTTTTATAGCGGATCATTTGAGAGAAGTGGAAGTACCAATACTTCCGTTCTGCAAACATAAAGAAGATGAACGAGGTGCTGAAATATGTGCTGGACTTATGGAAGGTGGAAAAGATGCTTGTCAAGTAAGTATATAATCTAAATATTGTATAAAATAAATACAGATAGATGAATAGAAATAATGTAAATATTTATTATATTAAGGGAGACAGCGGTGGTCCATTAGTATGCCGAAATCCATTAAATGATAAACAATGGTTTGTAGCTGGTGTAGTTAGTCACGGAGAAGGTTGCGCAAGACCCAATGAGCCAGGAGCATATACAAGAGTCAGTCTTTTTAGTGACTGGATTGATATTAAAATAAATTTAGGTATTATATATCTTCGAGTCAAATTTTAACCTCTTATCAAATGAATTTTGTATTATGTTTTTCTGTGAAAATAAATGTAAGCATGTGACCTAAGTTGTTGTGATCACAAAGAGCATCTAATTATCTAAAATGAACTCTTCTCTGATCCCTTCTGATTGCATATAATTCGTTTTTTATTGTAAAGTCAAAATATTTTCATTTCCACATAAGTAGTACTCAGCTCGCCAATAATATACAAAAATTATTTATATGTATTTGTTTTAGTCAGCCAACACGCATTCCAGTAACGTAGATCGATTCTTACGTATTGCTTCTGAATTAATGCATAAGTTAGATTCATTTTGTATTATATTTGTATCTGTTTTAGCGGAAGATAATCTACCCAAACGTACACCGTTGCAAGAATGTCGCGGTTTTGTTTGTACTTGGGGCGGAAATCGGTGCATACCAGCTAACCGGCGTTGCAATGGGCGCGTCGATTGCTTAGGCGGTGAAGATGAGAACAACTGCGATTCATTCGGACTCGGGTTGAGAGAAGTAGTTGCTTTAAATCCCCCTCCTGGAGCAGAAAAGAGCAGGTTAATAAAAATCCAATTCCCTTAGTAATCTTAACGTTTCAAGTATGAACAGCTTATAATGCAAATTATACCATACTCAATTAAACTATGTGAACAAAAATGTTGATTTTTGTTGATATTTTCACGTATGTACCAATTTCAAAAGCTTTAAAAACCATTGATAAATCTTTTTCATTATTATTGCACACTTAAGTTGTGCTATATATTTTTTAAATTTAAATGTAGTGGACTAACCCCGAGTTATTTATTTTCAGAATGATGGATCCTACCGATAAAGTATTCATTATTACAACATTACAAAATGCTAATAGTACCAACCAGAATAAAACCAATACATCAAATACTAAAAAATTCTTACACTTGAACAACAGCACAAATGCAACAGAAGGCTTTGGAGAACGTCATCCCAAAGCACAACCTGCTCTATTAAATATAACAAATGTAGAAGATATTCACACACCACCTGAAAGTAAGATTGAAGATAAAGATATTCCTTCTGCAACTACACAAGACGATCTTACAACCAAAGATGAAAACATTGACATAGGTGAACCAGTGACACAGGAATTAGATGAAGCTACCGTGGAACCAAATGTGATGCCCGAAGAACCAAATTTAATTATCGCAACAACTGAGTCATTTAATGAGGAAAATGATTTAGATCCTGCAGCTAAAAATTTAGATATAGAAATTTCAACAGTTCAAAATAGTGAAGAAGTAACAAGTATATCTCCAACTCTATTACCGGCTATTATATCCACTGAAGGTAATGAAAAAGAAGACAAATCAACAGAATCACCGGCAAAAGAGCTTGATGTTGATGACAGATTCCTAGAAGAAGTTACAGAAAATGTATCAGCACACGATGACAACTTATCAGAAGTTACGGAAGCAGACCAAAAACCTACAACAACAATAGTACCAGAAGGAAAAGAATTAAATATTTCCAGTATAGGAATAGAAGAGAAGACCATACACTTCCCTACAAAGAAACCTGGGGCATCGGACAAACCTTCCAATGTTTTTCTATGCAAAAGGTAAATAGCTAATAATAATAGCTAATTTTTGCATCCTGATGAACATTAAAATATTTGCCAATTTTCTTAAATTATTAGATTTATTTAAATGAATTATTAGTATGTTTTTGCGTAATATAATAGGATTCCTGAAACAATCCCGATACGCCAGCGATGCGATCGAGTTATAGACTGCGAGGATGGCTCAGACGAAGAATTTTGTACCTGTAAAGAATATTTGGAGCACACTCATCCTGACGCCATATGCGATGGTCGTACTGATTGTGCAGATTTAACAGATGAATCTGACTGCCGTAAGTTAATATATTACAACATGAAAAACCTTAAAAACAACCAGTAATATATAATTTATTACAGTAAACTGTAAATCGGATGAGTTCCAGTGCAAAGTTAGCAAACAATGTATTCCTAAAGCAAAACAATGTGATCAAGTTTTAGACTGCACATTTAAAGAAGACGAAGTTGATTGCTGTATGTATCATATTTTTTATTTGCTGTGTACTTAAAATTAACAAAATTTAATCAAATATTTTTCATCAAGTTGCTTTAACTGACGGTCACACGATAACTTTGGATTATGACGGAAGACCTACTTTTAATTCTGAAGGAGTCTTAACAATGAATATTGATGGTGTTTGGAAGGCGGTTTGCGAAGATAATTGGGATGGCAAAGCCGAAAAGACTGCTACTCAAATTTGTGCTTTATTAGGATTAAGGTATTTTTCAATGATGCAAAATCTAGTTAATGGTTTAAAAAATGCTGGGTAAAAAATTTATTGATTATTTTTTTTTTTTAGAAATTATCGATCATTTGAAAAATTCAAAGTACCAGTGGCGCCTTTAAATGTCATACAATTAGAGCCAACTACTAATATGAATGGGACCTATAGAAAACGACGTTCTGCCTACGATATTCCGCTTTGCAAGGGATTCTTAGTCCATTGCCTAACTGATGCAACAAGCTCCCTACATCCTAAAACGGATGTCCTACGACCAGTGAATGTCTTAGATAACGCCTACCCTTGGCACGCATCTATTTTAATTGAGGGAAAATATAAATGCTCTGGCGTTTTATTAGACAAACGATGGGTTTTGATTCCAAGCTGCTGCATAGAAGGCGTGCAGTAAGTAACACAATCAAAGTTCTTTAAATAAAACTTTCGATTGATTATAATATATGATTTTTAGTCCCCAATTTAATTACGTAACGGTTTTATTGGGAGGCCAAGGAAAGTTTTTGGATGTTACTGGCCCTCACGAACAAATTGTTCCTGTTGATTACGCATCTGTAATACCCGAAAGTGGAGTAGCTCTGCTTCATTTAAACGAAAGAGCAGAATTTACCCGTTACGTATTGCCTGTATATTTATCAGACTGGTAACTAAAAACATATAATGATTTGTACAATTTAATAACAATTGTGTAATATATATAACGATTTCAGGAATGAAAAAATAAGTTATAAAGACGAGTGTATTGCAATAGGCGTTGATGAACTTTCAGAAGTAGAAGCGATAGCGTTAACGCCAGTATTAGATAAATGTTCAGGCGGCACTAAAAGATGTTTCTATAGATCAAGCCCTTACAGAAGTGCTTGCGATGTATGTAGTTAAATATTTTAATATATTAAGAAATGGCTATAGCCTTAATTCTAAATCCATATATCATTTTAGGGACCAAAGCAAACTTGGGCAGGCATAGTGGTATGTCACGGGCTTTCAGGATGGTATCCGGCGGCAGTTTTTAAGGAAGAAAAGGGAGAATGCGGATTCCAGGGAACCGTCATTCTTGATGCGCTGGCACATTTAAAAACGGATATATCCAATGCTATTTGTAAGTTAGTAACAATATAAGTATATCCAAGAAAATGTAGAAGTAATATGACTAATTTCACAGCGACGAGAGTGACATTCAACCCTCTACCCGTGTGTCACAATGGATGGAGATGTCCACGAGGCTTGTGCTTGTCTTTATCAAGAGTCTGCGATGGCGTACCAGATTGCACTGATGCAAGTGATGAACGACAAGATCGCTGTATAACGAAACGATTGGGATGTGTTGATTCCTTAAATATTACCGATCCTCATTGTGGTAAATATCAACCATATACTTTAGTTTTCATAACCCACATTACATTAATGCATTTCATTTCTTTAAAAGAATTTATAATTCTAATTGTTTACATAATGTGATGTATCATTTGCAAGTTCAAAATACGCGTTTTAAATAAGTTAGATGAATTATAAGAAAACTATATGTCTAAGTAAGTTATGCTTTCTTCAGTGATAAACGGAACTTTATTTAACTTGTTGAGAATTTATGATATTAACATAAAAATTCTGAAAAGTAAAATAGCATTGCCACTGTTTGTAATTATTTAAAAAAACGATTTATATACTCGAAAAATGCTAGATATTGCCATATATAGTTCTATTACTATAAAACAAAAATTCGATTCCAGCATGTATGGCGTCCGAGTTACGATGTGACAACGGTCTTTGCGTGCCTAAATCTTCTTTCTGCAACGGTGTTAACGACTGTGGCGATTTAAGTGATGAGCCTGCAGTTTGCACGTGCGCCTCGTACCTGAGACTGACTGCACCTCAAAGGCTATGCGACGGTAACAGAAATTGTTTGGACAAAACAGACGAAGATCCACACATGTGCCGTTGTACCGAGGGTAGATTTGAATGCGGACAGTGAGTTTCTGTATATTTTAATTTAACTATGTATTTGAAAAAAAAAACTAGCTGTAAGTGGAATTCTGTCTTAAGGCTTCTGCAAACTTTTTCTTTGAAAAAAAAAATTTTTTTTTGAAAACAAAAAAAATTTTTGAAAAAAATGTTTTCTTCATTTTGGCATATTTTGGAAATTCTGAACTTTTTTGCAAAGCAATCGCACTGCTTGAACTGCATAGAGACGAAATGTCAAAGCTCGCAAGTGCCGCGCCGCCGTCTAACGCATAAGCATTGGTACGGAACCCATAGAAATGTAAAAAAAAAATATTCTTATTGTTAAAATCTCTATAAAATATCTAATAATTTGATGTGCATATGTCGAATGATCATTTTTCACCGCCGAATGGCATTTTTTTTACTTTTTTCATTAGATCTCCGAAACCGCTGGACCTGCCTTTATGAAAATTTGATCAATTCTCCATCTTATCAATACAAGCAAAATGTTTTTTTGAATTATTCAAACCGTTTTTGGCTTCGGAACGGCTAAACCTGCCTTACCCAAAAACTAATCAGCACGTCTCCTTATCAATTCGAATCGAATGTTTTTTGAATTATTCAAATCGGTTGATCCGTGTTCCCGAAATCGTCGACGAAAATTTGTATCCGCACATCAATGCACACACGTACATACACACACACACATACATCCATTTTTTCTAAGGTATGCAAAAATGTTCAGAAAGCTCTGAAACGTAAAGATATATAAAAATTTTCATTTTCGATTTTTTGCGATCACTATAACTTGCCCTACGGGAAGTTAATTAAGTCGTAAATAGAAAAAAAAGTTACATAAAGATAACAAGAAATGAATGAACTATCTTATTTTTGAATAATTTGTTTTATATTGTTCTGTATGAAGCGATCGTGGTAGTAATTCATTTGAAATAGAGATTTTGAACAATTACAAACAGATCAATTATATAAAATACAAAAAATATTACTGAAAATCCATGATTTGTAATTTCAAATTTCGGAGCATCATTGGCAGCGTGAGAAACTAAAATTAATTTACCAATTCATGAATATTATAGCAATAAAATGATTTACTTGTACAAACAAATTTTTCGATAAAATATCAATAAACATGAATTTTCAGATCTGGCTTCTGTGTACCAAAAGACTTTTTGTGTGATGGACAAAATGATTGCCCACACGGAGAAGATGAACGACATTGCTACAGCGTTTCTGGGCATAATAATGAACAACCGTAAGTAAATATGTAATAATTACGAGTATTTATTACGATTCTTCTGTACTTCTCCGAAGTAATGCAATTGTAAAATTATATATGAACCTAACCGAATAATTTCACTTACCATTTTCAGTGGATATGGCGAAGCAATACAGCAATCCTACGGAGTGTGGCACACGTATTGCTCACCTGACAATCGACCTCCGGACATAAACCTTATGTGCCGCCAGTTAGGCTATACTACCGGCAGATCGGCTGTCGAACGAGCCGCTGATATAGACACGCCACCGACCGCTCCCAAATTCGATACATTCCGTTCTGTTGATCTATCGCCCGAAGTCAACCTGGGATTACGTGGAGACAGGCCACTTGCGACCGTTGTTGAAAGAATCGACGAACATTGCCAAAGAATATACCTGGAATGCCGATAAACTGTACAGTTATATTTATTAATTTAATTAATTTATTTATGTATTTATGTATGTATTTATTTATTTATTTAATTTATTTACTGTAATATATTATTTTGTAATAAAATGAGTAGTATCAAACTTCGTTATTTTTAGTGTTTTGTATGATCTGCTTCACATTACTTTTGATTTCCTGGGTTATGAAAGTATATGGTTTAAAGGGAGAGTAGGGCTTACAATACCGGGATTCCGTAATCCCGAATACCGGGATCCCGGACGATTTTTGTCCGGTATTCAATACCGGTATTGATGCAAATAATACCGATATTACGGTATTACCAGTATTCTATCGAAAATTCAACTTACGCAAAACATATATGTATCAAGTTTTAGTTTCCAAACTATGTATTGTGTATTGCCGACTCAGCTTGACTTAGCTGAGGCAAGATAAAGCGGTGTCGGCAAGATAAAGCGATTGTTTATATATTATGTGTGACAGCCAGCTAGTAAAAGGGTTCATTTACAAAAGTTATTATGCGTTCACGTGCCTCGTCCCTATATCGAATTCGTTATCGATGAGAAATAATTCTTTATTTATTATATATAAATCATTTTACATAAGTAAGAACGGCAGTTGTTTAAATTGCGTGTCGCTGACAACATATTGAGAATTTTCGAAGTGTATTGTTAGTTAGTTAGTTAGTTAGTTAATATTAATAACTAATATAGTAGAAACACACCACGTAATAAATCATATTCTCAATTGTATTGCATTCAACATAAGAATAGTCAACATTGTAATAATCTTTTATCGATGAATTGCACACATCGCAGTAATTCCCGAGAAATCCGAACGGGTAATAACTTGACTTGCACTCACACATATAAAAAAACTCTATTGATCATATTCAAAATCAAGGGAATTCCCTTAAACTAAATAAAATGTTATATAAAGCCGAAATGTAACTTTAAGTAGGCAGTTGTGTAAATTTCGTGTAGATAACATCTCAAAGTTGCGGGAAAATAAATGTTTATATGAAGAATAGTGTGTTAATATTGTGTGAATATTATGTGAATATTGCGTTTAATTTGAACTTATGATATTTATAAGTGAGTATATAAACCAAAGTTAATTAAGTTAATGTGTAATTAAAAAATATTAAAATAAATACTTCACCCTTGTATGTGTTCAAAAAAATCCAAGTCTAGAACAAAAAATAAAAGATGAAATTACTTTTTTTGAAAAAACAGGAATAAAAAGAACGAACCTACAAAATATGTATAATTTCTTAATTACAATTGTACCAACGAGTGTAGAATCGGAAAGAGCTTTTTCGGCGGCTGGTTATATTTGTAATAAAATTCGGTCCTCGCTTGATGATCAAACAATTGATTGTTTATGTTTCTTAAAAGCATATTTTATTAAGCAAAACGTTAGCCATGAATTATAATTTATTCTTTTCTTAAATATATTGTTAAATAATAAATTCTTATTATAAATGTAGAATGTAAAATGTAACATAGAAAAATATATATTTTTTACTGACACGTTTTTTGTTTCAATCTACTTCTACTCCTTATGTAATAAATATATAATACGTACTCATTTCAGGACAATATTTGTTAGATTTCATATATTATTTGTTAATATGTCAATATAACTGAAGTAAGTAAAAATATAACTATTTAATTTTTCATCGACAATACCGGTATTAAAACCGGGATCCCGGAATTTCATTTTTCAAATATCGAATACCGGTATTCAGATTTTTGTACGGTATTGGAAGCCCTAAGGGAGAGCCTGCTTTAGAGGCTTCACAAAATCGCTTTTATGAGGAATTTTTAGGGAAGGAAATAAATATTTAATTGAAACGAAACTTTCAGGATTTATTATTACATATTTCAACATTCTTCTCAATTTTTTTCATTAAAATATATGTTATAATATGCCGGTTACAAGCTTTTTGCCGATGCGCCACAAGCCTGCAGGTGTCATTTGGCGGGAAAGATGCAGGCCACAATTTTCATCCGAAACAAAAAAAAATCAAATCAAATATATATTTTCGATAGTACAGACTCTAATTAAACCTAAAAAATGCAGAAAAAATTAAAACATCATCAATTTTTCGCAACTTGAAAAAAAATCATATTTTTTATACAAAATTTCACTTTAGATTGATTAAAAAGTGGGTTAATTATAACTTTTTTCAAGTTTTTTTAGGTTCAATTACAACAGAATTTAATCCTGAATACAATGAATTTTGTCTCGCTTCGATAGGACGTTTAGTTTTTTTTCCTATCTTTCCCGCCATCAATTAGGAAGAATCGAAAAAATTAAAAACCGAGAAATCGCGCGTCGAAGTTTTCGATCTGCTCGTATACATGCTTGACGCTTGCACACTATTTCTTCTGTATTTCCGAAAATAATTTAAATTTGTTTCTGAAATTCAAGAGATATATTCTTGGCTGGTTTCGGAATACATTTTTGCAAGAAAAAAATCGATTTTTTTTGAGCCTGTAAAGCAGGCTCCCCCCTTAATTGTTTTTTTTTTTTTTAATACAAACCACCAAGTGTTAAAGATTTACATTTCATTTCATTTAACCAGTTAACTATGACAATCACACTTAACTGAGAGCACAGCTTTGTGTCGTCAAAATCAAGGTGGAATTTTGTTTTGAGGTAAAATATCGTTTACAACTATTTATTTTATATCGACCAAGCCTCAAAATATTCTAAATATCTTAGAATTTGATATTGCTTTTTTTTCAAAAGTTTCAACAGTATAAGTTCAAAAATTTATACGCATGACAAATATATTCATCAAAAGTCAAAATTAAGTTAAGTCAAATTCTCAGTAGTACATACTCTTGGTATAAACTGTTAAAATCTTTGATAGAGATGAGAAAATAGTTTATGTAAAATGAAATAATATATATATATATATATATATATATATATATATATATATATATATATAAATACTGAATATTTTGGTATAAAAGATATAAATATACTGAATATTTTGTTATAAAAGATTCGAAATATTTATAGGTTGAAAGTCATTACTTATTTAGAGTATATTACAAAAATTAAATAAAAATAGCAACTTGCACGTATTTTGCACATTGAAAACTTGAGCTCATCAAACACAATTAACTGATTAAATCACTATTGCTATTTCTGGTATTTATATAGCTATCTATGCATAGATAGCTACTATCGTGGTAGTAGCACAAATTAATTTAGTACTACTTTAGTTTCATATATCAAGTGTGATACTTAAATTGTGCACATCTACTTGTATATAAAACAAATTGGGTTACAATAAATATGAACCGGGAGTTTTAACTTCCTGTAGAGTAAGTTATAGTAATCGCAAAAAAATACTAAAATTTATATGATCAAAATTTATGATGAAAATATGTTAGGTTAATGATTTAATTTTGAAGACAGTTTAAATATATTTTCAAATTAGCTTACAATAATAATCAGATAACCTTAAAATAAAAATATAATAAACAAATGCAAAGAACACAATGATGCTTTGCAAAAGTGCATCTGTTCAAAAATTGAATGGCTTGCATGCAAACAAGTAACTTGAATGATTCGATTCTGTTTGAAGAGTAACTCGAATATTTCAAATCAATTCAGTTCATGCAAGTAACTCAAGTGATTCGATTGAATTCGGATCTTGCGAGTCACTCAAATGAGTCGATTGAATTCAGGTGGCTTTTCATTTCTTTCACATCTTTTTCATTTTTATATTTATGTTTATTGAATTTTTTTTTATGTTTATTAAAATTTATGTTCATACAAATTATATCACAGTAAACACTTCTCGGCTTAATACAAGTTGATTCCAATCAAATAAAATGTGATTCAAAATGGGTTGATAAAGGCTTGAGTCGAATCACTTAATTTAAGTTGGCACATCATATATATTATATATACGTAAACATATATATATATATATATATATATATATATATATATATATATATATATATATATTTGTAATGACACTTACAGGGCAGACAGGCATTCTTCCATCTAAAGCTTGGAAACTAGAATATTAACTATATCAACTATTCAATAATCTTCTTTTTTATTACTTGAATGAATAATAAGCATAATAAATCCGGTAAAATAGTGTTCCTAAATAACATCTCTGCTGAAAGCAAATATGAGAAACGTAATTAATAAAAAACATATGAAGACTAAATTAAATATATATATATATATATATATATATATATATATATATATATATTATATATCTTGAGGGTTATATATATATATATATATATATATATATATATATATATATATATAATTGTACAAAACTTTCTAACAATAACACTGTTCACACAGTTTACACTTTAAATAATCTTAAAGTTGTAAAAATGTCTAAAAAACTACTTCTTCATCCAGAGCACTTCAATAATTTAAAAAAATCATTGAACGATTTAAATAGTTCAATAAAGTAATAAATTGCAAAATTGAAGTGTATTTATATTTTTTTATTATGTATTCATAATAAATGAAATTTTCATTTTCAAAACTTTGGTCTATTTGAAAGAGCAGTACTTGTATTAATGTATATTAAAGTGTATGTAATGTATGTAATGTATATTAAACTAAAGTCTTTAAATAAAGCTTTGTTATACTACGATACTATAATATTAAACAAATTATATCATTTTAAAATTTATAGTATAGATTCAAAATAAAATGAAGAATTTTTACAGTTTTAGCAATTTGTAATCTGTGCCCAAATTCTAAGCTGAAAGTAAATAAATATTGTTTTGATTATTATTTTATCCTGAATCAAATTTAAAGATCAAGGAATTTGATGAAGATTATAAGAAACTTGTTTTTATTTATTATTAAAGATTTGTTACTGTTTTATTTAGTATAAAACTATATATAAAGTGCTATAAAATTATTCAATGAGCTTCCAAAAAAAAATAAAGATGACCAAAGAAAAGGATCAATTTAAAATTAAGTTAAAAGAATATTATAAAAAAAAAAGTAGATAATGAAATTAGACCCAAGCATGAATCTAAAAATGAATTGAAGTATAATTAAATTATAGAATAAATGATATAAAATGTTGTAATAATCATAGATATGTAGTATAGTGATATGTAGAAAATATATACACAGTAGAACCTCGATTATCCGGACCTCGGTTATAAGGATTCACGATTATCCGGACTACCAACCGACTAATATGCATGTACATACCTATAATTCAAAGTTTTGCACGATTAATTCTGCAGTTTAGTATATGTATGTAATGTAATCTAAGAAAATACATATGTAAATACATAAGTTTCAATTTCTTAATAAACATTATTTTCGTTGATATCTATGTATGCATTTGTTATTTTTAATAAATACGCAACATTATTCTTCATACATTTCATTATCCGGATTTTCAATTATCCAAATGCTTATCGACAACAATTAGTCTGGTTAATTGAGGTTCTACTGTATATATATCTACTTTGTCTAGATATTTTGTACGATCTTTCATACCAGGCACCGCTGCCTGCCTGAGATGTATAAATTTTATATTAAAATTCAAATAAAAAAAACTAACTTAAGATGTACAATCTGTCGACCACTTATACCTTCAAATTGCTCTCTAAAACATAAATGTTCATCCAGTTATTGTATGGTATTGCATTGTCTGTGCAAATATTATTTAGCATTTTGATCATACATGAGATGCTAAAATCTTATAAAATTGTCTTAATACTAAAAAATTAGATATATTTAGATATTATACATTACCTTCAAATGTACCTAACTATCATTAACACAAGTTGTTTCTAGGTTGATTAAATTATATCAGAATGATGAAATACATTAAAACATACATCCTCTTCTAGTGTCAACAAATATCCAATTATTTACCGTTTACATACAATATAAGATCCAGAATATCTGTGAAAATGCTTTGATGATTGTTAGTAGAGTTTCTCTCAAATCCTTCACATTATCAACAACCAAATGTAAAGTATATAAATTATTGTAATGTCTAATCTTTAGCTGATCCTGTAAAAAAAGTTCATACTATTTACTAATCGTATGACAATACAATCTTTAGTTAATAATGTTAACAAAACATGCATCAGTTAAATTTCATTAAGGATCTTCATTATTTCTTGAGCATTCATGAAAGTTTTTGTGCATTTAGTCTACAAATCGTTGAAATTTCGCCAATTTGGTTTATGGGCTTCATGTCAAATATTGTAATAATAACATACCTTCTACATTGTTTATTTGAAATGCTGCAGAAAATCATTGTTGTAGTTGACAATTCTTTGAAGTTTCACAAAAAGTTGGTTATGATTTGAAGTTTTGAATCTGAATCATAATAAAAGTAACTGAAAATATATGAAACAGCACCAGCTACATCTTTTAATGTTACTATCACTTGTTAAAACTTTTATAAACATTATTTTTATATTTTCTTGACATCATTAAAAAAAATGTGGACATACTTAAATTCCAACCTCATCTCCAATGTTTGGTTAATAAAAAATATATAAATAATAATATAAATACATTTGGCTAATATTCTGCAAGCACTATAACAGTAGACCTTATAATATATATGTACTATAAGATCTAGGACTAAAATTCTAACACACATATATTTAATATATTATCAAAGAAATACCTAAAATTTTTCATGTTGACATTTTCCTCCTGAGTCACTCAAAAAAGTTGGTTATGATTTCAAATTTTGAATCCAAATCACATTAAAAGTAATGCTATGTGAGGCCTCTCGAGTGCAAACAGTAGGAATTTTCAGCTTTTCAAGACCTAATGGTAAAATTATTACAAAATTTCATTGACCACAAACAAAAACTGCTTTCTGAGTCCTCTCGAGTGCAAACAGTGGGAATTTTCAGCTCTTCAAGGACTCCGAATGTGTATTACAAATATTCATTGGCTATGAACAACAGCAATGTAAGGCCTCTTGACTGCAAACAGTAGGAATTTTCAGCTCTTTAAGACTTAATGGTAAAAGTATTACAAAATTTCATTGACCACAAGTAAATACTGCTTTCTGAGGCCTCTCGAGTGCAAACAGTAGGAATTTTCAGCTTTTCAAGAACTAATGGTAACAGTATTATAAAATTTCATTGGCCAAAAACAAACAAAAACTGCTGTGTTAGACTTCTTGAGTGCAAACAGTGGGGATTTTCAGCTCTTCAAGGACTCCGAATGTGTATTACAAATATTCATTGGCTATAAACAACAGCAATGTAAGACCTCTTGACTGCAAACAGTAGGAATTATTAGCTCTTTAACACTTAATGTTAAAAGTATTACAAAATTTCATTGGTGACTAACAAAAACTGCTCTGCGAGGCCTCTCGAGTGTGAACAGTAAGGATTTTGAGCTCTTCAAGAAATCGGAACATATATTGAAAATTGTATTGGCTATAAAAAACAGCTACGTAAGGCCTCTCGAGTGCAAACAGTAGGGATTTTGAGCTCTTCAAATCCTAATGGTAAAAGTATTACAAAATTTTTTTGGCCACAAACAAAAACTGCTATGTGAGACCTCTCGAGTGTAAACAGTAAGAATTTTGAGTTTTTCAAGAACTCGGAATATATATTGAAAATTGTATTGGCTATAAAAAACAACTATGTAAGGCCTCTTGACTGCAAACTGTAGGGATTTTCAGCTCTTTAGGACCTAATGGTAAAACCATTACAGAATTTTATTGGCCAAAAACAAACAAAATAAACAAAAACTGCTATGTGAGGCCTCTCGAGTGCAAACAGTAGGGATTTTCAGTTCTTTGAGACCTAATGATAGAAGCATTAAAAAATTGTATTGGCCAAAAAGAAACAAAAACTGTTATGTGAGGCCTCTTGAGTGCAAACAGCAGAGATTTTTAGCTCTTCTAAAACTCCGAATATACATTACAAAAATTCATAGGCTACAAACAACTGCTATGTAAGGTTTCTCGAGTGTAAACAGTAGGAAGTTTCAGCTCTTTAAGACTTAATGGTAAAAGTATTACAAAATTTCAGTGGTGACTAACAAAAACTGCTCTGCGAGGCCTCTCGAGTGTGAACAGTAAGGATTTTGAGCTCTTCAAGAACTTCGAATATATATTGAAAATTTTATTGGCTATAACCAACAGCTATGTAAGGCCTCTTGACTGCAAACTGTAGGGATTTTCAGCTCTTCAGGACCTAATGGTAAAAGTATTACAAAATTTTGTTGGCCAAAAATAAACAAAAACTGCTATGTGAGGCTTCTCGAGTACAAACAGTAGGGATTTTGAGCTCTTCAAATCCTAATGGTAAAAGTAATACAAAATTTCTTTGGCCACAAACAAAAACTGCTATGTGAGGCTTCTCGAGAGCAAACAGTAAGGATTTTAAGCTCTTCAAGACTTAATAATATAAGAATTACAAAATTTCATTGGCTACCAACAAAAACTGCTATGTGAGGCTTCTCGAGAGCAAACAGTAAGGATTTTAAGCTATCCAAGACTTAATGGTATAAGTATTACAAAATTTCATTGGCTACCAACAAAAACTGCTTTGTGAGGCTTCTCGAGTGCAAACACTAGGAATTTTCAGCTCTTTAAAACTTAATGGTAAAAGTATTACAACATTTTATTGGCCACAAACAAAAACTGCTAAGTGAAATCTTTTGAGTGCAAACAGTAGGGATTTTCAGCTCTTCAAGGACTCCAAATGTGTATTACAAATATTCATTGGATATAAACAACACCTATGTAAAGCCTCTCAAGTGCAAACTGTAGGGACTTTCAGTTCTTCAAGACCTAATGGTATAAGTATTACAAAATTTCATTGGCTGTCAACAAAAACTGCTTTGTGAGGTTTCTCGATTGCAAACAGTAGGAATTTTCTGCTCTTTAAGACTTAATGGTAAAAGTATTACAACATTTTATTGGTCACAAACAAAAACTGCTAAGTGGAACCTTTTGAGTGCAAACAGTAGGGATTTTCAACTCTTCAAGGACTACAAATGTGTATTACAAATATTCATTGGCTATAAACACACCTATAGCCTCTCAAGTTAAAACTGTAGGGACTTTCAGTTCTTTAAAACTTAATGTAAAAGTATTACAAAATTTTATTGGCTACTAATAAAAAATGGCTATATGAGGCCTCTCGAGTGCAAACAGTAAGGATTTTGAGCTCTTTAAGACTCAATGGTAAAAGTATTACAAAATATGTTTAGCCACAAACAAAAACTGCTATGTGAGGCAAACCTCTAGAGTGCAAACAGTAGGAATTTTCAGCTGATCAAGAACTACAAATATGTAATACAAAAATATATTGGCCACATACAAAAACTGCTATGTGAAGACGTAGAGATTCTCAGCTCTTCAACAACTCAACTTTGAATTGTGTTTTTTTTACATTTGTCTTCTCTATAAATAATACCAGAATTCGGCCAGTATTTATAATAGTTGAAGTGAAAAAGCGTATAAAAACTTTCTAAAATTGTTAGTGTTAATAAAATTTATTACTTGGTGAAAAAAAAATATTTGGAAGCGCCGGGTATCGATCCCGGTACCTCTCACATGCTAAGCGAGCGCTCTACCACTTGAGCTACGCCCCCGGTACAAGAACCTACTAAATCTCAGCAGGTATCGTAATACAAGACAAAACTAGCTGTAAGTGGAATTCTGTCTTAAGGCAATTAGGGCATCGTGCCTTAAGGCAAATTGCTGGAACTTCCCGTACCAAAAATTATTATTTTTTTTAAAAATGATTAAAATTGAAAAATTGAAAAAAATTTACTTCGAAAAAATAAGATTTTTGAAAAACTATAAATTGGACAAAAAATTACTTTTTTTTGAAAAAAATTTTTTTTTAAGAAAAATGTTTTCTTTATTTTGACATATTTTGGAAGATCTGAACTTGTTTTTCAGAGCAATCGTACTGCTTTAACTGCATAGAGACGAAATATAAAGCGCGTAAGCGCAGCGTTGCTGTCTAACGGGTAAACATTGATACGGAACTCATAGGAAAATAAACAAAATTTATACTTATTGTTAAAATCTCTATAAAATATCTGAAACTTTGATGTGCATATGTCTAATGATCATTTTTGACCGCCAAATGGCATTTTTTTCTACTTTTTTCGTTATATCTCCGAAACCGCAAGACCTGCCTTCATGAAAATTTGATCAATTCTTTATCTTGTCAATACAAGTAAAATGTTTTTTGAATTATTAAAATCGGACGCTCCGTTCTCTTAAAAACTGAGTTACCGTTTTCGGCACTTTTTGCCCCGTATCTCCGGAACGGCTAGACCTGCCTTTGCCAAAAACTAATCAGCACGTCTCCTTATCAATACGAATCGAATGTTTTTTGAATTATTCAAATCGGTTGATCCGTGTTCCCGAAATCGTCGACGAAAATTTGTATCCGCACATACATACACACACGCACACACACACACACACACACACACACACACACACACACACATACATCCATTTTTTCTAAGGTATGCCAAAATATTCAGAAACCTCTGAAACGTAAAGATATATAAAAATTTTCATTTTCGATTTTTTTGCGATTACTATAACTTACCCTACGGGAAGTTAATTATAAGAAATATTTTATATGTATCTAAAATGAATAAATAATAAAAAATATCCATAATATATATATAACAAATGTATTCTGAGTGGATAGATAGATATTAATTTGGAAATATGAACAAACAACACTCGTTTTTGCGCTAATTTATTAAATAATAATTTTACAAACGTTTCGAGACTAGGTGTGTCTCATCATCACTGTGTTATAATTTAAAATCTAAAATATGGAATCTTAAATTAGCATTATGCGTTATCACACATAATTTTCATTATCACACATTATGCGATAACACATAATGCTAATTTTGGTTTCCATATTTTAGATTTTAAATTATAACACACTGATGATGAGACAAACCTAGTCACGAAACGTTCGTAAAATTATTATTTAATAAATTAGTGCAAAAAAAGAGTGTTGTTTGTTCATATTTTTAAACAAAAAAAAAATTAACAAATTATTTTGTTATAAGTCTTAGTCGTTCAGGAATTTCGGTGCTAAAAAGTGAATTGAACATAACAATTTCAGGGTGCAATATGCTGCAAAACGTCCACAGAACTTTTGTTTTCACATTATTGCATCATAAATTTTTAAATCATATTCAAACATACGATATCATTTATAATGCACATTATAATATCAAATAAAATTATTGTATACTACTGTATACAGTATATAAGAAAATCATTATTATTACTAAGCAATAAAAATAAAATAGACCAACTAGCAGAGCATGGTTTCGATCCACGGACCTCTGGGTTATGGGCCCAGCACGCTTCCACTGCGCCACTCTGCTTGCGAATAAAAACGCTTTTATTACCGTTTTAAGCGTAGGTCGAGATGTTCATATATTTATCAGGCGTAAATAATAGAATACCAGTCATCATTAAAAGAGCATTGTGTCTTAAGGCTGCGAACACATTGGCGACTGTCTGCGTTTTTTTATAGCCCCCCCCTGCACCGCACAACTAAAAACCCCCACACCAAAAGAAGTTTGAAAATTACATTGAGGTTTTTAATAATCTGTAAGAAGCAAGTGAGGATATTGCAAACCAAAACAAAGGATGAAAAAAAGCAAAGAAATTAAATAAATGATAACTAGTGGGGTGCATGGCATCGTGCCTTAAGGCAAATTGCTGGAACTTTCCGTACCAAAAATTATTTTTTTTTTAAAAGGATTAACATTTTTGTAAAAAAAATTACTTTGAAAAAAATTGATTTTTGAGAAACTATAAATTTTTGACAATAATTTAATTTTTTTTGAAAAAAAAAGACTTTTTGAAGAGAAATTTATTTTGAAATATTTTGGAAAAGCAATGAGACGCAATATAGAAGCGCGTAAGCGCCGCGTCGCCGTCTAACGGATAAACATTGGTACGGAACCCATAGGAATGTAAACAAAGTTTATACTTATTATTAAAATCTCTATAAAACATCTGATAATTTGATGTGCATATGTCTAATGATCATTTTTGACCGCCAAATCGCATTTTTATTTTACATTTTTTACTAGATTTCCGAAACCGCTATACCGGCCTTCATGAAAATTTGATCAGTTGTTCATCTTGTTAATACAAGTAAAATGTGTTTTGAATTATTCAAATCGGACGCTCCGTTCTCTCAAAATCTGAGTTACCGTTTTTGGCATTTTTTGCCCCATATCTTCGGAACGGCTAGACCTGCCTTCGTCAAAAACTAGTCAGCACGTCTCCTTATCAATACGAATCGAATGTTTTTTGAATGATTCAAATCGCTTCATCCGTGTTCCCGAAATCGTCGACGAAAATTTGTATCCGCACACGCACACATACAGGCACATACACACACACACATATATACATACACACACACATACATCCATTTTTTCTAAGGTATGCCAAAATGTTCAGAAGGTTTTAAAACGTAAATATATATAAAATATTCGTTTTCGATTTTTTTGCGATTACTATAACTTGCCCTACGGGAAGTTAATTATAATAACAATAATGAATAATAATTCATTTGAGCAGAAAAAAATGAAATAGATTGAAATAATTCTATAATGAGAATAGTAGATAATGATACTTTCCTAATTATGATATTTGAGCAATATTCCAAAAACTGAAAATTTTTCTAGTAAAAACAGATATCACTACTGCTTTTAAATGATAGCACTACTTTTTAAATAGTAAATAATTGTCTAGAGGTAAGTTTGTGGAACTTGTCGTATGTATAAATGAGTATCGCATATAATTTCCTTTCTGCAGGGGCTTCAAAGCGAATTATTGTAAACTCGATTTTTACTTGCAAAATGCGATCTCAAACGAATGACTTTTTTAATTATTTGTACAGCAATCAGAAATTATTTTCACTTGGAAGCAAATTGCTATCTATTTTTCCAAGTGAAAACTGACTACTGCTTGACATCAAACTGCTCTAAGCGAGTATCGAACTCGGGACCTTTGATTCAAATTCCGTCGCTCTAGCTGCTTACCTACGAGCGAGCCAATTTACTAACTTATTTATTTTTGCACTTTTTTCTTGAATATTTTTTCTTTAAAACTAAATAGAACTTCGACATCTTAAATTACGCTACTACACATATATAAAATAAGTTTCAAAAATATATAAAAAATGTGCATTATAAGTCGTCGGACGACGAGCATTTAGATTATATTGAAGATAAAAATAATTCAAGTCTAAGAAGTTGTAGTGAAGTGTTAAAGAAAATACTTTTTCGGGTACCTAAAACAACAAATATATGTTAACATACTTTATTTTTGACTCGCGAAATTGAATAATAGTTATATGATGAAAATATAATACCATTCAAAAATATTGTTCTCGTTATCCGTAAGTCATCTTTACGGTTACTTAACCAATTTACATTGTTTCGCACTTTCTATTATGTAAATTGAACAATATTACGGATAATGCCATGCAAAATGTACTGTTATTTCGGAAGTATTGAATTATCATTTCAAAGGAATCCACTATCTGTTCGACATTCCAAGATTCAAGAATTTAAAGTATGTCATACGAAAAGTGCACACACTGCATTCTGACAGGCGTAGATGAATTTAATTTTGTATTATAAAATTCATTCTGATTTAATTTTGTGTATATAGTTTACGACCATGAATACTAGTGTAGTCTTCACTGGCATTTGCCAATTTTTATTGTATGAGAGAAATAACAAAAATTTGTGCAAAATGCTAGTAAAAGAAATATGAATTTAGTGCAAAGGTAAACTTTAAGTAGTCCAATAATAAGCAATTCAATGAGTGGGGCCACAACCTATATATAAAATAATAACGATATTTAGTAGTACTGCCCTAGGGCACGTCTGTGAGTTGAGTTAATCTCCAACTCGACTCAAGGAAGAATAGTATGAGTGGTTTACCATTGCCATTTCACCGCAGTGCGCAAAATGGAATATTTTTAATTGGAAACATATTTTTGATCTATATTTTCAAGTGAAAATGGATATTGCTACTGCACGACGGACGACAGGTTGTCCAGAGCGGGGTACGAATGTCCACACGAGTCCGAGAGTTTAACCATTACATCATGGACACCCACTATATATATATATATATATATATATATATATATATATAGTGGGTGTCCATATATATATATATATATACTACAAAACCCCAATTTACTAAAATGTTAACGTTTGTTGTTGTAACTTGTTTACATATTTAGTTATATACTATAATATTACATTTTGGATACAATTGCTTTTTATTTTTGGTTGAAGTTAGGTCGTTAATTTTTGTGTTTTAAAACTGTTTAAATTCATAATAATAGCTATATTTTGGCATACCTTAAAATTTAGGAATAAGAAACGTACATAAACTAAATAATAAATGTTCCAGTGACGTTACACTTATTTTTCAGACTTAAACTAGTATCTAATTTGAAACCGTTATTATTACGAACAAATTGTTATGATTTAAAAAAAAGTTATTGACAAACAATTATTTTTTATATCTTTTCTGATCAGGCATAACAACAATTAAAAAACTTGGTAATTAAAAATTACAAATGTGTATAATTTAATTTATTATTGCATGTAGATGGTATATATACGTATATACACTATTATATATATTATATTGTAATATCTTATATTATATCATATTTTAGATTTGCGAATCACCTGAAGCATTCCAGTTCTATGTTCATCACAAATTAATGACTAAGCAAGATGCTCAAGTAAGTTCAAATCACGTTTATAGTGCAAGTTTAATACTTTTCGATTAATATTTTTTTAAATACTTGCTTATATATAAATATATAAAATATTATATATATATATATATATATATATATTTAAAATGCGAATTTGACTGTGTTCTACTACCCGCTTAGATTCTGACGGTATCTCAAATCGTGGTTTGAATTATGTAATACAGAATTATGTGTTATATATCAATAATAATACATATTAGATACTAATTATATGGATAAATTATATGATGAGAGGAAACAGTTGTACTTATTCAGTTTATGATTCTAAACTAAATACCAAAAGACCATTTATTTTATTAATAGTCAAACTCTGAGACTAAACAGAAATTAATTATTTTGTGAATTAAACTTATTATCGAACTATTTAATTAAATTGGTTTGAATATTACAAAATTCACTATTTTGTTAAATAATTTTATCTCTCACAAGGTCAAGATTAATTCTCATTTTGCAGTTTGTGTTAAACATTCGAAGTGAACACATCGATTGCGTAACAAAATAAACACGTTAAAAATCCAGGCTTGCCTGGTATACATTTATAATAAAACAGTTATTTTAATAACTATATAATGGAGTGTGTTAAACCGAAAAACACACTTCTATTTAATTTCAAAGTAATTGAAGGAATAATTTCGCCATTAACTGCTCATTTGTGGTTAAAAGGAATTTTAAATAGTATTTATGAAGATGTCAGCTGTATATACGGAATATCCATGGAAAATAAGGTATTAAATGTGAAATTTAATAATGAGAAAATTATAAATAAAATTAAAAGTAAATATGAAACTAATATAAAATTTAAGTCCGATAAAAATCAGTGTTATGAAATTGAATATAGTGAACCTAGGGAACCGCCACAGTGGATAAAATTGTTAAATGTACAATGGGAGACATCGGAAGAACAAATAAGGAAAATAATGTCAGAGTACGGCAAAATATTAAAGTACCAAGAAGATATATGGACAGGAGAAGGCATTATAAACTGCTACACTGGAAATAGAACCTTATTAATAGAAGTAACAAAAGAAATTCCCAGCATGATTAAAGTGAATGGAAAAAACACAACAATAATAATTAGAGGACAACCAAGAAAATGTTTTAAATGTGGAGAAACAAGCCACGTGAAAAAAGAATGTACAATGAACTCAAAAATAGGAGAAAGATTAAAAGATTTAGGGAAAAATAAACCAATAGTGAATAATAATGAAGAAAACATAATAGATAAAATTGTTGTTACCCAAAAGGAAAAAAATGATCAAACTAGAAAAAATGAAGAAGAAATAAATAATAAAAAAGAAGAAAAAATAATAATTATAAAAAACAAAGAAAGTTCTAATTATATGACTGAATATAAAAAAACAAAACAAAAAGAAGAAAAAGGAAAACAAAGCATAAATGAAACAGAAAAAACGCCTATCAGTAATAAAAAAATTAAAATAACAACCCCAAATACAGAGGAAGTAATGAAGGATATAATTGAAAACATGGATATAAATACACCAATTTCTTCAATGAATTGTATTCTACAGGATTCAGATATAGATATGTCAGAAGAAGACGGATCACTAGAATATGGAAAAGAATATGGTGAAACACCTAATCCTGAAATAAATAAAGAAATAACAAAATTAAAAACTATATAATTTAAATTTCTTCTTAAATTCCTTTTTAAGAACACATATTGATGAATAATTATAAAATCAGAAATATTGCCACAATAAATATAAATGGTATTAGAAGTTTAACGACTAAAATATTACTGAAAAAATTTATAACAGATAATGACTTAGATATAATATTGTTACAAGAAATAAATGAAAACGATTTAAGATTTTTTAAACCATATGAAGGTATAGTAAACATTAATGAAAATCAAAGAGGTACAGCCATATTAACAAGACCAGGAATTGAAATAAAAAATGTAATCCTTCATGAAAATTCTAGAATAATAGGTGCTAACATAGATGACTTAAATTTAGTTAATATATATGCCCATGCCGGTAATGGTCAGCGTCCACAAAGGGAGAAATTATTTGAAGAAGATATAGCCAGTATAATAGGACCAAACAAATCTAATATCATGATCGCAGGCGATTTTAATTGTGTATTAAATGCCAAGGACCAAAAAGGAAGAACAAATTATAGTGCTGCACTAAAAAGATTGTTAAACCAATTAAAATTAAAAGACGCGTGGGAGTATTTAAATAAGAAAGATAATGGGTTTACATTTATTAGGGGTGATTCAGCTTCAAGATTAGATAGATTTTATACTGACACTTTAATAAAAAATAGAATAGTTGATTGCAAAGTAATTCCAGTAGCCTTTTCAGACCATAATGCGGTAGTTCTAAAATTGAAAGTTGTGACATCAGTGCCATTTTTTGGAAAAAGTTACTGGAAAATGAACACAAAAATACTTAAATCCGAAGATTTTGATAATTTATTTAGACAAGAATGGGAAAAAATTGTTAAAATTTCATCACGTACGAATGTAATTGATTGGTGGCAAAATAAAGTAAAAACCAAATTAAAATACATTGCAAAAAATTTATCCAGACAAAATGCAATAGATTTCAATAATACAATAAATTTTTTTGAAAAGGTATTGAAGGAGGCAGTTGTAAATCACAACAATAATGGTGAAATGTGGGAAATAATTAAAGAAACAAAAGCCACAATTAGAAAATTATATGATACTCGTAACGAAGGAATTAAAATAAGATCAAGGACCCAAACAATTACAGAAGAAGAGCGCATTACTACATATCAAATTGCAAAGGAAAAAATCAATGGAGAAAACAAATTCATTAAATCGTTATTTAATAACGAAAATATTTGTTTAAATAATTCTAAAGAAATAATTGTAGAAATGGAAAGATCATACAAAAATTTCTACAAAGAAAAACCGATAAATTATAAGGAAATGGATCTCATACTAAGGAAATATAATAAAAACATAAGCATTCTTTCTAATGAACAACTAAGAAAAGAAATTACGGAGGAAGAAGTGAGGGAAGCGATTAAGACAAGCAGTAAAAATAGGACACCTGGAATAGATGGCATTCCGTATGAATTTTATCAAAAATATGAAGACATTTTAACACCCTTTTTAGTTAAAATATTTAACGAATTTTTAAACGAACCGGAAAAGATAAATAAAAAACTTAATGAAGGAATAATAATATTAATTTCGAAAAAAAAGGATCCAAAATATACGGACGATTATAGACCAATTACGCTTTTAAACTGTGATATGAAATTATTTTCAAAAATTATTTCAAATAGAATAAAAATGGCTGTTCAAAATATTATTAACCAGGGGCAATCATGCTGTATGGATAAAAGAAATATTGTTGATAATTTAATAACTGTTAGAAACTTGGTGGCATACTATAATATAAAACATAATGAAAAAGCATCTTTGATAAACATAGATTTTAAGAAAGCCTTTGACATGATGTCACATGATTATTTGCTGCATGTATTAAGAAAAATATCAATTCCTGACAAAATAACCAAAGTAATAATGAATCTTAATAAAAACGCAACCTCACGATTACAAATAAATGGGAATCTATCTGAATATATAAAAATTGAAAGATCCGTCAGACAGGGATGTCCTTTGTCAATGATTCTATTTGTTATTGGTTTAGATCCTTTACTTGAAGAATTGGAAAACAAATTAGAAGGTCAAAATATAATAACTAAAAATGTTAAGATACTTGCATATGCTGATGATGTTACTTTAATAGTTAAATCAAATAGTGAAGAAATAAAATCCTTAGAAATCATTAAATCTTATTGTAAAAGTTCAGGAGCAGAAATAAATGAACAAAAATCCACATTTCTATCGCTAGGTATGAGATGGGTAAGAGATTCAGAAAGCAACATACCAGAAACCCCAAAAATTAAATATTTGGGAATGATTATATCAAAAATTTAGAGGAAATGATTAATGAGAACTGGAATAAATTAATAAATAATATAAGAGTGACATTAAATACAGATTTATCAAGACGACTAAATGTAATTCAAAAAATCTGGCACATAAATCAATTTGCCTTAGCAAAATTATGGTATTTAGCGCAAGTATTACCAATGCATAAAGTATTTTCACAAAAAATTGAAACTATAATAGGTTACTATATCTGGAATGGTTATAGAATAAGAATTAATAGAAATCAATTAAAATTGAAAGAAAACCAAGGAGGTCTAAATTTAATATCAACTGCTGAAAAATGTAAAGCATTACTCTTTAAAAATATGATAAAACAGATCATAACAAAGGAAATCAACACAGGATTTTTAGAACTTTGGATCAATAATAAACATTTTCCGAAATCTATTAAAAAAGAATGGGTAATCATAAATGAAAAATATCAATGGAATCTAGAAAATACTACAACAAAAGAAATATATATTAAACTAACTAATGATTATACTCCAAGAATAATGGAGAAAAACCCGAATTTGAACTGGAATAATATTTGGAAGAATTTAAGAAACAAAAATATTCCTTCTGAATGGAGAACCACAAACTATATGATAGTCAATGAATGCATAGCCATGAAAATGAAGCTGTTTAAAATGAAAATGGCTGATACTGCTAACTGTACAAAATGTAATAAAGAAGAAAATGCAATACATTTCTTAACAGAGTGCGGTGAAAATAAAAAGATATGGAATTGGATGAAGCATAGACTGAAATTATTAAAAATTAATCTAAATGAGAAAGATTATAAATTAATAAAATTCGACATTATGAAAAGACCAGAAGAAGAAAACAATATAATAATATGGCTATTATCTGGTGTTCTAAATAATATATACAATGGAATTGAAGAATTAACATTAATCGAAAGGAATTTAAGAGAGAAGCGGAAAGACTACATAATAAGAAATAAAAATAAGAATAATTCATTTATGTACAAAATTTTGTAAATTATAATGTAGATATTTAAGAAATAAAGTATAATTATAAAAAAAAAAAAAAAAATTTTGCCGAACTCGGTGCTCAAATGAAAGCATTGCGTGAAGGTTTTAAAAATTAAAATTTAATACATTTGTTGCCACTTGTGATTGTAAACGGAGCTGAAGATGTTTTGATGCGATTTTGGGTATAACTTGTGTTTACAGAGTATTAACTGCAATACAGTTGTTCCCTATAGTTGGTGACTTATGTAACGTTAGTAGTTTGGAATAATTTTTCATTCCAATATGATTAGTTTAATGATCAACATGAATTTTTGTTAAAAGAATCTGTGTTACATTTCTTTTACCGCAAAAATTATCATCAATTAAATTTGCAATCAACAGGTGCGGAAGTTTAATTTGTTTATGCTTGAAAACGAGTTAAATGAGACAAGTCTATTAAATGCCACGGTCGAAGTAGTTGTAAATAAATTGTGATGCCATTTTAATACTGAAAATATTATTACATGATATTAATGATGTGCGGATTCTTAAAGATGACGGAAGTGATATGTGGAATTTATTAAAAATGTGAGGTGAGAATAATGTTTAAAATAAAACGAATATGATTTATTTATAGATTTTTCTTATAGTTTCTATTTTTAACATCGAAGTTATTTCTATATATATATATATATATATATATTTAACTACTAAATCATATATATATATATATATATATATATATATATATATATACGTAATGTTCCTTGCTCACATAATGATTTTATGGGCAATTGTTTTATACGCGATTCAGGTTTATTCAGATATTTGTCGAAAATAAGGTTTATCATCTTGAGAACGTCAAATAAATTTTGTATCATAAATGCAACTTTTTTATGTCTCTCTGATAACTCATACGTGAAATTAGGATTACCAACTCATACGAAGATAGACCCGTATCATAGCATTACCTAGTAAATAACATTTTTATATAATACAAAATTTGGTCCCCTACTGGCCAGTTTTTAGTAATATCGATGCATCTTGGGGATTTTTCCCATTACTTTCTGCAATATAGCAATTAAACATATTGGCTTTGAAGTAAATTAATTTCTTGCATTTTTTACGTTTATATTATTATTTATGAACAAATAATATTTTATAAGAAAACACAAACATTGAAAAGAGAATTATAAGATTTTATGCATAAAAATTGATTGTTTTTTTATTATTGTTACAACAGCAATTAGAACTCTTACTATTTATATGTTCTATAAGTTGTTTGGTTCAACGCTTATGATCTAAGGTATTATTATGAGAGGCAACCCATCGGTTCACTATTCTCCTATGTGTGGATTTATTATATACTAGCTCTTACGTCTAATAGTTTACATATGATTGAGTGATGCAACTATGTCCACGAAGGAAGATTTCCACTTGTAGTTATATTATGATCTATAACCCCAAGTGAAAATCGAACCAGCGAACTAGTTGTTGCTAGCCCACACTCTCACCGATATCGCCACTGCTGGCCCAGAAATTGATTGGGTGATGGGTTATTGATTTATATCGTAAATATTAGAATACGTTCCTTTTAATTCATGCGAATATGCCAAACTGCAATCTACTAGTGTAACATAATCATGTCAGGTTAGCCTAAAATAATCAAGCCATGATAATCGATGAAATGTTTGGTTATAAAGCTGATAAGCTAAGTGCGGAACAAAAAATCAGTTAATTGCTACAATCTTTAAAAGCAATTTAACAAACATACTTATGGAATTGAATCGCCAAACGACTTTTATGATCAAAAGCAAAGCAGAGATCGCAGGTGATAAAAGATAAAACTGACGTACCTATACTGCTCCAGCTTGAAATCGGTACTTCGAAAGTCAGTGGCTAACCGATCCTCGGGAATTAACGGTTAGATTAGCACATCAACAACATGTCTTGATACTCTTGATACATATATCACAGAAAAGGCAGTTAATAACTGTGCATGCATCGTAAAACGTCCGCTGTGCGATGCGGCCTAGCATTATGGACGCGTTTGATAGGCCTAGCGCATACCATAGCAGGCTGTCGTCGTGGATGGAGATGAAAAATAGCCGCTTCGGTAATACATACACATGCTTAATACATTTATATTCATAGAAGAAAAATTTATTATACTTATATCCAATCTATTTATACCTATGCTAATTGTCATACGTTTTTCATATGAGAATTAGAAAAATATGTTTAGTGTGGTTCAAAAGTTTATCAAAAATAGATTTCTATCTGATATTATGTTGGGCTCGATGCTGTTGGCAAACTTTTTTTAATCATTACCCCAATATATTTTTGTATAAGTTGATATAGATATAAGAGTTCATAATATAACTACAAGTGGAAATCGTTCTTCGTGGACATAGTTGCATCACTCAATCATATGTAAACTATTAGAGCTAATATATAATAAATCCACACATAGGAGAATGGTTAACCGTTGGGTTGCCTCTCATAATAATACCTTAGATCGTAAGCGTTGAACCAAACAGCTTATAGAACATATAAATAGTAAGAGTTCTGATTGCTGTTGTAACAATAATTAAAAAAATAATAATAATAATTCTATAAATCGCTAAAGCTCGTATAATTTACTCAAAATTATTACCCCATGGCGAAGATGAAAAAATATTAAATTGCCTCTTTTTAGCATTTTTTATATTATAGCCCCCATGATAATTTTGAAAAGAAAATAATGACTAAAAATTTAATTTAAACCAATTTAAATTTCACTGTAGCTGACTTAGGCACGGACTATATATATCAACTAAAAATATCTTTTTCCAAAAAAATCATGTTTGCACCATTTGGAGTAATTTGTCCCTTTTGGGGTAATTTTTGGACGATTTCTCGACCGCTGGGCTAGAGCGTCGGCACCTAAATCAGAAGTACCGGGTTCGATACCCGATTCGAGCAGCTTTATGTGAAGCAGTAGTGACATCGGTTTTTTCTTGGAATTATAGATAGCGATAACTTTTCAAGTAAAAATAACCCTTATCCGGCATTGCTGCATCAGTAAAATATACGCCCTATTACGAAATTGTAAGATGGGACAACTGATCGAGTTGCCATCTGTAAGACCGACGTAATATTAGGTCAAATTTGCTCAACATCTTATAGGACTTATAATATATTTTTATCTTATAGGACTCTTAGGTTCTGATTGCTGTCCAAATAATTGAAAAAAAAACTAGTATTATGTTTGACGCATGACAAATATTTTTATATGTGACAATTGCTTCATCAAAATGGTTGCTCAGTATTTATTTTACTCAAAATTAATCAATATATAAGTTATTTTATGTAACGTCATATATTGTATGAATGCTTATCTAAATATGTCACATTATATATGATAATTTATTAATTTAATGAAATGACTATTAGAACAGATAATAAATTATAATTACTACTTTCCTGTAGCCAGTATATGAGGTTTATATGGGAATCTCAGGTCTTAAGTTTTGTAGTCAATATTTTTTTATAATATTTAAAGTTAAAACTATCAATCAACTATCAATTATATACTCAATTAACTATCTTCTGTATTAGTTTGTTGAGTCTCATGATAACTTTGAATGTCATTTTTATATTGTAGTATATAAAATAAAACAGATATTTTAAATATATCGCAACCCCACAAGAAGACGAAACTAATTTTTTTTTTTTTTAATTTTGAAATAAAAAAAATCCAAAGGTAATGGTTTTGCCAACACAGGCAGAAAGTTTTTTGAGTCATTCAAACCAGATGCTTAATTCTCTCAAACATCGTCATTTTTTGCACATTTAACTTCGTATCTCCGAAATGACTGGACCTGCCGTTTCCAAAAACTAATCACCAATTCTTCCCTTCATTACGAATTGAATATTTTAGATCATTCAAATCGGATGCTCCGTTCTCTCAAAACTCGATTTCTATTTTCTGCACTCGTTGCTCCTTATCTCCAAAGCGGATGAACCTGCCTTTGCAAAAAATCAGAATATACTAATATATATGTCGAACACGACAGGATATAATGTTGAATCTTTACAACTGGCATTTTATCGTTTCGTGCTATATAATGACACCTTGTACAACATCCAAATCAAGACTACTGATCAATCTAAGCATCTGCACTTTCATGAGGTTTTTTGTAGCCTTTCTTTGTTAAAATATCACAATCTCGTAATTTATATCTTGGCCATTGGGCATTTTAGTAAAACGCATATTACACACACTTTATTCCTAAATCACACCCTTAACAATTTATTATTATTTAGAATTAAAAAATACCTATTTTTTTGCTTTGAACATAATTAATGTTATTTTTTTGATACGTCTAAAACTGAATCGTAATATAAATAATTAAATATCTTCAAATATGAATATATTGTGAACAAAATATTTATTATAGAATCTATAATAACATTATATGTTACGGGCATATTCTTCCTACAGTATAAGTAGCTATATATAACAGAACACCCCACAGTCCAGCTAACAAAAAGCCAAACCACGGAAAAAATTGTGTTAATTTCATATCTCGAAGTACTAAGAATCTCATTGATAATGCGACATGTTGTACAGGGAAAGGCCAGCCTGCCCTGTGTAAGGGCCAACCAATTCCTTCAATGGGCCAAAATACTCCGCTCACGAGAAAGATCAACCACATAATATATACAACAGCTCTCATTGATGATAATTTGTTCCGCAGCATAGTCGATAACAATACTCCTAATGCGATACCTGCAGGGAATTATTAAATTTTTATTTAATATGAGATATGTGCAATATTAAAGTAGAAGTATCAAATAATTTTTAATCAAATATTACAAAATCTCAGTGACATTTTTAAGCTACAGTGCCAAATAGTTTTGAAATTATGTTAATTACAAATCTATTAAAACATACTTAACTAATCGTAAGTGGCATTTTGCTTTTAAGCCAAGTTGAATGAATTTTGAAAATTTTTGAGTGATTTATAAGTAAACCGCGCTGCTGTATAGCATTATCATGTGAGAAACTATTGCAGGTTATCCACTTTTCTACATTTTTTTCAAACATGTTGGTTATTTTTGACAAATGGCTTAAATACTTATTACTTTAATCAGTTTTTAATTTGATTATATTTAAACCACTTGTCATAGGCCTCTAATAATTCAAGATTTCTTCAAAATCTTAAAAACTTTTTTTAAGTAAGAAGTAACGACTCGACAAATCTTTATCAGAAACCAATATATTTTGAACAGTACTTGAATTTATAAAATAGATTTAGGATTTTTTAAAAAAAAACACACGATTTTTTTCATTGTAATTAGCACTTTTTTGCTAATTAAAATAAAACTGCTTGACCGATCTTTGCGTGAGTTATTACCGTGTTACATCGAATGGCTTTTAAATTTGTGAACTTAGCGAAAACATAGAAAAGATTGACAAATGAAAAATCGGAGAGCAAATTCACCACATTCCTAAGTGTTATTTCATGCTTCTTTATTATTAATGAGTTCAATATTGAATATGCATTAATTCCGTTTTTATGTAGCTTAGCTTAATAATATAAATAGAATTTCCGTAATTACCGCAAAATGTGTTTCCACCTAATATGACCCAACACCTCATTAATGCCAGAATTATGGTGTAATCCCATATGTTTGTTACAATTGCTGCAGCTAGTAATAGTAGAACATTTTGTAGACATAATACTATAAGGTTGAGGAACAAATGTGCAGCTTGAATTTCACAAGAGGTTACACCTTCGGCGCGTATTCTTTCAGAAATATCGTGCATTGTTACGCTGAGCATAGACGCTAATGCTAAAGACACCCCAGATACGCCACCCCATACGAGAACACCCGCCTGAAATGACAAAAATTTATATAATTTCAATTAACATCTATAAATTAATTTGTATTACTTTATTTCATAATAAGTCTTATTAATTTATATAATCAACGAATTACTATAAGGTACTCTCCGAAGCTCGCAAGCTTTGTAAGGCCATACATTTCAGTTTATTTTAAAATTGCTAGAAATTAAAAAAAACCTCTTCTTAAAAAACTTTCATGCAAAGTTATGAATGTATAAAATGCCAAAGTAAGAATAAATTAAAAAAACGTTTGTTTGCCGTTATTATTATGATACTATGGTAAAGCGGGTAATTTTTTTGGTTCTGTACCAAGATTTTTAATTTTAAAATTCAAGTATATGGTTAAACAAATGCCCTCGATATTTTCGACAGTATGAAATAACCGATTTAAATAATTAAAAAAAAAATCGATTTGTATTGAGACGTGCTGATTAGTTTTTGGCATGGGCAGGTCTAGCCGTTTCGAAGACAAAAAGGACCAAAAATGGTAATTCAGTTTTTGAGAGAATGAAGCGTCCGATTTGAATAATTCAAAAAACATTTTATTTATATTGACTAAACGAAGAACTGTAAATTTTTGGAAAGGCAGTTTCAGCGGTTATGGTCTCTCAATAAAAAAAAATTAAAAAAATGCCATTTGACGGTCAAAAATGTTCATTAGACATATGTACATCAAATTGTCAGATATTTTATAGAGATTTTAATAATGTGTACACATTTTGTGTTTCGTACCAAGATTTTTAATTTTAAAATTCATGTATATGTCCTCGACATTCTCGACAGTATGGAATAAACAATTTGTATGATTGAAAAATTATTCGGTTCGTACTCGATCACGGGGTGTTTTTCCAAAAAGCAATTTTACCGTTTTGGAGGTATGGAGCGCAAAGGGTTTAAATGGTAATGCAGTTTTTGAGAGAACGGATCATCCGATTAAATTAATTCAAAAAACATTTTGTTTCAGTAGACGGTGCTTTTACAGTAAATTTTATAATTTTGAAAATTTAAGAAAAAATTCAAAATTTTCAAAAAAATTCAAAGTTTCAAAAATTTTAGAAAAGATCAACATTTAAAAAAAACGATTTTTTACAAAAATTTGAGATTATATCGAAAATTTCAAAAAAAAAATAAAAAAACCTTTTTCTCTTAACTTTAAAAAAAACTCAAAATTTTAAAAAAATATCTAAATTATAAAAAAAAATAAACAAATTTCTTATAGACATATACAAATTTGTTTGTAGAATACGGTCGTCGCCCAATTTAAAAAGCACTTATAAGTTTACAGTGTGTATTTATAATAAATAATCTATTTGAAATTATTCTAAACATTTATTGATTAACTCGAATATTTAATTACGGTACGGGAAGTTCCAGCAATTTGTCTTAAGGCACGATGCCATGCGCCCCACTAGTTTTATTTTATAATCAGCAAATGATCGCATATAAACGCAGAGCTGAACGTAAGGTCAATTTCAATTGTGTGAATTTGCCGTTACTGACGTAATGAAAATATACAAAGATTTTTTGTTTTTCTCGTGTTTAATATTTGTTTCAAAGAAATATTTATATTAAAAAATGATACTATTATTTCATCTTGGGTGGTTTATTATAGTGGCATTCAATATCTATACTATTACATTTGACAACAACAACATAAATCATGTTCTAAAATTAGTATTATAATTTTACAAACGAATTAGCTCTCGGTAGTCCGTCTAATAAACAGAAGGAACCATCAAGAAACACAATGAGGCTGTTATTGTATATACTTATATCTATTCAGGAATGAATTGCTCGCATCTCGCATGCAAGCGTGTAACCCCAGTGATTTTGGTATGGATTCGATTCAATTCGAATCATGCGAGTAACTCGAATGATTCCATTTAACTTGGATCACGTGTGTATCTTGAAGGATTCGATTCAATTCAAATCAAGCGAGTAACTCGAATAGTTCTATTGATTCGGATGTTGCGAGTAACTTAAATGAGTCGATTGAAGTCGAGTGGCTCGCATGATTCAATTCAGCTTTTTATTTTTATTGTACTTAAACTTATTAAAATTATTTTATTATATTTTTTAAAAATGTATGTTCATACATATTATAGCAGTTATATCTCTTGGTTTGATACGAGTTGATTCGAATCAAGTAAAATGTGATTCGAATCAGGTTGATAAAGGCTTGGAATGATTCAAATTCGCATACCACCACAAATAAGGTATTAAAATTGTAAATGAATATCTTATTTAATTAAAATTTTTATTATTTTTGAATCTTTAGTTACTGATGATTAATTTAGGTAAAAGGTGTTAAAAGAAATTACTCAATGAACGTCAACTTTGCCTTAAATACGTGATTACCTCTGGTCCTTCAATTTTTCTTGAAAAGCCATCAATTATCACCGGGTCATCCGGTCGACTGAAATTTTGAGTGTAGTACGTATTAGCCGCTTCTCGGAACTCTTGTACAACAGTGTCTTTTATTACTTCTTGCATCATATAGCGCGTAGGATCAACGTACAGCTCTAGATCTGGCGCCGTCCAATCTTTTGTATGACGGTAATAAATAGCAATGTGCGGTTCGGTTAAGTTTGCTCTTTGTGGAAACCACAGAAAAGCGTGCGCGTCATCGCGAGCAACCGATTCTTTGCCGGATACAACACTTTCTACTTCTTTCAGCATATCAAAACGTTTACTTAAACCATTTAGAACAAGATTTGATAAAAGTAGATTTGGCCCAGTGGATGTATTCTGGATAATATCATTATAGGTAAAATTATGATAGCCATCAAGATTGTAGCTTTCATTGTTATAATTCTTATAACTTAGAAATTTTTTCTGTTCCATATAAGACAGCTTTATGTACGATGGTGATGGTCCAACAGATAATCCGAACAGAAATATGTACACAGCCGGTAGTATAAATAAAGCTAAAGCACGAATAATTTGCCGAGTCAAAATCCTTAAATTTGCAGAGATCAATCGCACGATAATCGAAATTCGGGGAGGAATATGCCGTACGGGTGCAAATTTAGGAACATGCAATCGCTCGCCAAATCCTATGTTTATTCCGCCGTGTCCAAATTCACTGAGCAACCTCTTGTAATCAGTGTGCCCCCTGCCCACCGAGGTAATGTAAAAGATTCCGACGATACTCTTTGCTCCTAGTGCTTCTATTATGGCATTCGGCGGCCCTTCGGCTATCATGCATCCATCGCGCATCAATCCCAGCGTGTCGCAGAAATAAGCTTCGTCGAAGTCGTGAGAAGTCATAATTACATTCGTGCGTCTGTTTGTTAGCAGCCCTCTCATGCAGGCGCGAAATTCGTTTCTGAGCGTAGCATCCGAACCAACTGTGGGTTCGTCCAAGAGAATAAAATCCGGTTCGTGTAAGAACGCCAGCGCAAAACTAGTGCGGCATAGCTGATCGAAAGTCATATCCGATATCTTGAGATCGAGATCGGGTAATTGCATGAGGTGCATGACTACGAATATTCGATCTTGGAGATATTCTCGGGCCATATCCAATAAACCTCCGTGAAGCTTAAAGGTCTCTCGCAGAGTAAGACGCGGGTGTAGGCCATGCTCCTGCGGCATATAACCAATGAGACTGGATTCTAAAATAGGTAAACACCGTCCGCGGTATTCAATGAAGCCCTTGTCGAGCGGCTGCAGCCCGGCCATTGCCCTTAGTATGGTAGTTTTGCCACAACATTTTGGCCCTATGAGGCAATACAAGTGGTTCTCTGGTACCTTCATGTTGAATCCGTTTAATACTTTTTTGCGGAAACACATTTTTCCGAACCATTTATGCCCATTTACGATTTCTATGCTTATCGATTGTGACTGCTGGCTTACTTCAAAAGGATGACTGACAGACATATCTGATGGATGCTCATCTTTGTATTTGTCGAAATCGGGCACATCTTCAGACTTATTTACAAACATTTTCAAATTATGTACTTCAAATAAATATTTTTTAATAGATACAATATATGTTATTACGTTTTGCAAACATTTACATATACACTTGTCATAAAATGAGTTTTATCATAGTAAGCGACGTATTAAAATTAGCTAAATTATCAATCAGTTAAAAACACACAAAAGGTAATTATTTTGCGTTTCTTTCCAGAAGTTATACAGCAGATGATTTATTAAACTAGCTGCAAGTGGCATTTTGCCTTAAGGCAAGTTGCAAAAACTTTCCAAGAGAAGTAATAATTGACTTATTCAACTGAAATTGACATTTAAATATTTAGATAGAGTTTTCAACTGTTTATTTCAAAAATGAAGTTTTTGCTTTCACTTAAATCTGAACATTACGATTTCCAATTGAATTCTCTCAAATATATTTAAATCATCTGTAATTGTAATAAATATAGTGCCCAGACTATTTTACACTATAGTGCTTGTATGTCCGAAAATTGTAGCTTTTTATTCCAAATATTAATGAATTTATATTATTCAACTAATTTTAATTGGATTGTTTATATTAGCGCATGAACTTTATCGCCATGTTTATTTTCAATAGAAAAACGTTGAAACATTTTTTAATGTTTCAAAACCTAATAAATTATTTTGTGAAATATTAAGTGTCTGATATAAGAAAATACTGGCACGATAACATATATCATGTACGTAGTCCTTTATATGATTTTATCGATTTCCAATAAGAACGGCTTTTGAATTTTTAGAATACTTTCAGGATTGTGGACTAAAACGTGGACGATAATTTTTTCACTTTTCTGCTATTAACAAAAAAACGGCTTGAGTGAACGTCGCGTAAATCTGACAAACACTAATCTTTATCGAGTTACATCGAATGGCTTTTAAAATTTTGAAATCGGTCAAGCCGCCTTTCAGAGAACGTCGACGGAAGGTCAAAAAACCGCTCATACACACACATATTTTTTCCAGGTCTCATTTGATTCAGAATCGCTTGAAACGTCAAAAAAACAAAATTAGAAAATCGGATTTTATGGCGAAAACATAAACTCTTTCGAGAAGTTAACAAATCGAATGAACTTAAAAAATGAGTTTTATTATCACACAATACTTTACTTTACAAGATATGTATTATGATCAAACTAAATTATTGATAGTTATTTTTAAAATCTTTTATAACAATATAAAAAGAAATATCATGTTTCTAAGCTAGTTAAATTATTATACAAGCAATTAAGTATAATATACATATAATTATACTAACAAATAAATAATTAAAATATCTACTATTATCTATCTAGTGCTAATTAAAATCACAAACTGTAAAATAAGATTTAATTTATATAGTTTAACATTTAACATTTAATTTATAACTATGCAATTTTATGCAATTATATGTTATGCAATTATATTCATAATAATTATAATAAACCAATTTTTGATATGTTAATCGTATGTCATTATCATTATCGTATGATATAAAAAAGAAACAAAAAATGAATATAATAAAGAGTTTGCATAAGGTTTGTTAGTATATTTATACATATATTATATAAATATAAAAATAAAAAGGTGTGAACATTTTATGACTATCCCATACTAAAAATATACTGTTTTAAAAACTAGTACGTGCGGAACCAAGGATAAATCTTTGAAATATGGCTCCTACTCGCGCAATTGTGCATTGAGTTTGTGCCCTACCTGTCCACTACCACCTGTAGTTTAGGTAAAATTTATGGCTGTTTACGAATATATAAAATAATATTATGACCCTAATAAGAATAAGGTGTCAATGCTTCTGAACAGGTGCAAAGAATTATAAGCAAATTACAGCATTTTCTTTACGAGAAAAATATAATTTATGTGCTATTGCGCAAATGGTGCAACATCCGTCAATGCCTTGTGAGCAATTATCAAATAAAAGAAATCTGAGTTATCATAAACTTGATGATAATTACATGTTATTAAATAAATATTACAAATTGTTCATGGTATTGCCATAATCGTTGACAAATTTTGCAAGAGCAGATCTAAATTTTAGATAAAGAGCAGTTTTGAGAAACGGTTTGTATTTTGCTAATTTTCAATCCAAACAACAATTACAAAAAAACAAGCGTTTTGGTTCAATATATATTTTCTTCTGATAATCCTGTAATCTGGATTAGTTTTTTTTTGTTTTTGAAATATTTTTTTTTTAGAATCTGCATCAGCAATTACAACTTTGTGTTCAAAATCATTTGCATCCTTGCAACCTTGTGGCTTTGCCTTATTTTCTGAAAACTCGTACTATTTATACGTAACTTTGTTTTAATAATAGTTGACCAGGAAATATATTGCTGAACGATTCTAGTGATGTACTGAGACTAACTGGCTCTATAGGTTGATTTGTCTTAATCTAATGATTTCCACTTCATCGTAATTCTATCAATTGCAATAAAGGCAATCAAATTTTGAAATTAATGTTGTCAAATTGTAATGCATTATGAAACAAAACAAATATTTTATTCAAAGAATCTCCATAATTTACTTCTAATATTTGGTCGCCCAACTTAAATTGATTTAACCACATAAACTAACAGACTTAATTTCAAAGGACGTGGTGGTTCGATACTTCTTTGATATCAAATGAGGAGATTGGTATTTTGCATAAATGACGTGCATTACAGCAAATTGGATTGGGTTCTAAAATTTATACTTCAGACTTTATGATTTATCTACGAAAATCATTAATTTGTCGATATTACAAAATCAGATTTATTAACTGTCCCGAGTAGAAGGTATGGGTTTCTTTTCTATGTGGATCTTTTTTTGTACAAAATATGTAGATTATAATTTATGATAGGTTGTCAAATATCTCCCTTCCGCCTTTTTGTATTATAAACCAAGAGCAATAAAGCGGAAGGGAGATATTTGACAACCTAATATAAACATAGCTTTTATTACATATTAAAAATATATTTAATATATAATATAATGCGCTCTAACACTAAATAAACCTTTGAAAATTTAACCTAAAAAATGTATGAAATTAGCATATTTGAAGGTTTAATGCATGCAAGTATTTAATTACCTTCATTCAATTGTGCATGCGTTATTTATCTAACTATACTCGTAAAATCTGATGACGAACAATCAATATGCACTATTAGTAACATTCCACTTTATACGATCAAGTAAAACGAACATTATGCCCACAAACGAAGGATTATTTTGCTTCGAGCTTCAGAAATATAAATTTATAGTATTGCAAGTTTTAGAATTACAGACAAGGTTTCATTACCGTCTTCTCATCATAGTCTCCGCCGTTTATGTGCGTGCTTTCAGTTTTGTTTCCTAACCGAACACACAAATCTCTTCGCAGAAAGGCTGTTCGATCAAGAATAATAGCAGTTTCGTGAAATTAGGTAGCATTTACTGCAAAGTTTAGTACAGTTTTTGCAATTAAAATAAATGGTTTCTGCTTCTATTTAATTAGTAGTCATTTGGACTAATAAATATTAAAATTCATATTAGGAATACAAATGAAATCGTGAATGATATTTATGATCAAAATAATATTGGTATGTGTTTGATTTAATTTGTTTCACAGTAGGAACCAGTAAAAGCAGTTGAACGAATTATTTTAATTACATAAGATATAAATTAGATAATGATGATGATGATGATAATAGTTCTTTTTGGTTAAGTAAATTGTGATCACGATAATTGATCAGTGATTTTCAACGTTATTGCATTGTCTAATTGAATTATAAGTATTTATTAAGATTATAAAGAATTAAGAACACCTTCTAAAGTACTAATTTAATGTAAAGCCATCTTTGAATTATATCATTGGTTGGGGGTTTTTACCCACGGTTTTATATCTGTGTCCTTGCCTTACGAACGATGACGCATCTTCTATATTTATTTCTTTTTGTTTTTAGACCTCGAAATGCAAAAATACATACAAAATCGAACGGGATGAAATATGTATTTTAATATAAGTGAAAATTGAGTTAAATCCCTGTCATTTGTACTATTTTACAATTGAATGATGCAGTATATTATTGACTGAAATATTTGGTAAAGAAGAAATTTGTTTTCATTTCATTCAGTGGAAACTAAAAAAAAATTAAAAAACTATAACAATCGAGATTGAAAAATTATTGGTAGCAACAAAGGATCTACAATTTGTCAATATTAGTGTTAAAAACAGAAATATCAATAATCCATGTTTTGAGAATATGGTACTGTACGGTATATGGTATTTACAAAATAATAAAATATGTGCTGAAAATCTACTATGTATATATATATATATATATATATATATATCTGTGTGTGTCGATAGTATTTTGAGTTGAAAGAATATTCTATTTGAAAATATGAACAGACTTTTTATTTGCACTATGATATTGAATGAATATGATTATCAGTAAATCAATTTAAAATGATTTGTAATCATGTAAATTTACTATATGTCCATTTTTATATATTTATTGCTGTATTATTAATATATAAATTGATAATCTTCGAGTTATTTGTTAACCGGTACTCCCTCGTAATAAAGCTTTGACCGGTACATGAGCGAATATTTTCAATAATACGTGCGTCCGTTGTTTAACCAAATAAGTAAGCAATCCAAGTAGACGTGGAATTTTGACTTAGCGTCGTCCACATAAGCAATGGCTTTACTGAGTACCTATAAGAACAAAATGTGAACTCCTGCTATATGGGTTATACCTCCACATTCTTGTACCAGTCACCTGTACATTCGTAAGCCATGCACGTATTCGGACGGCGGACGGCGTGATCGTAGTCTCTCAGTCTCGCTCCGATACACGGACGAGCTTATGCGGCTCTGTTATTTCCTACTCGGTCCCTCCACAGTGCTTTTAAAGGTAGGAAAACCCATAGACGTACGGAAAGTATTAATTTCTATCTGCAGAACCGGTTATCGATATACTACCCTTTGAAGCCCGGATGCAACGATACACTCCAAAATTTTCGAAATTATGTCCAATGCGATTTGCAAAGACAACTATATTAGTTGCTGGGTCGTAAATCTAAAGTGTCGATGCCAAATAAAGTTTTGATATAAAAATCAATACTTAAACCCATTTGGACCTATGGCATTCAGCTCTGGGACACGGCCAGTCACTCAAATGTTGAGATCTTATAGAGGTTCCAAAATAAAATGCTTAGGCAAATTGCCAACGCACCAAAATACACCCCCAACTGGTTACTCCATGATGAACTGGGTGTCTCATTCATTAGAGACGAGATTCCTAGACTTTGTCTAAAGTATCGTAACAGGCTCACCTTTCACCCAAATAACCTTGCAAGAAAGCTGCTGGAACCAATCCAATTCAGAAGACTGAAAAAAAACTACCCCAACGACTTGTTTTAGGCTTAATAATAAGTACTAATTTCTATTTTTCTTTTTCTTTTTCTTTTTGACAATCCATATATTATACTGTAAAGAACTGCATCACTGGATGCAGATCTTAGCTTTTTCTTTCTTTGTTCAATTCTAAGCCATGCAATTGATTTTATATCTCTTGTAGATAGATGATCAAATAAAATTATAATAATAATAATAATAATAATGATAATAATAATAATAATAATAATAATAATAATAATAATAATAAATGTCTAATGCGATTTGACAATGAAATTATAATAAATATATTTATTTATATACCTTGTAAGGCAGCAGGCGGGTAACATTTTTTTTATTACCCCAAAATATTATGGCAACTTGATGTTGTGCAACAGCAAAAATTCTCCAAAAATTCTATTTATTTATTTGCGGTGTATTACCCTGGTAAAGTGGCCTTACAATGTAGGGTTTCCTATTTTCACATTGTGAAAGTTGCTAGTCTGATACCAGTCTTGAACAACCTAATATCTAGCAGTAGTGACATCGGTTTTCATTTGAAAGTATTGATGACAATATGCTTCAGAGTGAAAAAAGCCTTTACCAATAAGTTCAAAGAAAAATTATAATAATAAAATTTATCAAATAGAGATGGATTCGCGGTTCCACGAGCAACTCCTATAGAACTGTTAAGTTATGATCGCAGTTCAAATAAATAAATAAAAAATAATAATTATTGTACCTATAACTGAATATTTAATATATGAAAATCGATTCATTACTCCGAACATATTTTAAATTTATATTTTTTTATAGTTCAATTAAAATAAGTCAATGAAGTAAACCATAAATAAATATTTATAGAAATTTATTTATTTATATAAATTGATTACTAGTCATATAATTGTCTTGCTATATCATTGCATACATGTTTACACATTTTTTTTGAATATTTTTGAATTGATTGAATTGACTGTTGTACCTTTCTGAAATAGGTGTAACAGTAGTTAGTAAGTTTTAGCTTTTAATATTAACGGTTAGATAGAGCGCAATTCAATCAAAGTTTTGTATGGAAATAGCATGGAAAAAAATTCAAAAATTTTAAAAATGTTTTTTAGATGTAATTTAGCAAACAAATGAATAAATAAAACTCGTTCATTTGTCGCTAAGTTATACCTAAAACGTTTTTTTTAAATTTTCAAAATTTTTTTCATGCACTTTCCACACAAAGTTTGATTGAATTGCGCTCTATCTAAACGTTAATATTAAGAGCTAAAAGTTTCAAAGAATTGTTTTTTATCAATTTGGAACCATTTGAGCCCCTGGGGGCAACGAAATTCGAAAATGACCACTTTAAGGACCACCAATATATATATATGAATTTTTAAGTTTGTATCAGTTATCCATCTTTATTAAAAGTAAAGCGAAAATTAAATGTAAAATTTAATAATGCGAAATTTCATAACATTTGGATCATTATTTTAGTGTTGAATAATAGTTTTTTTACAAAGAGAATTATTAAAGGCAAGTCATTATTTTTTTCCTTTGATGTTCGGGTTCGAAATTAGGTTTCCGCGCGCCACTGGCTCTTCAGAGGTCGGCGTTCCCGCAAGCAACGTTCTTACCTGCTTTTCTTGTTGTTGGCTTCGCGTAAGCGTCTTGGTTTCCTCCGGTCAGTAGTAGCGCGACCATGCCCAACGCGGTGGCTTAACGCGATTAACAACTCTAAATTTCATCTTACATCCAAAAGTGTGTTGTTTTACTACCAAATTCAATAAGAAGAAATTTTCTCATTTCATTCTAAGTGTATGATTTTCATTTATTCGAAAAAGGTGCGAATTTAATATATAATCGGTTCAAAAAATCTTAACACATATGCCGGGATCGTGCAGACTGGAATTGTTCGCACGCTGTGCATGGTGATTTTATATTTTAATTAGTGCTTTTAGATATTGGATTTTGTGCATATCTCAAGGCTGAGTTTGTTTCGAGGAGTAGGAAGCGCAAGTGGTAAGTTTATTTTTCAAAATATAAAAACGTTTGAAAGGAAATACGCGAAATTTTACATTTATCTTGAGCTTTTTATATCGCTGGTAACTGTGATCAGAAAAATGCTTTGTTTAGCCAGATAAAAGTCATAACTGAACATTTGAATTTTTTTGACATAGAGAATTTTTTTTCAAAAATTGCTAAACTATGGTCGTACGGAACCTAAAAGATGAGTCCGGTTATGACCTACATTAGATTTGATTAATAAGCTCTTAGTAAAATTTAACATAACATTTTCATACTATTATCAAAAATGATTAAAATATGGTTATCTATCAATTTAATTTTATTTTACTACAATCCGGTGAAGAGATTGAATTTCAAAATTTACAACGTCTAATTCCGATGGTATTTTTGATTAACCTTTAGATTTGATTAACCAACCGATAATATTTTTACTATGATATCTTTATGAAAGAATTCATTTTATGATAAATAATATATTATTAATATTGAAAATATCATTAATTGCGGAACATCGTGCCAGCGAGGTGTAACGTGCGTTGCATTACTTGCAACAATTAATGTTCCCACAGATTCTTTGAAAGTTACTCGAAGGCATAGAAAATGTCTATGAGCTAATTTATGTACTACTTTTATGATCCATTTTATTGTTAATGAACTCTTTTGCGCTCAACTAAAAGCAATAATCGGAAACTTTAAGTTATTTGAAAAAATATTGTGAGTGTTTCATTCCCGCGTTCACTGAGTACGAGTACAATGAACTAAGAAGATTTGTACAAAATCCTGTTTTTACTCAGAAAATGATTTGAAACTTATCATGAACACGTTTTAGCTTGTTAGGTGGTGCATTCCTTATCAACAATTAATTGTGAAATAACATTTTAAAAAAAATATTTAACTAAAACACAAATTTTATATTTTGACAATATTGTTTTATTTTTTAAGTAATATGTAAGCATTTCCCATTAATATTATAAAACTTAAATCTAATAATAATCTTACATATTTGGCAAGCATTTATAATATTATAAATGTAATTGATTAATGAATCATCGATAAAAAATGTAATAAAAAATATATGATACTCAAAAATGACTATTATATTTTGTTTTCTGGTTATGAATTTGCGATGCAAAGTCTAATTGTGTTTCTTAAGTCATAAGCTCTAAAAATAAACACATCTCTAATAGAATTAATGTTTCTCGTTATTGGTCAGCTGCGATGTTAAAACACATCGAACAATATTGTTTTCGAATATAACAAATGGTTATACTATTGAAAATATATTACATTTATTTATATTAAAAAACTATCACTGTTATTTAATATATATATATATATATATATATATATATATATTCATAATTATTATCTGTATATAAAAATGTTAAATATTTATTAAATATTGTTGATTTAGATATTGATCTCACTAATGTTTTAGTATTCCCTAATTGTTATATAAATTGCTCAATTTTCATATTATTGTTGATAACTTCTAACTTTTCATATTGTCGTTGAAACTTTTCATATCTGTGCGTTTGTTATAGTCTTTTTTAATATATCAAATTGAAAATATTATTAATATATATTATTAATTTATCAAACTTAGATATACAAATTAAGTTTTCTGTAGAATGTCATTATTCGAAAGAGAGCTTCTTTACTAGTCAACTAAGCTTTTAATTATATTCTTAATCATAGATTAGGGTCACAATAAGATGACATCAACAATTTATTTATGAAGTTACAATATCATACAATGAAAGTACACGTTGTTATTCAAGGGCATTTTAACGTCAAAAGTAAAAGCTTAAATAGTAATACTAGTGCATTGTAACAAATAGTAGCTTAGTAATCTAATGTTTTTAGCCTTGTAAATTTTTTGACAAATGTGAGAAATAATTTAAATATTCAAAATATATAATTAACATAATAAAGTAAAAATAACAATACAAATCCTTCAAGTTTTACTTACGTTCAGATTGCAGTAATTATTTTTGGTGATTAAAATTGAGAACGATAATAAAATGATTTTTTATAGCTGATGTCGTAAATAATATAGCTCTACACTTATATATATATATATATATATATGTATATATATATATATATGTATATATACATATAAATATATATTATATTTATATGATACAGTAATATTAATTAAATTAGTAATTATATGATCATTTTGATTAAAATAATATAATAATCTTTATACTTCAAATTTATTGTAGTTCATAATAAATTCTTTATAATAAATAAATATAATGAAATAACACATACTGTTAAATTCTTAATGAACGATAACAAAATTAAAAAATAGTAGCACTAGATGATCCGATAAGTCTTTAGAATACTGAAGATGATTTTTTCGATTCAGTTTTAGTTAGATATTTTTATATATTTTCTAACATCGACCGATGATATTCCAGAGTAGTATCACATATAGTTAAATTATTCATTTTACTGTATTTAAAAACTTTATAAAATAGGCAAATAATTTGTAGTATATTTCGTTGACCGAATCTATGAACTTTATTCATGGAACTAAAAAATATCAGTACAAAATATAAGCTGATAAGAGTTTAGATAATCGAAGAATATATATTAAAATTAATAAAACTGCAGTAATCTAATTGTCTAGACTGATCGTATCTAATAAAATATAGAAAAAAAATAAAACAAATTATGACAAATTTTGATGATAGAAAACAATGTATTATAAATAAAGAACAATGTTGATAATAAAAATACATAACAAGAGGAAAAAACAAAAATTTAATAAAATATAGAGCGCCAAGAATATAAAACATTTTACAATTGTTACATATAAGACTTTGCATCAAACTTCAAAATATTTTAACGATACCAAAGAAAGCTTCGTATATTTAATTGAAAGTAACAGACATGCTAAAATAAATTCCGAGTTGTAAAAAATTAAATCAATTGCAAGAAAACGGGAACCGTGGAAGAATTATGGCGATACATGAAGATGGACTACGAATTTATCTTTAGTTTTGATGATTGCTTATTATCCAGGCCACCAGAGCTTCGATTTGTGAATTATTGTTAGCTAGCAGTGTATTCGGACGTTGCATTCAGAAAAGTCGAGTGCAGTTTTGAAAAGTGTCTACGTTTGGGTACGTGACACACATAAGTATGCGATATCTCGCATACTTTTAACGACATGCACTGAACAGGAAGCAAATATTACGTTTACGGTTATGTATGAACCCATGAGGCGCTATGGCCTCATTCGCATTAAGGCGACTCAAAGTGCGTACGGTGACGCTTAATAAGCTGGAGCTTAATTGATTAACATCGCAAACATCAAAATTCCGCCGATGTTCCTCTTTTGCCGATGCGATTGACGTGACATAAATTCCTGGACAGAAATCCCTGGAGGACACATACCGGGTGAAAAGATGCAAAAGAAAAATGAAAAGAAATTTTGCATACCTCATGCAATCAAAATTATTATGTTTATTAATATAGAAACTGTTACAAAGGTTTATTTGAATTATTCAACTCACTCGGTGATAAATAAGTGTAAGGATCTTTTTTTTTATTGAGTTATAACCATCAGAGTCAAATAACTCTGAGTTACAGAGCTAATAGAGCAAAGCGAGGCACGAAAGTCCAAATTGACTTTGAGCTATTATATTGTTGAAACCAAACTAATTACATCACAATAAATAACACATACCAAACAAATAACTATCTGACTATGTTCACACTATGGGGGGTAAACCTATAACGAATGCGCTTTACTCTCTATTTATACTTGTTTATCTATAATTCAGCCAAAATCCCAACTAATTTATCATTGCAGAAATGTGTTTTTTAGTTGTTTTTCAAAAATTTGTTACTTGATCTTGTTTACCCCAAAAGCGGGGTGAAATAGGACGCATAGGGACAAATAGGTCCAATTCTTAATTTATAATTTTAAAGGAATTTTACAAAATAATACCTACATCGTTCAACAAATGCAAATTAAAAATTTTATGAATACATTTTTTACAGAGATAACACTGTATATAACCCTGATCTGGTAGTTCATAACAAATATTTATCAGCAGATTTGGAATAACCATTTATTCAATTTATCTCTTGTAAAATTGCTTTTTTAACTTAATTTACGTTTTTAATTACAATTTAACCGTGGCTTCGTGGCAAAATCCTGGTCAAATATTGATAACAAGTAATTGCAATCACTTCAATACGATGAAAAATAAAAATTATTTTTTAAAAGCATTGTTGCAAATCTCATCATAAATATGGGATAAAAAAATAATAAATATTCCCATCAAATAGGGAATGGTAAATTTGTAGATTGCAATCTAATACACAACAGCTCGTAGAACATAAATGGTTTAGATTAAATATTAAACTAATACTTTAGTTTTAACTCCCATTCAAAAGTATGTATTTTGTAAAATACAAACAAAACACCAATCACCAATGTTATAAATTTATCACTCGGTTTCATGTTTATTACAAATTGAAAAAGTAATTGTTAATATATACCATACAAAAAGAGCATTCTTCATTGTTTTTTCTGTGTTTTATATAAATATTTATAAGTTTTTCAGAATCTGATTAGAGTGTCAATATTTTTAATTATTATATTGAATCAATTAATAATTTAACATGTGCTTTCTTTGTCTTATATGGAAAAAATGGTTTTTCTTACTTTGGGTAATGGTTTTTCTTACTTCTAAAGAGCGTATGTAATTCTGTCTTCTCAATACAATCATAGTGGCGTCTTGTCGAATAAAATACTGACTCTTTCTTATAAAATACTGACATATATTCAATAAACAATGGAATATCTTGTAGTAACATCAGATACGCTCATGCACGGTAACTTTATGGCACGAAGTTTTACTTCTTGCGTCCACATAACGCGGCGTGGTGGCTACGATGTAAAATGTCATAGATGATAATATCTAATAATATATAAGGTGTACGAGCTTGGCACATATTTTAATAAAATTGTACAGCACTTTGCTAATTTTACAGCGACATATTTTTTAATAGAAGAGAAAAATGAGCTATTATAGTACTAATTGAGCTTCTCGTAGTAGTAAGATAAATTACTTTTGAAAATTCTAACATTGAAGTAAAAATAATATTATCTCTAATTTCAGCTAAAATTCAAATTAATTTATATAAATTTGTTTTTTTTTTGTACATTATTTCTGTTATATTTAAAAAACCATCACGGCGGTGTCCTTTACAAACTTTTGCACTATTATTACAACGGTTATTATTTTGAATGAACAATCAAGCAAAATGAAATCTATTTTTATAAGTATATATGGTCATATTGAATTTTGTGTAGGCATTTTCCAGTGAAAAGATTCTGTTATAAATTATTCAATGTTAATTAATTTTTTCTCTTCAAATCTGCCACTTTTTTTTCGAGTGACTAGTATTTTTTTTAACTTCTCCAATTTGTGGATTTTGATGATGGCTAAGTTTATGACGATACTTCTTGCTCATGTTTCTTATTACTTCTTCAACAATTGGTTAATCTAAGTTATTGTGGATGGTCACATCAGTTAGTTTCATTAATCAGAAAGATTTTTTTTTTATTGAACTCTTCCAATTATTCTTATGTTTGAACAAGTTACTTAAATTTAAATAGAATATTTAAGGGGGTATTCTAGTGTAGAAATTCAAAAAAATCCATTTTTTTTATTTCATATTTTTAAAGTTTAACTATCTAAGAATATGGGTACGAGAAGGTTTTTGAAAATTTGAATTATTTTGGGAGATATAGGCATTTTACTGACTCGGTCTCCATACTGGTTTGGCTTCACGCAAAACTTTAAATGCGTTTTCCTCAGAACAGTCTTTTTCAGTACTATTGACACGATTTCTCGAGTTTTAATAGACCAATTCACTTAAAATGTTCAGAAGATCTTGTTTATAGACCTATCTATAGCCCGAACTAGGATTATCCCCAAATTCCAAGTTTTACTATTTTTAAAAAATTCGAGAAACTCAAAAAAACAGTAAAAAAAAACATTTTATTTTTCTAACAGTCGCCAATACGTAAAAAAATTTTTTTTACTCATCGCTAGTTCGGGCGATTGCGACATCATTGCGGATTAATAATCTTTTTATTTTTTGCATTTCCGATGGCTAGGAGGGCTGAAATCATGTCAAGACTGAGGTGCCAATTTTTTGAGACCACCCACTTCATCAGCTGCCAGTTTTTACAATTTTCAACTTTTTCATATTTTTATTTTTGTTTTGTATTTTAATAATATTAATAAATAAGTGGTAAAAAATGGATAGTAAAAACATTCATTGCTTTCTTTTAAGACACTTTAAAAATGACTTAAAATTCATCGCTCTACACTAGAATACCCTCTTAAGCGAGTCCGTCGAGGCGTAAGTGGTTAAGGACGTGGGCTAGAGCAAATTAGTCTTGGGTTTGATTGCAATCTCGGCCAAGCTCGATATCAGGCAACATGATATCAAATTTCCACTTGAAGTTATAGATCTTAACAATCCCAAATGAAAATTGCTTTTCGTATTTCTCAGATATATTTCTAATATAATCGCCTCAAAAAATAAGCGAGTTGGTCGCTGTCTATTGAACTAAATGTTATGATATGACGATTGTTCATTACGAAACGATGTAAGAAATCGGGATCGATTCTAATCGATTCGGTTACAATGCATCAAGTCCAATTTGACCAACTGATTTTCACGCTCTATTTGCATTACTATTACAGTTAGGAATCGTAGCGTTATGAATTTCATGCGTTGGTGATTGGGCAATAAAGCACACACATCATAAAATGTGTACATTGAATCGTCCAAGTTATGAATAATTTTCACGCTCCGCGGCGGGTTGATCTTCGTTTGCTGTTATTGTTCTAACGATGACTCTAGAATAGAATGTTATCTACTTTGTATTCTTGACTTAATATTATAAATAAAATATTTTTTAAACAATACATGTTTCATAACTATTCTTAATTTTAATTGCTTCTGAATTCGTTAAATACGGAATGTACCGAGCCGGATCAAATTGAGATTTTTAAAAGTTAACGGAATAGGGAATAAAAGTATTAAAGCATTCATTTTGTATGTTAAGAAAATTAATAATATTATTAGTTTGAGAGCGTCAGTGAAGATATCTAAAGCTTTTTATAACAAAAGATCAATATTATGTATTCAAGACAAATAGATCTACCTATGATTTATAGAGGCAGAATACTTATAAGATAATTCAAACAAAAAAAATCTGCATCTTCTAGATCATAGGTTTCTCAAATTTTTTCTGTTGTGGACCCTTTGGGCTTGGCCATGGACCCCCTATTTAACCAATATATATATATATATATATATATATATATATACATGTTACTTTTATACATTTATGAATTGAATTTATAGTAATAACAAAAAATAAAGTAAGCCAAAAGTAAATGTTTACTTATCAACAATTGACAGCAATTTTGTAAGGCTTAATCTTACATCCCTCGGCTAATAAAGTCCAGTCTATATCTTTTTATGTTGGAGGATTAGTAATAACGCTAAACATCCTTTCTACGTCTTTTATCTCCAGTTTCCGGAAATACTATAATAGTCTCAAAAAGCGCAAAGAATATTGCCAAGCCTTTCAATAGTGTGCAAATAGAGTCTTCACATAGACCCCAAAATTTTCTTTTTGCTGGCAACCCCCTGAACCCCACTGAATGTTGCCATGGATCTTTAGGGATCCTTGTGTCATGGATCACTTTGGGAATCATTGCTTTATCCTACTGATTAAGATGAACATATATATTATCACAAATTATTTTTAAATATTATTAAAATAATATAATATATAAATACTTTTGAAGCTATGAATGTTTTACAAAATTTTACAAACCTAGAAAATATTCAAATCCTGTGGAAAGTTTCACATTTTTTATTTTTACTGTCAAAAACAGTCATTAAATTAACACAGCGTTATTTAATTCAATATTTTATTAAAATGAATTATGTTTATGATAAATGAAGAATTCTGATCACAATACTACATAATTTTACAGATGTTCTTACATTTTATTAAGTATTCATATTGAATATTCATACAATTTGTAAATTATTATTTTTTTTCATTCTTGTTTTTTCAACTGTTAATAATTTAATAAAAAGATGTTTTTTAAATTACGTTATAATGATAAATACATTAATTTTAGCTTCTTCTATTGTGTATATTTGTAGGTGTTTTTTTAGTTTTTTTTAGTCCCTCGAATTGAGCCCTAAATGATCTACAAAAACCATTCAAAGAAAAAACTAACTGTAAGAAGTCGATTCCACTTGCTTTAGACTTGTAGAATTTTTGTAGTTCAATTCATTTTTTTTTTTTTTTTTTTTTTTTTTTATAAATTCTTTAACAGCGATCAGAACTTATGAGTTCTATGAGCTGTTGTGATCAATTATCTTTCAATTATTATAGATGGCAACCCAAACAGTTGTCCCATCTCTATGTGCTGAATTATTACAATTGCTGTAATAGTGATGACTTTTTACTTCCAAGTGGCATGTTGCCACTACAGCTATGCCCACGAAAGGCCATTTTCACTTGAAATCATATTTGAAATCTATGATTTCAAGTGAAAATTTGGTATCAAGCTGCTTTGATACCGAACCGACCGAGGTTGGATTCGAACCCGGGACTAGGATTTGCTAGCCCACGTTCTTACCACGGGACCACGGCCGGCCCGTAGTTCAATTCATTAATAAAAAAAAAAAAAAAAACTTGAAAAGAATTTAAAGATTATCGTTAGGTATATGATTCATCACACACCTGGAGATTGCATTCATAGTTGACATTCTTTGCCTCACAGAAAATCAAGATCGTCTATTGACATTTAAATGATTGCGGAATCCACCCACATACAACTTACCATAATCGAATGTTAAAAATGAATTATGAAATAACAAATTTGAATTACTATTTTTTTAATATGAATTTAAACAATTATTTATATTCTAAACGATAATTATATAGCAATTGTGTGAATTCAACTTAAATTATTTATTAATCATCAATGAGAATTAAAGTGAGTTTGTAATTTATATTTTATTTAGTACTTGAAGGCGGAACGAAATATAATACATACATACAAAAGATATACTCAAAAGTAATAATCCAGATACAATACAGTATAAAGAGAAATTTATCTTTTTTAACAAGATCTTTTGCTTGTTTTTCTCTTACACTAAAATCTCAGTAATGTGAATAAATAACTTAAGTTGTTGATTAGTATCGCAAGTGTATCTGTTCTGGTAGATATATTATATTTTTTGCTCTTATTTCATTAAAAATTCTATAATTAGTTCACTAATTGATCTAGGCATTTTACTCAACTTTTTTTAGAACAAAAATTTGGGTTTGATCCGTTCAACACTTTTTGATAATTCTTATCGGTTGCCTTTAATAGTTCAATAAAAACTAAAAGTTATTATAATAAATTTGGACAAATTTTCAAATTATTTACTAGTTTGAAAGGTTCTTAAATCACTGATTTCTTTTAGATTAGATCGTTTAAGGATTCAGTGAATTGCAACGTTTGTAATTGTTGTAACATTGGTGAAAATTCTTGATACAACTACATAAAATCTATATATTGGTAATTTAAAGAATTTATATCAATTCAAAAGTATGTTCTCGGATCATTCAATTAATCTCAATCATAATTTTATTGCTAATTATCCTATTATTG
>NW_020538040.1:49103055-49120555 GCF_003426905.1 Ctenocephalides felis | reverse complement strand
AACAGCAAACGTTTGAAAACAACGATAATTTTATTTTTCGCGTATTGGCACCATTCGTATATCTATGTTTGAAAACAAGCGACAACAGAATAAAAATAATATGTGATAGGCAGCGTTAATCATTCGTGGTTGTTTTACCATTTCGGGTGTAAGCTCTCAGTGTGTTGAGGTACTTGGTAAGGAACAGTCCAAAAAACGCAGTGGAAATAGTTGAAATTAGTGATTTATTGCAAGGAGTTAATGATATTTCTATCGGGTGAGTACATATTAGTATATTTGTTGTATTTTTAATTGATTATGTCTTTGTTGTTGTTGTTGTTGAATCAAATCGGCATTTGCAAAATCGCCATTGTGAGGGTTATGGGTTGCAAAAAAATAGTCTAGATTTATGCCAAAACAGCATGTCGTATTGTTGAATTACATAGTTTTAGTAAATAGATGAACCAAATAAACGTTTAATGGGATATATCATATGTGAAACTTGCTCTGGTGAAAAGTGGAAATTTTGCAAATGTGCCGTTTTGATTCTTCAGCGACGACATGTTGGCTCGTACGAAAATAGAAGCATTTGTATTACAAAATCATAGTATTTATTTGTTTATTTATTAATGACAATCAAAACATTATATACATTTCATAAGTTATATCAGACTAAGATATCAAATTAAATAAAAATAAATATTTATAATATATATTCTAGTGGGTAATTAACTAATTACTGTTACATAAAGTTTAATTACACAATCAAAACTTATCATATGGAGATTTTTAGAAATAATCATTATTAATGGTTTTGTCGCGTTTAATTAATGTACAGATATTGCTACTGCTATGAATAATAGTAGAAGTAATATTTTTATTTATTGATTATTGATTATGGATCACGATTGAATTAATAAATAAATAAATGAGCAAATATATATATATATATATATATATATATATATATATACATATTCACATACATATATACATGAGATAGACCCTGTCAGACATTATGCTTTCGGCTTTAAGCATTTAGTAATGAACTTATTCTTCGCTGAAGAATATTGTTGCCAAGAGCGTATAGAGTTCATCCATATTACACATCTATACGCAGGAATAAAGAACTTTTTCAATTTTTACCTCAGAAGTAGTTAATTGACCAGATCACTGTGTTTGACCAGTATACTCGTCATAAAAAAAGTGTTAGAACTTTGTGTACACCATAATTTATGCATTGACGAGTTTACTTGTTATGCGTAAAAATCTTTGAGACCATATTAAGTCAAAATAAGTAAATTTTCACAAATGAGTAATTTATGTATTGACGAGTTTACTTATCATGCGATTTGACCATTATTAAGGTGTCGGAGGGGGGGGGGGTTATGCTAAATAACTTGAATATGAATTTAAATTAACAAAAATACTACCTAAGGATGCAATAAAAATGTTTTTTTTTTTCAATGAATCATATTGTTTTTAAATCAGAATTACGGGTTTCTAGTAAAAATATTACTATTTTAATATAATATGTTACATATATACCAACTCTTCTTTTACCAGTGATGTTATATCTTATATTTTTCGATTCATATATTTTTTTGCTTTTGAGCTTTGTATAAAATTCTGTTCATATCTCTTCATGATTAACTTGAAAAAACTAGCACTTGTGCTAGATATCCAAAAAGTTATTATTCATAATTTTTGCAAATTTTCGTAAAATTGAAAATAAAAGTTCGAATTTATTAATGTGAGTGGTTGTTTTATCCCGCCTTTGGAAATTTTTATTCGTCAATTTTCTCATTCATAACGTATTTGATGGGTAGTTGTAATTTTTATTATCAATTAATTGCAAAGATTTAATTTAAACCTATACTTTTTGAAAACCCGCGGCAATCCGAGACAAATACTACTTTTAGAAAAATCCCGGGCACACGGTGAAAATCTCGGCCAAACCGGGTCGTATAGTCACCTTACCATTATTCGCTATTTAGATTGCAATTTGTAAAAAAATAAAACATATTTATATTAGTTAGATTATTTTGAGACTTTGCCAGTATAAAATAAATAGTGATAAGTAGCATTTACCTTAAAGCTAAGCACGTTTCAATGCGCCACGTTTAGCTGGTTAAGCAGTTGTCTGACAGGTTCATTAAAAGAACAAAAAGTATCTATAGCACAATTATTTAGAATTTATGTCAACCAATGGCAACATTTCAACTTTCAAATTATTTCAGGATAATATACCATCATGAACTTAGAACTTTCAGAGGCGTTCTGCCAAAATTATCCTGAACAACTGGATGGGAGGCTCGATAGTACATCTTATGCTCTTACATTGTGTTTCAATAAAAGAGGAACCTTATTGGCGGTTGGCTGCAATGATGGACGTATTGTGATTTGGGACTTTGCCACCCGTACTATTGCTAAGATAATTAGCGCTCACGTTCATCCCGTTTGCTGTTTGAGCTGGTCTAGGAGTGGCATGAAACTGCTCTCTAGCTCAACAGACAACAATGTTTGCATTTGGGACGTTATGACTGCTTCATGTTTGATCAAGCATCGATTTCCTTGTCCGACATTATTCGTACAATTTGATCCAAAGAACGAGATGCATTTTATTGCATGTCCCATGTACCATCCGCCATTGGTGCTTGATAATAAAGGCGGCCATATGATATTACCCCTAGGAGAAGATAACGATCAAAAGCTTTTTGCTGTTTTTGATAGAAAAGGACGTTACATAATCATGGGAAATTCCAGGGGCACTATTATGGTTCTTGATGCTGCTAACTGGAATTTTGTCACTAAATTTAAAATTGTGCCTGGAATTTCATCTTGGGTTTCAGTGAAAAGTATAGAATTTGCGAGAAAAGGAGGCTATTTTTTAGTTAATTGCTCAGATAGAGTAATCCGGGTATACTGCCTAAAAGAAGTACTAAAGAATACACACATTGATGTTATAGAACCACAAATTAAACTACAAGATTCAATTAACAGAAGTATGTGGAAGAAAAGCACTTTTTCTGGCGATGGAGAGTACATTTGTGCGGGATCAGACGTTCAAAATGCTATTTACATATGGGAGAGACGTTCGGGGAGCCTGGTGAAGATTCTCCACGGTTGTATGGTCGAATCATTTTTGGATGCTGTTTGGCATCCTGGCAAGTCTGTAATCGCCAGCATCGGTTCAGGTATGATATCAGTATGGGCACAGACTCCTCAGGCAACTTGGTCAGCATTTGCTCCCAATTTCAAAGAATTAGATGAGAATGTCGAGTATGAGGAGAGGGAGTCGGAATTTGATATGGCGGACGAAGATAAGTCCGTAATTGGTTCTGAAAAAGAAATCCATGAGGATGTGGATGTAGATATTATGACGGTTGGTCCTACTACTGATGGTAGTTCAGACGAAGAAAGTGATCATGTTGAACTAGACATACTGCCAGCAGTGCCTGAAATAGAAAATCCGGAAGAAGTGGAAAAGCGCGTAAGGAAACAGAGAGCTCCAAGAAGACCTAGAATGCCCCCCCCACCGCCGCCGCCGGCTGCTGTGCGGCCTAAGCCTAAACCGGAACTTGATTATCCGCGAATTATACCAGTCGAATCTCCAAATAATAATGGACTTAAGTTGCGGATTAAATTAGGAAACTACTCTAGTCAGCATTATGAGTGATAAAAGATATGAAGCAATTTTTATATAATCTATAATTGTTGGAAATGGAAAATTTTCCATAAATATTTTTACAGATAACTATTCTATGTGTATAAGTATAAAATACACACTAAAATAATAATAATATATATTAGTTGTTAATCGAGTTCCTATCTTTCATCTATAAGTTGTGTTAAAAATTAATTTGTTAATCAATTTGCATTATACGTAGTACGTAGTTATTAGTCTATATATCTACATATATATATATATTTTATATATTACATTTGTATTAAATGACAAAAATTTATTGATCATAAATGTAACTTGATTTTTGAATAAATATGCAAGTTTAAACATTAGGCCTTATTATTATTCGATAACTATTATTATTGTATGAAGTCGAATTTATAAAAATACATAATTATCAGTTATACACTTATACACATTATAAAATAGATTCTTATAGTGCGTGCATGAGATCTACATAATTTATTATAAAAAATTCACATGTACTTGCCGAAACTTTTAGAATTTGAACGCCGCGCCTTCGGCTATTTGCTGAATGCAAAATGCCGCAAAAATGATCCGTTAAACTTGTACAAACAATTAGTGTCACAATGAAGATTATCTATGTAACGGGATTTTTAAAGAAGTCGCATGTTTTAAAAGCATTTTTAGCTGCTGTAACTCAGCAACCACTCCTTGTCTTAATTTCTCGACATAAATTCTACATTATGCAAATAATGAGATATGACAGAAGCATTTTGTAGTTGCTATTACATTTTTGAAGGTGTGTATAACTGTATGCAGTTCTTATGTGCCCTCAATTTTTAGCATAAAAATTAACTAACTGATTCTGAATATAAAAGTATAGTGGTTTAAGTGAAAAAGGCAGATAACACAAATTAAATTGATGGTTAACCCACTGCAACGCAAACCATATACAAATGTTTCTGGGATATAATAATAGTCATTTTAAGTGCCAGTCTAATCTGAAACTAATATCATTTAAATTGAATTGGCACATTTTGATAATCAATGTTTTGATCTTTTATTAATGCGCTTTTCATTAATTCCTTAATACATAAAATTTTTATTTTATTTTTGAATTATGTTGTGCCATGCTTAGCGAATCAAATTAGATTTGAATTAGATTTCAAAAACTCAAGCTTTTCATGAACTCAAAATATCTATATTCATTTGATTACTAAAATGACTATTACAAAATAGGGTTTTGTGGTAGGAGGGCGAAAATTTAAGTCTAAAAACTGAAAAATATCTTAATGGTGGCCAAACCGTACCACCTAGGGGTATGAAAAATAGATGTTGTCTGATTCTTAAACGTAATTATGAACTTTTATAAAAATCGGTCAAATCGTTTCAGGCGAGTATTTCAACGAACTTCATGGTTCGGAAATTATATATATATATATATATATATATTTATATATATAGTTTTTCGTTTTTATTTAGTTTTTTTCATACTGATGTGCTAGTAAAGAAGATGATTAGTGGTTCACGGGCACTATCATTTTACTCTCTTATCTCTTATGGACACTATCTAATATCATCTGTCATCACTATAGATTATTAAATCTAAACAACTTCGCGCGAAATGGCTAATTATCTGGTTGTTTATATTTGTGTGTTTCTTATGTGAGCATAATGTAAAACATTATTCCAGTTAGGAATTCAAACGAGTAGTTATCTTAATGTATCCAAACAGTCTCTAATTATTCGAGGAATAAAATTAATCAATGCTCAATAAAATTGATCAATGAGAAATAACAATTGTTTTAAATATTTTGAAATAAATATTATAAATACTGTTAATTTGAAACTAACCATTGTTTCACGCCGTCAACACAAGCGATATATTTTTTTAAATCGGATGATCAATTCTTTGAAGATTCAAAAACAACATTACTAAAGTGATGACCATTTAAAATTTCTTGCATTTCCGAAATCGCTCGATCTTTTTTGAATTTTTTAAATCGGTTGATTCGCTCTGATATTGTAGACAAAAAATTAAAGATTCTCAAAAAATCCGACATTTCCACATTTGTGAACCGATTTTGAAAATTCAAAAACTGTTTGAAAGTTTTCAGTTGGCAATCGTGCTGATTAGTTTTTTGTAAGATCGGCTGCGTCGTTTCTTCGTAAGTAATTGTAGAAATCCCTTTTTTCAAAAAAAAAACTCTGTATAGAGATAAAATTTATAGTCTAAACTAACATAAATTTTATGTAACTACAACAAGTGATCAATTATAAAATTTATTAAATTTTGGAATAATAAACTAGTCAAGTTTAACTGGAAAAAAAGGGAGCCTCGCCAACGAATTTCGCCGACGGCGACGCGTGGTCTAGCGCCGCCACTGGTACGTACAATCAAAAATATGCAAAGTATCGTGATATAGTATTCAGCATAAAGAATTGCACACCCTACGAGTTATAATTAATAATTAAATTAATAATTTAATAAAGAAATGATCATATCTAATGTTTGATTTAATAATTAAATGAAATTTGATAAACATTTTAGAGTTGAGATTCTAATCACAATTGCACTACCTCTGTACTTTTTCCATTTTAATAAAAGGTACAGCTTAGCGACGCATCATTTCATGCATATGAGTGGTGTCGTTGAACAGTTTAACATATCAAGCATGCAACAATTAGTTGATAATGTGATAATGTGATATGTGGATCCATACAGACAAATGTCTGTTTGGTTATACGGTAGCACATCGATTATGATAATTCACCGTGTTATCATATTACCATTGCATTTTACATTTGAAGCCGATTGTAGTAACGATGTTTGCAAGAATTGAGATTACGTAATGAAATTTCTGTCGTGAAAGCTGTTGCAGTGACAGCGAATGCATTCGAGACGTTTCGGATTCAATACTGGACTGTGAGAGAAAATACCATTTGAACAAGATGTTCAACATACGTGCAACGGTATTTAGTAAAAGAAAAATTTGACAATATGTGGAAATTATGTTTATTGTAGTTTGTTGTAATTGTATAAATATATTTTGGTATAACAAACTACTGAAAACTATTCTAAACGTATTTAATAAAAATTAAACAAAAACGACGAAGTCGATGAAGAGCACAAGCAGAGAAATTCGTATATTGTTTTTTAGAGATTTTGTGTTGTTTTATTACATTTACTTTGAACACATTTTATTACTATTCCAGATATTTCGTACATATACATACTTTTCAATACATCATATCAATAGCTTCCAAATTGATAAAAAAAACAAATCTCTGAAAGTTTTAGCTCTTAATATTAACTTCATGATAGTCCGCACTCCAACCAAAGTTTCTATGGAAATAACATGGGTAAAATTTCATTTGTTTTATAGCTTAGCGACAAGTAAATCAAAATTTAGAGAATAACATTGTTTGTATTTGCTTATTCTGATTATCAATAAAAAAATTACAAAATTTAATTAAAATAAAAAATTTGATATATTTCATAAAATAAGTATTTACTTAGGAAGAAAAACGAAGAAACTTTGGTCGGAGTGCGGACTATCTTAAAGTTAATATTAGGAGCTAAAACTTCAGAGAATTGTTTTTTATTAATACGGAAGCATTTGAGCCCCTGGGAGCAAGAAAATTTAAAAACATCCATATATATATATTAGGTATGTGTGTGTGGTGGATCACATGTACTATATGTACCACATTCATTTGTTCAACGTCTTTGCAATACATTTACAAATAAAGTTCACATAAAACAAAAAGAATTATGTTTTATATTATATTCTTATTTTTGAACAGCAATAACAATTTAACAGTTTTATTGGCTATTGTGAATGTTGTAATAAATATTCTTTTTAAGTCTCTTAATTTTTATATTAAAATTTCTTTAATACCGAATTTATATTTGTGGTTTGATGCAGCAATGTATATAAATGTAAAATAGATGTTTTTTTCTGTAAACATATTTTAGATCTATATTTTTAAGTAAAAACCGAATACACTGCTGCCTTATATTAGGCTGTGCAAGATGGGCATTAAATCTGATACTATGCGTTTTCAAGCCCAAAGCTATTCCCACTGAACCATGAAATATTTTTGTATTTGGATTATGGATTTTTCAAAATTAAAATATGTTTCTATCCAATATTATATAGCTTTAAAATAAATATATACTCAAGTATTATATATGTGCCTGCATATATGTTCATGTTTGTGCATATCAAAAGTATTTAGTGCAATAATAATTTAATTAAAGTATCGGAGAAATAGCTACTGTATTTACCATTTTTTATCACAATCCGGTTTCTTAATCTGGCGAAACACACCTTGCAATATGTCGTTAAGAATAACTTGTATATGCTTATTAGTGAAATAGTACTACACGACCATTTAGAGTAGATCTGGAGCAACGCGGCGAAACATTGCAATTTGTATCTGCTCAATGGGAATCTAACTTAACTACTACTAATATCTAATTGACCGTTATTAACGCATTGGGACATAGGAATGCTATTTCAAAATGTTTCAATTCATGGGAGTTAGTTCTCAAATTACCCATGCAATATAATTATTTTTTATTTTAGTTTTTTTGTCCCATTGAGCTCATATAATTCAAAGTAAATGTAATACTAAAAAATGAGAGAGATATAAATCCTGTAACTTATAATTGCTTTTTATATAATATTCTATTTATAATAATCTATTTGATAATATTGAAAACAATTATTATTAATCGTTGGTAATTTTTTGTTGATTATTTTTTCCTTGAATCAATTTGCCTTAAGGCACAGTGCCATGCACCACTAGTTACATACATTTTACCACAGATAAACAAGTATAAAGTGCCTATTACTACTAGTTATATAGTTTACATAGAACATAGTTAAACAAGTACTTATTACTACTAGTTATATAGTTGCATTTGCACAGTGAAAAATGTCTCTTATAGAAGTGAAGAGAGATTTAATGTAAGCATATTTTTCTCAGTATTATTAGTTGTACTAAGTCATATGTAGCAAATTAATTCATTATTTTGATAAAAATGTTGACGAATAACGAATAACATTTTCTATGGTTAAAATGTAAAAAGAACGACCTAAAAAGCTCATTGAATTTATTGCTAATTTCTGTTGCTTCAAACTGATTAGAAACATAAAGATTTTTTTTGTAGAATAGAGCAGTAATTTACAATAGTATTTCCAGATATTCAATTGGAAACAAGTTTGCAGATTACCCAGTGACAATGGGGAGTAAATATGTTTGCAAATAACAGCTGAATTACACAAAAAACTAAATAAATCACTTAATTGAAACTCAATAGTCATCGACAGGAATTATAAGGTTTTAATTATTATGCAAGAGTTACTAGATCGAAACTTTTGTTGTTTTCTTCAATTTTTTTCCAATTTTTTGTCATATGACCCCCAGAATTTAATTTACACACCCAATACAGGCAACATTTTGTAGACTCGTGTAAAGGTCCTGTTCGACTCTTTTGAAGAAGTATTTGAAATATTCTATTTTGGTATTATAATTGCATAATGAAAATAAATATTTATTATATATTTTTGTATTGTAATTATAAAAACTTGTGCCACTGCGCATTGTTCCTGTTTAATTAAAAATTTGACTATTTATATTCCAAAATAAAAATGTTCTTTTATCATTCCAAATATTTCTACTTTACTACTTTATTTTACACAACTAGCATAGAAAGAAATACAATAATTTTAAAAACAAATAACAAAATCACGCAAGTATTTAATTGTGTTATTTATTGTTTTACGTTTTTATATTTGCAATAATTATCATTTTAATTAGTCTGATTAACAAGGAACATCGTAATTATAGCTCACACTATGTTTCTTTAAATTTCTATAAACATTATTAATTGCATTTATGTTTGGCTGTACCAGGGACATTTTCAAATATATCATGTGTTAAGTCTTTTAAACTTTTTGAAGAAAGTTGAGTATCAATTACTCTACAGTTTTCTCTACTTTTCAATCAGTAATAAAAATAATGATTAATAATTCAAAAATATAGTATAGGCTGTAAGGCTATTTATGCTAAAAATATCTTTGTTTGAAATCCAGCTTATAAGTTATATTTTGCTATAATATCGAAAATTTTCATTCAGTGATATCATAGGTCGTTAAATCATATCAAGGCTTGAATGTTAAATCACGATCTAGTGTAACGACAATCATATCGTATATAAATGTTTTATTATTAATTTATACATTTTATTATGTATAGCATTGTTTAATTGACAAGCCGATATATTAGTGTAATAAATCATATGTTTGATATCATGAGTTAGTAGTCTGCCAATATGCTTAACGTTTTTATTATTTGATAAGTAAATAACAGGTACTGAGCAACTCGATAGTATGTAATCGCAAGCTTACTAATTATCAGTTACCATAAACAGTTAACATAAGCTAATGGTAAGAGTTGATCGATATTTTACTCTAAATCGATCGTACTATTTGGAACAAATGATTATAAATCATATATCATATATATATATATATATATATATATATATATATATATATGATTTATATTTAAAAGATTAACATTTTTGAAAAAAAATTACTCTGAAAAAAATAGATTTTTGGGAAACTATAAATTTTTGACAAAAATTTACTTTTTTGAAAAACAAAGACTTTTTGAAAAAAAATTATTTTGAAATATTTTGGAAATTCTGAACTTTTGTTCAAAGCAAATCGGATCTCCAAAATCGCTAGACCTGTCTTCATGAGAATTTGATCAGTTCTTCATCTTGTTAATACAAGTAAAATGTTTTTTGAATTATTCAAATTGGACGCCCCGTTCTCTTAAAAACTGAGTTACCCTTTTTGGCACTTTTTGCCCCATATCTTTGGAACGGCTAGACCTGCTTTTGCCAGAGCTAATCAGCACGTCTCCTTATCAATACGAATCGAATGTTTTTTGAATTACACACACACATATCATACACATTTTTTCTAAGGTATGCCAAAATGTTCAGAAGGTTTTGAAACGTAAAGATATATATATATATATAATTTTCATTTTCGATTTTTTTGCGATTACTATAATTTGCCCGTTTCAGCAATTTGCCTTAAGGCACGATGCCATGCGCTCCACTAGTTCATATAGTTTTTCTGTAATGAAATATTTGAACAAAATTGGCATTTTGAAATAATGTTGTTAGGGATTTCACCTGATACATTTCAGGAATTGCTTTGAATACAATTGCAAGAAATGTTAATTATAATAATTAGTGACAAAATGTCCTAAATAGTAGTCCGAAGGAAGCTTTACAGATTCGAGGTTCTTGAAAAAGCTTTCCCATATATTCTCACCTGTCTTCTTTACATACGTTTTGTCTAGCTGCTCTACTAATTATTTTTCGTATGCAAATCATCGAGATAGAATGTCTATCTGGCCGGAATGAGAGATGAACCAATATAATAATCAATTACATAATTACACGTATGGCTAGAGGACGCTCGGTTGTTAACCCGCGATATTGAACGATTCCATTCAACGGTCGAATGGATTTTATGTTAATTAGATAAAATTATTAAAATGTCTTACCGTTAGACTGATTGTCAGTCCGGTCAAGATGGGTACGTGTCGAGTGCATTCGGAGCCGTCACAGGAGTTATTACTGGCGGCGATCGTAGGTACCCAACTGTCATTCTGATGTGTTTTCTGCCGCTCCGATCTCGTTCTCGTATTATATCCACGAATCACGTCAGAATTTGATTGAAACAAGCATTTGACAATTGACTAAAAATGAATGTAAAATCGTGCTTGAAATGTAGGTGTATCTACTCGACTAAACGAAGGTCGAAGGGTCTACACCGAATTCTGTTGTCCGTCCACGCAACGATTTTTAACGCTCATGAACTAGTATAATATTTTTGTATAGTTTGCAAAAGTCTATCTATGCTGAATTTGTAAAATAATTCAAAATTCAATCGAAAAAATCGTGCATTAGATTTTTGAGAAACTATAAATTTTTGACAAAAATTTACTTTTAATTATGAAACAAAATTATTTTTAAATATTAAATTTCGAACTTTTTTTCAAAGCAATCGTACTGCTTTAACTGCATAGAGACGAAATATTGAAGCGCGTAAGCGCCAAAAAAATTTCGATTTTTTTGCGATTACTATAACTTGCCCTACGGGAAGTTAAAATACGGTTTATTACTTTTGTTAAAAATATAATTTTTGAACATTCATTTCTTAATTAATTATAATTATTATACTTAATTGCAGAGGAGACTGGTACAGTTGGCTTTTTTGATCAGCAATAATTTTGTTATTGGCACAAGCATAAGTTGTAATATTATAGTTATGAACACTAAAATGTTTATAACGACTTTTATTGTCTGAAATATGTAACGTAACACAACATAATCATTTAAAGCTTATGAATTTAATATAGCAATATATATTTACATCTGTCCAGTTAGGACCTTTAATAAATTTGATGAATTTACAATAGTCGGCCGAAAAGGGACATTGTATACTAAAAGGGCATGTTGGGAAAACAACTCAGTAATTGTTTTTTCCATTCGATATAAAATTCACAATATTTTATTGATAATTATATAATTTTTACTATTTACTTGTAAACTAATTTCTTATAAATAATGATTAGTTATTTCCATTTTTTATCAGCAATATATAACAAAACATAATTTTTGAACAAGTAACAAGAAATTTTTATGATTTTTATTTCTTGTATTGAGTTTTCTTTTCCCTTTCTTTTTCGCATTTGTCTTTGTGAAGTGTGATTTCTTTCTATGTTTAATCTTCACCTAAAAAGGACAAGAAATACATGCCACAACCGTATCCAAAAATTTGTCACATCGTACTCAACGTAAAAGTTTTTATTAAAAGAAAGCCAACAAGAAACTTACTTTTTACTGTTTAGAAGCAATGCGGTCTACAGATCAAGTTATTGTAGGGCGCTGACTTATTGAAATATTAGAAACTTGTTCGAACAAACATACTTTATTATATATAGTATAGTTAAGCTGTATATAACGAATGTCACTAACGTACTTTGACACAACCGTACCCATCGTACCCTATTCAAAAAAAGTTATTTAGATTAATAACTTTTTTACATTCGATCTACATTTTATTACATAATAATTTTATTTACATATTGATAATCATAATTTAATTGAGGAAATTGCTCGTTATAAATAACTATATTAAAGATTTTTCTAGTTGTAAGAATATACATACAATTAAAAATTTTATTCATTGAATCCAGATTTATAAAGCTAATTTTTGATGTTTGCAATATTTTTCTTATAAATAATTACAAAGTATAGACTACCGTTATAAAAAAATCGTTCAATCAATTAAATATTATTTGCATTATGTACGAATTACTATATAAATTAAGCTATCGAACTTTTCATCGATGTTCGCAAAAATTAATAGTTTTGCAAACATTTTATTTATTTTTTATTACCATTGTACGTAAATTACAATTATGTTACTTACTCCTAAGAAGTATTACGTATTCCAGATGCAACAGAATGCGGAAATTTTGCTTTTACAATGCATGGAAAATGTATATAGAGCATAAAATCTTGGGCATCATTCTATATATTATGTTAATAAATTAATTATATTTTACAATGCTATTCTTATTCTTTCAAATATAACATTTCTTTAATCAAGTATCTAAAACACAAACAAATTATTCATATATAATGGAAGCATAGTAGTATATGTGATCGAATAAAAACAGACGAATAGAAATTCTGTAGATTCAATCTATTAATTACAGTAAATTACATTTGTGAATGCACAATTATTTGCAGAATGTGCCAAGAAAAGGAATCTTAAACCTCGATAGTATTTAAAGAAATGTGATTGATCAATTATAACTTTCTATAAATGACAATAAAGATATCTCTTAGAATGAGATGAGACAAGATTGATACTTTACATGATTCTCTTGTGTTTGATCGATACTTTTGATATGATAGATTATCTATAAATCGACTAATCAAAATTATGGGCACATGGTATTAATGACAATGGACTTCATAATCGACCTTAATTACTATATTGAACTTAGCATTGAGATAACTCATTATTATATTTTTTACTAGTTTGGTTTCGGCGAATTGATTGTTTAAAAGTTCTGGCTATAGTTAGTTTTTTAAGCAAAAGGCTTAAATTAGAATTGGGTGCTTTATTTTGAAATATATATTTTACATACAAGCACAAACTTAAACACACACACTCATATATATGTATATATATATATTAAATAATGTCGTAAGGACATCACAGGGCATCTCGTTGTAAAGCATTCAAATTTATTTTTTTTAATTTTAGCTTAAGACTAGGTTAACAAAATTTTTGATAAGCGTACTCTTATTACATAGTACGATTTAAATTTAAAAGTAAACGTTTTTTTCTTATACTTGCACTTACTTAATGTGTAAAATCATTAGTGGTTTTATCTAATTATTTTAATTACAGTTATACACTTCAGTCGTAACAACACTAAATATAAAATTTTGACATAAACAACTAATAATAATTGCTCAAATAATTATACAACACTACTGACATAATTAAAAACAGCTCTTTTTTAATTATAAAATGCATAAATTCTTATAATAATTAGTCAAGGTGTACAACGACCTTCCTTTTCCATAAGCCCGCAAGTCCAAAAATGGTTTGCACGGAAATCCTGCATTTGAATTTTTATGTGTTCGAGACGTACCTGACATAAACCATGTTACTAACATTTCAATGAACTTGTCGACCACTTATTATGGACTAGGAAGCTTCCATTGTCAATATTAATTGTTATGCAATACGAATCACAATTATCCAATACTCACCTGATGAGAATAATGATTAAGCTCTTGTTCGCAACAGAAAAATATTCATATAAAATACCATATAAAGATATTCAAATTTGTTTAAAAGAAGATATATTATATACCTGCAATTTTGTTTTTTTTTATTTTAAGCATATAGCTATTTGACAAGTTATAAAAATCACATAATAGGGTAGATCGGGTTTTATAGGTCCGCGGATAAAAAGGTCCACCACTAGGTATTTTGCATTGGTTGAATAGTGTAGTTATTATTTCGTAATTCCTCTCCTCAAATTAAATGTAAGATATTGGATCTGTTTGCACCTTGGCCGTCCCGTTTTACCCCGCCTATAGGGCATAATATTTTGACATAATTAAATTAAAAAAAAATTACTTGGAAATTTGTGGTACCTTTCTTAAAGAGTAAACGTAAAGTTTCTTTCCATATCATCCAAAACTTTGCAGGAATAAAATTTTTAGTTTGTTTTTATTGGAATAAAATTGTACATATAAACGATAAACTGAATCCATGATATTTTTAACAAAGAATTAATGTAACTGTAATTTTTCGTATATTTTATACAATTTCAAGAAAATATAAAAGAATTTATTTATTATTGTATTACATTACGTACATTCAGCTTCAGCATATTGTACATAATATTTCACACTAATTGAATTTACACAAAAATAATGTAGTATATAGTAACTTGTATTGAAATTGCATAATAATAATAACGTCAATTATAGTTATCATTATCTACCTTATTATTTAACGACAAGTCTTTATAGCATATTAAAATTATTGTTTAGCGGTTATATTTTATGACAATGTTACATGTTGTGTATTACATATGAATTTGTTTTCAAAATATTCAGTAATAAAAACAATTTTATTTTAGTTTGAAAACGAAAACATTCTTTGTTTTGTGTGTTTCAAGTTTTTTTAAAATTATATAGTAATTTATACACCTGTCCTGAATGAACAACAAGTAAAACTGTAGAAAAAAATGGCTTCAAAAATACAAAACCTTTTGACCATTGTTTCAAGTTTATCAGTCATTTATCAAAATGCCTATAAATTATATTATAAATTATTATGAATATCTGTTAAATTTAAAAAATGTTCATTTAGATGAGATCACCGTCTAAAAGCGTCCAGACATAAATCTTTCCGAAATCAATTGATCCGTTTTTACGGCTCGCCGGTTCATGCGAATCACATGTGACGAATTTTTAATTTTTCGTTATATTTTTTAAAAAATCGTGAACAGTTTTGCATAACTGAACTGAAATTAGCACTGAATGACAAATTAATTTAACGAGATCGTGAATAACATTTTGCTTAGATGACAGTTCATTTACATTTGTGCGTAATGGAAGCAACGGTTAACTAGAATACAATTACCACGATCTTCTAAGAAATATTCTTACTTGTATAAATTTTGGTAAATATTTAAAATAGTTTTTGATAATAAAATAAGTATAACTAATATGTGACAAATTATTATTATGTAAAGAGGTAAAGGCAAAAATTCAAATATAAATATGTACTTAATACTTGCGCATACAAAATAATTGATTTTTTTAATAAAGATTATAATTTATTTAATATTATAGACAATTTTTTCAATATTATCCATTAACATGAATTTACTTACATGATTCATATACGGTAGAGGAGGTTCTAAACATCCACCAAACTCAAAAAGAAGTAAAGTTACGAATTTTTTATCAACAATATTTTAAAGTAGAGGGAAAAAGATGTATCATTAGCCATAATTAGCCTTCATTCTTACGTCGTTGCTATCAGGAGATAAACGGCAATGCTTGAAAATCCATTACAAAAGTATTTTCTTTCGGTGTCAGTTTTCTGGTTGTGAGCACTGTTGTTTAGTTTACGAGACTTTAATATAATTTATAGGTGTATGTTATGTAATTACTTTTTAAAAAGTATTTTCATTTTAAAGTTTTTTAAATATACCTCTATAAAAGCTTACGCTTAAGCTTAGTAGCTGCGGTAAAAAGGACCGACTGAAATTTTACCTTGGCAAAGATGTAGACAATAAAAAATAGTAAATAAAAATGTAAATTCAGTTAACTATTTATTTCAATTCTGATAATAATATTCCTGACAAAATACCAGATCAAGGTTATATACAGTGTTATCTCTAAAAATATACTCATGAAATTAATTGCATTGGTCGAATATTAGCCCTTGGTTGAATTGGTAGCTATTATTATGTAAAATCTCTTTAAAATTGAAAATAAGAGATGGGACGTACTTGCTCCTCTTGTGCTCTTGCATTTTACCCCTCTTATGGGTAAAAAAGCCAGGTGACAAATTTTCGAAAAATAGCACAAAAACACATTTTTACAATTACGAATCAGCTGAAAGTTTTACTAAACCTAGTCAGATAGTTGTTTTAATTAGAAATATAAATGACAAATTTCATTGAAATTGTTTTTATAAAAAATTGGTTTCTTCAATTGGATGTTTTAAAATTTTTGATTCACCAATATCTAGCATTACATTTAAATATCCTGAAGCAAAATTTGTTACGTTGCGTAGTTGGAAGATACTGCTCTCAATTGTCTAATTTGTCAATAAGTAGAAAAGTGTATTTTTAATAGAGAAAAAATATGTTGTATTCAACACTGCATTTCATAATTTTTTTGATCTTTATATCTTAACATGGAACTATTAGAATGCACTTCCATGTTAGGATATCACTTATCCTGACACCTTATCGACATTCGCGTCAGATTAATTATTCAAATGGTAAAACTAACACACCTTATTCGAACAATAGATGCACAATCGCATACAATGTTCTAGGGTTATTCAACTGTCACATGACTCATATGAATATTATTATGTATCACGAAAAGCTTTGCAAACGCTATTGTATCTATTGATAGTAGAGCTTTTCTATTTGCAAACTACTTGCGATAATTTGTAATGATAAGAAAATGAATTATTTATCAGGATCATAAAA
>NW_020538040.1:49082293-49102055 GCF_003426905.1 Ctenocephalides felis | reverse complement strand
AAGAAAGAAAGAATTCTACTGAACACAATCAGGAAAGGAATTGGATCGGACTCATTCTGCAATACAATAATAGGACAATTAGCAATAAAATTATGATTGAGATTAATTGAATGATCCGAGAACATACTTTTGAATTGATATAATTTTTTTAAATTACCAATATATACATTTTATGTAGTTGTATTAAGAACTTTCACCAATGTTACAACAACTGCAAACGTTGCAATTCACTGAATCCTTAAAAGATCTAATTTAAAAGAAATCAGTTATTTGAGAACCTTTCAAATTAGCAAATAATTTGAAAAATTTTCAGAAATTATCATAATAACTTTTAGTTTTTATTGAACTATTAAAGGCAACAGATAGGAATTATCAAAAAGTATTGAACGGATCAAATCTAAATTTATGTTCTGAAAAATGTTGAGTAAAATGCCTAGATCAATTAGTGAACTAATTGTAGAATTTTTAATGAAATAAGAGCAAAAAATATAATATATCTACCAGAATAGATTCACTTGCGATACTAATCAATAACTTTAGTTATTTATTCACATTACAGAGATTTTAGTGCAATGTAAGAGAAAAACAAGCAAAAGGTCTAGCTAAAGAAGATAAATTTCTCTTTATATCGTATTGTATCTAGATTATTACTTTTGAGATATATCTACTTTTGTATGCATTATATTTCTTTCCGTCTTCAAGTATTAAGTAAAATATAAATTACAAACTCACTTTAAGAATACTTGTTCATTGATGATTAATAAATAATTTAAGTTGAATTCACACAATTGCAATATAATTATCGTTTAAAATATAAATAATTGTTTAAATTCATTAAAAAAAAATAGTAATTCAAATTTGTTATTTCATAATTCATTTTTAACATTCGATTATGGTAAGTTGTATGTGGGTGGATTCCGCAATCATTTAAATGTCAATAGACGATCTTGATTTTCTGTGAGGCAAAGAATGTCAACTATGAATGCAATCTCCAGGTGTGTGATGAATCATATACCTAACGATAATCTTTAAATTCTTTTCAAGTTTTTTTTTTATTAATGAATTGAACTACAAAAATTCTACAAGTCTAAAGCAAGTGGAATCGACTTCTTACAGTTAGTTTTTTCTTTGAATGGTTTTTGTAGATCATTTAGGGCTCAATTCGAGGGACTAAAAAAAAACTAAAAAAACACGCACAAATCAAAATACACAATAGAAAAAGCTAAAATTAATGTATTTATCATTATAACGCAATTTAAAAAACATATTTCATTAAATTATGAACAGTTAGAAAAACAATAATGAAAAAAATGAATAATTTACAAATTGTATGAATATTCAATATGAATACTTAATAAAATGTAAGAACATCTGTAAAATTATGTAGTATTGTGATCAGTATTATTCATTTATCATAAACATAATTCATTTTAATAAAATATTGAATTAAATAACGCGGTGTTAATTTAATGACTGTTTTTGACAGTAAAAATAACTAGCTGTAAGTGGAATTCTGTCTTAAGGCAATTAAGGCATCGTGCCTTAAGGCAAATTGCTGGAACATCCCGTACCAAAAATTATTATTTTTTTAAAAACGATTAACATTTTTGAAAAAAAATTACTTTGAAAAAATAAGATTTTTGAGAAACTATAAATTGGACAAAAAATTACTTTTTTTGAAAAAAAAATTTAAAAAATAAAATAATTTTTTTTTCTTTATTTTGACATATTGTGGAAGATCTGAACTTTCTTTTCAAAGCAATCGTACTGCTTTAACTGCATAAGGACAAAATATTAGGTTGTCAAATATCTTCCTTCCGCTTTTTTGCTATTGGTTTATAATACAAAAAGGCGGAAGGGAGATATTTGACAACCTTATATAAAGCGCGTAAGCCACGCGTCAATGTCTAACGCATAAGCATTGGTACGGAACCCATAGGAATGTTAACAAAATGTATACTTATTGTTAAAATCTCTATAAAATATCTGATAATTTGATGTGCATATGTCTAATGATCATTTTTGACCGCCAAATGGCTCATTTTTTTACTTTTTCCTCCATATCTCCGAAACCGCTAGACCTAACTTCATGAAAATTGTATCGATTCTTCATCTTGTCAATACAAGTGAAATGTTTTTTGAATTATTTAAATCGGACGCTCCGTTCTCTTAAAAACTGAGTTACCGTTTTCGGTACTTTTTGCCCCGTATCTTCGGAACGGCTAGACCTGCCTTCGCCAAAAACTAATCAGCACGTCTCCTTATTAATACGAATCGAATGTTTTTTGAATTATTCAAATCGGTTGATCCGTGTTCCCGAAATCGTCGACGAAAATTTGTATCCGCACATACATACACACACTACATACATACATACATACATACATACACACACACACACACACACACACACATACATCCATTTTTTCTAAGGTATGCCAAAATGTTCAGAAACCTCTGAAACGTAAAGATATATAAAAATTTTCATTTTTGATTTTTTTGCGATTACTATAACTTGCCCTACGGGAAGTTAAAAATTGTGAAACTTTCCACAGGATTTAATTGTTTTCTAGGTTTTATGAAAATTATGCAACTTATGCAAAATTATAAGAAAAGGAGTAAAATTTTGTAAAACATTCGTAGCTTCAAAATATTTATATATTATATTATTTTAATATAATTTTAACAAGTTAACAATTAAAAATAATTTGTGATAATATATATATATATATATATATATATATATATATATATTGTTCATCTTACTTAATCAATAAGATCTAGAGCAGTGATTCCCAAAGTGGCAAGCATGGATCCCTAGAGGTCCATGGGGTTGTCAGCAAAAATAAAGGGGGTTCAGGGGGTTGTCAGCAAAAATAAAATTTTGGGGTTTGGAAAATCTTGGCAATATTCTTTGCGCCTTTTAAACCATTATAGTATTTCCGGAAACTGGAGATAAAAGACGTATAAGTAACCAGTAGAAAGGATGTTTAGCGTTGTTACTAATCCTCTAACATAAAAAGATGTAGACTGGACTTTATCAGCCGAGGGATGTAAGATTAAGCCTTACAAAATTGTTGTCAAATGTTGATAATTAAACATTTACTTTTAGCTTACTTTATTTTTTGTTATTACTTTAAATTCAATTAATAAATATTTAAAAGTAATATGTATTTTTGCAATAAGTATTAAGTCATTAATTTTAGTACAGCTAAAAATTTATAATATATATATATATATATATATATATATATATATATATATTAGTTTAATAGGGGGGCCATGACCAAGCCCAAAGGGTCCACAACAGAAAACCTATGATCTAGAAGATGCAGATTTTTTTGTTCGAATTATCTTATAAGTATTCTGCCTCTATAAATCATAGATAGATCTATTTGTCTTGAATACATAATATTGATCTTTTGCTATAAAAAGCTTTAGATATCTTCACTGACGCTCTCAAACTAATAATATTAATTTTCTTAACGTACAAATTGAATGCTTTAAGACTTTTATTCCCTATTCCGTTAACTTTTGAAAATCTGAATTTGATCCGGCTCGGTACATTCCGTATTTAACGAATTCAGAAGCAATTAAAATTAAGAATAGTTATGAAACATGTATTGTTTAAGAAATATTTTATTTATAATATTAAGTCAAGAATACAAAGTAGATAACATTCTATTCTAGAGTCATCGTTAGAACAATAACAGCAAACGAAGATCAACCCGCCGCGGAGCGTGAAAATTATTCATAACTTGGACGATTCAATGTACACATTTTATGATGTGTGTGCTTTATTGCCCAATCACCAACGCATGAAATTCATAACGCTACGATTCCTAACTGTAATAGTAATGCAAATAGAGCGTGAAAATCAGTTGGTCAAATTGGACTTGATGCATTGTAACCGAATCGATTAGAATCGATCCCGATTTCTTACATCGTTTCGTAATGAACAATCGTCATATCATAACATTTAGTTCAATAGACAGCGACCAACTCGCTTATTTTTTTTTGTGGCGATTATATTAGAAATATATCTGAGTAACACGAAAAGCAAGTTTCACTTGGGATTGTTAAGATCTATGACTTCAAGCGGAAATTTGATATAATGTTGCCTGATATCGAGCTTGGCTGAGATTGCAATCAAACCCACCAAACCCTCAAACAAATTTGCTCTAGCCCACGTCCTTAACCACTTACGCCGCGACGGTCTCGCTTAGGAGGGTATTCTAGTGTAGAGCGATGAATTTTAGGTCATTTTTAAAGTATCGTAAAAGAAAGCAATTAATGTTTTTACTATCCATTTTTACCACTTATTTATTAATATTATTAAAATACAAAACAAAAATTAAAAAATAAAAAAGTTGAAAATTGTAAAAACTGGCAGCTGATGAAGTGGGTGGTCTCAAAAAATTGGCACCTCAGTGTTGACATGATTTCAGCCCTCTTAGCCATCGGAAATGCAAAAAATATAAAGATTATTAATCCACAATGATGTCGCAATCGCCCGAACTAGCGATAAGTAAGCTTTTTTTACGAATTGGCGACTATTTGAAAAAAAAATGTTTTTTTTACTGTTTTTTTGAGTTTCTCGAACTTTTCAAAAATAGTAAAACTTGGAATTTGGGGATAATCCTAGTTCGGGCTATAGATAGGTCTATAAACAAGACTCTCTGAACATTTTAAGTGAATCGGTCGATTAAAACTCGAGAAATCGTGTCAACAGTACTGAAAAAGTCTGTTCTGAGAAAAACGCATTTAAAGTTTTGTTATCTCCCAAAATAATTCAAATTTTCAAAAACCAGTTAAACTTTAAAAATATGAAATTTAAAAAAATCGATTTTTTTGAATTTCTTCACTAGAATACCCCCTTAAATATTCTATTTAAATTTAAGTAACTTGTTCAAATATAAAAATAATTGGAAAAGTTCAATAAAACAGTCTTTCTGGTTAATGAAACTAACTGATTAACCAATTGTTGAAGAAGTAATAAGAAACATAAGCAAGAAGTATCGTCATAAACTTAGCCATCATCAAAATCCACAAATTGGAGAAGTTAAAAAAAATACTAGCCGGTCGAAGAAAAAGTGGACAACAGATTTGTAGAGAAAATAATATTTAACATTGAATAATTTCTAACAGAATATTTTTTCACTGAAAAATGCCTACATAAAATTCAATATGAGCATATATACTTATAAAAATAGATTTTATTTTGCTTGATTGTTTATTCAAAATAATAACCATAGTAAAAATAGTGCAAAAGTTTGTAGCTTGCAAAGAACACGCTCGGGGTGGTTTTTTTTAAATATAACAAAAATAAAGTACAAGAAAAAAATCAAATTTATATAAATTAATTTAAATTTTATCTGAAATTAAAAATAATATTATTTTTACTTCAATGTTAGAATTTTCAAAAGTAATTTATCTTTCTACTACGAGAAGCTCAATTAGTACTATAATAGCTCATTTTTCTCTTCTATTAAAAAATATGTCACTGTAAAATTAGCATGTGCTGTATAATTTTATTAAAATATGTGCCAAGCTCGTACACCTTATATATTCTTAGATATTATCATCTATGACATTTTACATCGTAGCCACCACGCCGCGTTATGTGGACGCAAGAAGTAAAACTTCGTGCCATAAAGTTACCGTGCATGAGCGTATCTGATGTTACTACAAGATATTCCATTGTTTATTGAATATATGTCAGTATTTTATAAGAAAGAGTCAGTATTTTATTCGACAAGACGCCACTATGATTGTATTGAGAAGACAGAATTACATACGCTCTTTAGAAGAGATTACCCAAAAAAGGAAAACCATTTTTTCATATAAGACAAAGAAAGCACATGTTGAAATATTAATTGATTCAATATAATAATTAAAAATATTGGAACCTTAATCAGATTCTGAAAAACTTATAAATATTTATATAAAACACAGAAATAACAATGTAGAATGCTCTTTTTGTATGATATACATTACAATTACTTTATCAATTTATAATAAACATGAAACCAGGTGATAAATTTATAACATTGGTGATTGGTGTTTCGTTTGTATTTTACAAAATACGTACTTCTGCGAGTAAAAATTAAATATTAGTTTAATATTACTATTTTTTTTTAGACAGCAATCTAAACAATTTATGCTTTACGAACTGTTGTGTATTAGATTGCAACCTATTAATTTACCATTTCTCTATCTGATGGGAATTTTTATTATTTTTTTATCCCATATTGATGATGAGATTTGTATTGCAACAATGCTCTTGAAAAGCAATTTTTATTTGTTATCGTATTGAAGAAATCACAATTACTTGATATCAAGATTGGTTGGTAGACCATGATTTTGCCACGAAGCCGGGTAAATAGGAACTTTAAACGTAAATTAAGTTAAAAAAGCAATTTTACAAGAGATAAATTGAATACATGGTTATTCCAAATTTGTTGATGCATATTTCTTACGAACTACCAGATCAGGCTTATATACAGTGTTATCTCTGTAAAAAATGTACCCATATAATTATTAATTTGCATTTGTTGAATAATGTAGCTATTATTTCGTAAAATTCCTTTAAAATTCAAAATTAAGAATTGGACCTGTTTTTCCCTACGCGTCCCATTTTACCCCGCATTTGGGGGTAAGTAAGGGTGAAGTATGAAAAGAGCTATTGAAAACATACTGAAAAAAAGCAATTTTACAAGAGATAAATTGAATAAATGGTTATTCCAAATCTGCTGATGAATATTTCTTACAAACTACCAGATCAGGGTTATATACAGTGTTATCTCTGTAAAAAAAGTACTCATAAAATTTTTAATTTGCATTTGTTGAATAATGTAGCTATTATTTCGTAAAATTCGTTCAAAATTAAAAATTAAGAATTGGACCTGTTTGTCCCTATTGGTCCCTGTGCGTCCCATTTTACCCCGCTTTTGAGGTAAACAAGATCAAGTGACAGTTTTTGAAAAACAACTAAAAAACACATTTCTGCAATGATAAATTAGTTGGGATTTTGGCTGAATCATAGATAAACAAGTATAAATAGAGAGTAAAGCGCATTTGTTACAGGTTTACCCCCCATGGGCTGAACATAGTCAGATAGTTATTTGTTTGATATGTGTTCTATGTTGTGATGTAATTAGTTTGGTTTTCACAATATAATAGCTCAAAGTCAATTTGGACTTTCGAGCCTCGCCTTGCTCTATTAGCTCTGTAACTCGTAGTTATTTGGCTCTGATGGTTATAACTCAATAAAAAAAAAGATCCTTACACTTATTTATCACCGAGTTGAATAATTCAAATAAACCTTTGTAACAGTTTTTATATTAATAAACATAAAAATTTCGATTGCACGAGGTATGCAAAATTTCTTTTCATTTTTCTTTTGCATCTTTTCACCCGGTACGTGTCCTCGTCCAGGAATTTATGTCACGTCAATCGCATCGGCAAAAGAGGAACATCGGCGGAATTTTGATGTTTGCGATGTTAATCAATTAAGCTCCAGCTTATTAAGCGTCACCGTACGCACTTTGAGTCGCCTTAATGCGAATGAGGCCATAGCGCCTCATGGGTTCATACATAACCGTAAACGTAATATTTGCTTCCTGTTCAGTGCATGTCGTTAAAAGTATGCGAGATATCGCATACTTATGTGTGTCACGTACCCAAACGTAGACACTTTTCAAAACTGCACTCGACTTTTCTGAATGCAACGTCCGAATACACTGCTAGCTAACAATAATTCACAAATCGAAGCTCTGGTGGCCTGGATAATAAGCAATCATCAAAACTAAAGATAAATTCGTAGTCCATCTTCATGTATCGCTAGAATTCTTCCACGGTTCCCATTTTCTTGCAATTGATTTAATTTTTTACAACTCGGAATTTATTTTAGCATGGTTGTTACTTTCAATTAAATACACAAAGCTTTCTTCGGTATCGATAAAATATTTTGAAGTTGGATGCAAAATCTTATGTGTAACAATTGTACAATGTTTTATATTCTTGGCGCTCTATATTTTATTAAATTTTTGTTTTTTCCTCTTTTTATGTAGTTTTATTGTTAACATTGTTCTTTATTTATAATACATTGCTTTCTATCATCAAAATTTGTCATAATTTGTTTTATTTTTTTCTATATTTTATTAGATACGATTAGTCTAGACAATTATATTACTGCAGTTTTATTAATTTTAATGTATATTCTTCGATTATCTAAATTCTTATCAACTTATATTTTGTACTGATATTTTTTAGTTCCATGAATAAAGTTCATAGATTCGATCAATTGTCAACGAAATATACTACAAATTATTTGCCTATTTTATAAAGTTTTTAAATACAGTAAAATGAATAATTTAACTATATGTGATACTACTCTGGAATATCATCGGTCGATGATAGGAAATATATAAAAAAACAAAAATACAAATATATATATATATATATATATAACTGAATCGAAAAAATCATCTTCAGTATTCTAAAGACTTATCGGATCATGTAGTGCTACTATTTTTTAATTTTGTTATTATTCATTAAGAATTTAACAGTATGCGTTTTTCATTATATTTATTTATTATATGAAATTATTATGAACTACAATAAATTTGAAGTATAAAGATTATTATATAATTTAAACAAAATGATCATATAATTACCAATTTAATTAATATTATTGTACCACACACCATATAAATATGATACATATTTATAAATATGTATACACATATAAATATATATATATATATATATATATATATATATATAAGTGTAGAGCTATATTATTTACGACATCAGCTATAAAAAAATATTTTATTATCGTTTTCAATTTTAATCACCAAAAATAATTACTGCGATCTGAACGTAAGTAAAACTTGAAGGATTTGTATTGTTATTTTTACTTTATTATGTTAATTATATATTTTGAATATTTAAATTATTTCTCACATTTGTCAAAAATTTTACAAGGCTAAAAACATTAGATTACTAAGCTACTATTTGTTACAATGCACTAGTATTACTATTTAAGCTTTTACTTTTGACGTTAAAATGCCCTTGAATAACAACATGTACTTTCATTGTATGATATTGTAACTTCATAAATAAATTGTTGATGTCATCTTATTATGACCCTAATATATGATTAAGAATATAATTAAGAACTTAATTGACTAGTCAAGAAGCACTCTTTCGACTAATGACATTCTACCAAAAACCTACTTTGTATATCTAAGTTTGATAAATTAATAATATATATTAATAATATTTTCAATTTGATATATTAAAAAATACTATAACAAACGCACAGATAAGAAAAGTTTCAACGACAATATGAAAAGTTAGAAGTTATTAACAATAATATGGCAATTTTTATAAAAATTAAGGAATACTAAAACATTAGTGAGATCAATATCTAAATCAACAATATTTAACAAATATTTAACAATATTTAACAAATATTCAACATTTTTATATACAGATAATAATTATGGATATATATATATATATATATAATATAATATATATTAAATAACAGTGATAGTTTTTTAATATAAATAAATGTAATATATTTTCAATAGTATAACCATTTGTTATATTCGAAAACAATATTGTTCGAAGTGTTTTAACATCGCAGCTGACCAATAACGAGAAACATTAATTCTATTAGAGATGTGTTTATTTTTAGAGCTTATGACTTAAGAAACACAATTAGACTTTGCATCGCAAATTCATAACCAGAGAACAAAATATAATAGTCATTTTTGAGTATCATATATTTTTATTACATTTTTTATCAATGATTCATTAATCAATTACATTTATAATATTATAAATGTTTGCCAAATATGTAGGATTATTAATAAATTTAAGTTTTATAATATTAATGGGAAATGCTTACATATTACTTAAAAAAACAATATTGTCAAAATATAAAATTTGTGTTTTAGTTAAATATTTTTTTTAAAATGTTATTTCACAATTAATTGTTGATAAGGAATGCACCACCTAACAAGCTAAAACGTGTTCATGATAAGTTTCAAATCATTTTCTGAGTAAAAACAGGATTTTGTACAAATCTTCTTAGTTCATTGTACTCGTACTCAGTGAACGCGGGAATGAAACACTCACAATATTTTTTCAAATAACTTAAAGTTTCCGATTATTGCTTTTAGTTGAGCGCAAAAGAGTTCATTAACAATAAAATGGATCATAAAAGTAGTACATAAATTAGCTCATAGACATTTCTATGCCTTCGAGTAACTTTCAAAGAATCTGTGGGAACATTAATTGTTGCAAGTAATGCAACGCACGTTACACCTCGCTGGCACGATGTTCCGCAATTAATGATATTTTCAATATTAATAATATATTATTTATCATAAAATGAATTCTTTCATAAAGATATCATAGTAAAAATATTATCGGTTGGTTAATCAAATCTAAAGGTTAATCAAAAATACCATCGGAATTAGACGTTGTAAATTTTGAAATTCAATCTCTTCACCGGATTGTAGTAAAATAAAATTAAATTGATAGATAACCATATTTTAATCATTTTTGATAATAGTATGAAAATGTTATGTTAAATTTTACTAAGAGCTTATTAATCAAATCTAATGTAGGTCATAACCGGACTCATCTTTTAGGTTCCGTACGACCATAGTTTAGCAATTTTTGAAAAAAAATTCTCTATGTCAAAAAAATTCAAATGTTCAGTTATGACTTTTATCTGGCTAAACAAAGCATTTTTCTGATCACAGTTACCAGCGATATAAAAAGCTCAAGATAAATGTAAAATTTCGCGTATTTCCTTTCAAACGTTTTTATATTTTGAAAAATAAACTTACCACTTGCGCTTCCTACTCCTCGAAACAAACTCAGCCTTGAGATATGCACAAAATCCAATATCTAAAAGCACTAATTAAAATATAAAATCACCATGCACAGCGTGCGAACAATTCCAGTCTGCACGATCCCGGCATATGTGTTAAGATTTTTTGAACCGATTATATATTAAATTCGCACCTTTTTCGAATAAATGAAAATCATACACTTAGAATGAAATGAGAAAATTTCTTCTTATTGAATTTGGTAGTAAAACAACACACTTTTGGATGTAAGATGAAATTTAGAGTTGTTAATCGCGTTAAGCCACCGCGTTGGGCATGGTCGCGCTACTACTGACCGGAGGAAACCAAGACGCTTACGCGAAGCCAACAACAAGAAAAGCAGGTAAGAACGTTGCTTGCGGGAACGCCGACCTCTGAAGAGCCAGTGGCGCGCGGAAACCTAATTTCGAACCCGAACATCAAAGGAAAAAAATAATGACTTGCCTTTAATAATTCTCTTTGTAAAAAAACTATTATTCAACACTAAATAATGATCCAAATGTTATGAATTTCGCATTATTAAATTTTACATTTAATTTTCGCTTTACTTTTAATAAAGATGGATAACTGATACAAACCTAAAAATTCATATATATATAGGTGGTATATATTATGTCTCAACGTCGACCATACTTGCTACCGTCACCTATTTCAGAAAGGTACAACAATCAATTCATTCAATTCAAAAATATTAAAAAAAATATGTGAAACATGTATGGCAATACTATAGCACAACAATTATATGACTGTGATCAATTTATTGAATAAATAAATTTCTATAAATTTTATTTATGGTTTACTTCATTGACTTATTTTAATTGAACATAAAAAAAATATAATTTAAAATATGTTCGGAGTAATGAATCGATTTTCATATATTTAATATTCAGTTATAGGTACAATAATAATTATTTTATTTATTTATTTGAACAGCGATCAGAACTTAACAGTTCTATAAGAGTTGCTTTTTAGATGGCAACACGAATCCATCTCTATTTGATAAATTTTATTATTATAATTTTTCTCTGAACTTATTGGTAAAGGCTTTTTTCACTATGAAGCATATTGTCATCAATATTTTCAAGTGAAAACCGATGTCACTACTGCTAGATATTAGGTTGTTCAAGACTGGTATCAGACCAGCAACTTTCACAATGTGAAAATAGGAAACCTTACATTGTAAGACCACTTTACCAAGGTAATATACCGCAAATGGTTTAAATAGAATTTTTGGAGAATTTTCCCTGCTGCACAACATCAGGCTGCCATAATATTTCGGGGTAATAAAAAAATGTTACCCAACTGCTGCCTTACAGGAAATATAAAATATTTATTATAATTTCATTGTCAAATCGCATTGGACATTTATTATTATTATTATTATTATTATTATTATAATTTTATTTGATCATGTATCTACAAGAGATATAAAATCAATTGCATGGCTTAGAATTGAACAAAGAAAGAAAAAGCTAAGATCTGCATCCAGTGATGCAGTTCTTTACAGTATAATATGGATTGTCAAAAGAAAAGAAAAAGAAAAATAGAAATTAGTACTTATTATTAAGCCTAAAACAAGTCGTTGGGGTAGTTTTTTTTCAGTCTTCTGAATTGGATTGGTTCCAGCAGCTTTTTTGCAAGGTTATTTGGGTGAAAGGTGAGCCTGTTACGATACTTTAGACAAAGTCTAGGAATCTCGTCTCTAATGAATGAGACACCCAGTTCATCATGGAGTAACCAGTTGGGGTGTATTTTGGTGCGTTGGCAATTTGCCTAAGCATTTTATTTTGGAACCTCTATAAGATCTCAACATTTGAGTGACTGGCCGTGTCCCAGAGCTGAATGCCATAGGTCCAAATGGGTTTAAGTATTGATTTTTATATCAAAACTTTATTTGGCATCGACACTTTAGATTTACGACCCAGCAACTAATATAGTTGTCTTTGCAAATCGCATTGGACATAATTTCGAAAATTTTGGAGTGTATCGTTGCATCCGGGCTTCAAAGGGTAGTATATCGATAACCGGTTCTGCAGATAGAAATTAATACTTTCCGTACGTCTATGGGTTTTCCTACCTTTAAAGCACTGTGGAGGGACCGAGTAGGAAATAACAGAGCCGCATAAGCTCGTCCGTGTATCGGAGCGAGACTGAGAGACTACGATCACGCCGTCCGCCGTCCGAATACGTGCATGGCTTACGAATGTACAGGTGACTGGTACAAGAATGTGGAGGTATAACCCATATAGCAGGAGTTCACATTTTGTTCTTATAGGTACTCAGTAAAGCCATTGCTTATGTGGACGACGCTAAGTCAAATTCCACGTCTACTTGGATTGCTTACTTATTTGGTTAAACAACGGACGCACGTATTATTGAAAATATTCGCTCATGTACCGGTCAAAGCTTTATTACGAGGGAGTACCGGTTAACAAATAACTCGAAGATTATCAATTTATATATTAATAATACAGCAATAAATATATAAAAATGGACATATAGTAAATTTACATGATTACAAATCATTTTAATTGATTGATTTACTCATATATATATCATATTCATTCAATATCATAGTGCAAATAAAAGTCTGTTCATATTTTCAAATAGAATATTCTTTCAACTCAAAATACTATCGACACACACAGATATATATATATATATATATATATATATATAGTAGATTTTCAGCACATATTTTATTATTTTGTAAATACCATATACCGTACAGTACCATATTCTCAAAACATGGATTATTGATATTTCGTTTTTAACACTAATATTGACAAATTGTAGATCCTTTGTTGCTACCAATAATTTTTCAATCTCGATTGTTATAGTTTTTTAATTTTTTTTAGTTTCCACTGAATGAAATGAAAACAAATTTTTCTTTACCAAATATTTCAGTCAATAATATACTGCATCATTCAATTGTAAAATAGTACAAATGACAGGGATTTAACTCAATTTTCACTTATATTAAAATACATATTTCATCCCGTTCGATTTTGTATGTATTTTTGCATTTCGAGGTCAAAAACAAAAAAAATAAATATAGAAGATGCGTCATCGTTCGTAAGGCAAGGACACAGATATAAAACCGTGGGTAAAAACCCCCAACCAATGATATAATTCAAAGATGGCTTTACATTAATTAGTTACGTACTTTAGAAGGTGTTCTTAATTCTTTATAATCTTAATAAATACTTATAATTCAATTAGACAATGCAATAACGTTGAAAATCACTGATCAATTATCGTGATCACAATTTACTTAACAAAAAGAACTATTATCATCATCATCATCATTATCTAATTTATATCTTATGTAATTAAAATAATTCGTTCAACTGCTTTTACTGGTTCCTACTGTGAAACAAATTAAATCAAACACATACCAATATTATTTTAATCATAAATATCATTCACGATTTCAATTGTACATGGCTTGTATTCCTAATATGAATTTTAAAATTTATTAGTCCAAACAACTTCTAATTAAATAGAAGCAAAAACCATTTATTTTAATTGAAAAAACTGTACTAAACTTTGCAGTAAATGCTACCTAATTTCACGAAACTGCTATTATTCTTGATCGAACAGCCTTTCTGCGAAGAGATTTGTGTGTTCGGTTAGGAAACAAAACTGAAAGCACGCACATAAACGGAGACTATGATGAGAGGACGGTAATGAAACCTTGTCTGTAATTCTAAAAGTTGCAATACTATAAATTTATATTTCTGAAGCTCGAAGCAAAATAATCCTACGTTTGTGGGCATAATGTTCGTTTTACTTGACCGTAAAAAGTGGAATGTTACTAATAGTGCATATTGATTGTTCGTTATCAGATTTTACGAGTATAGTTAGATAAATAACGCATGCACAATTGAATGAAGGTAATTAAATACTTGCATGCATTAAACCTTCAAATATGCTAATTTCATACATTTTTTAGGTTAAATTTTCAAAGGTTTATTTAGTGTTAGAGCGCATTATATTATAAATAATATGTAATAAAAAGTATTTTTTATATAAATTATAATCTACATATTTATACAAAAAAAGATCCACATAGAAAAGAAACCCCCACCTTCTACTCGGGACAGTTAATAAATCTGATTTTGTAATATCGACAAATTAATGATTTTCGTAGATAAATCATAAAGTCTGAAGTATAAATTTTAGAACCCAATCCAATTTGCTGTAATGCACGTCATTTATGCAAATAATAATCTCCTCATTTGATATCAAAGAAGTATCGAACCACCACGTCCTTTGAAATTAAGTCTGTTAGTTTATGTGGTTAAATCAATTTAAGTTGGGCGACCAAATATTAGAAGTAAATTATGGAGATTCTTTGGATAAAATATTTGTTTTGTTTCATAATGCATTACAATTTGACAACATTAATTTCAAAATTTGATTGCCTTTATTGCAATTGATAGAATTACGATTAAGTGGAAATCATTAGATTAAAACAAATCAACCTATAGAGCCAGTTAGTCTCAGTACATCACTAGAATCGTTCAGCAATATATTCCTGGTCAACTATTATTAAAACAAAGTTACGTATAAATAGTACGAGTTTTCAGAAAATAAGGCAAAGCCACAAGGTTGCAAGGATGCAAATGATTTTGAACACAAAGTTGTAATTGCTGATGCAGATTCTAAAAAAAATATTTCAAAAATCCAGATTACAGGATTATCAGAAGAAAATATATATTGAACCAAAACGCTTGTTTTTTTTGTAATTGTTGTTTGGATTGAAAATTAATAAAACACAAACCGTTTCTCAAAATTGCTCTTTATCTGAAATTTAGATCTGCTCTTGGAAAATTTGTCAACGATTATGGCAATACCATGAACAATTTGTAACATTTATTTAATAACATGTAATTATCATCAAGTTTATGATAACTCAGATTTCTTTTATTTGATAATTGCTCACAAGGCATTGACGGATGTTGCACCATTTGCGCAATAGCACATAAATTATATTTTTCTCGTAAAGCAAATGCTGTAATTTGCTTATAATTCTTTGCACCTGTTCAGAAGCGTTGACACCTTATTCTTATTAGGGTCATAATATTATTTTATATATTCGTAAACAGCCATAAATTTTACCTAAACTACAGGTGGTAGTGAACAGGTAGGGCACAAACTCAATGTACAATTGCGCGAGTAGGAGCCATATTTCAAAGATTTATCCTTGGTTCCGCACGTACTAGTTTTTAAAACAGTATATTTTTAGTATGGGATAGTCATAAAATGTTCACACCTTTTTATTTTTATATTTATATAATATATATAAATATACTAACAAACCTTATGCAAACTCTTTATTATATTCATTTGTTGTTTCTTTTTTATATCATACGATAACGATAATGACATACGATTAACATATTAAAAATTGGTTTATTATAATTATTATGAATATAATTTTATAACGATTGCATAGTTATATGTTATATAAATTAAATCTTATTTTACAGTTTGTGATTTTAATTAGCACTAGATAGTTAAAAGTAGATATTTTAATTATTTATTTGTTAGTATAATCATATGTATATTATACTTAATTGCTTATATAATAATTTAACTAGCTTAGAAATATGATATTTCTTTTTATATTGTTATAAAAGATTTTAAAAATAACTATCAATAATTTAGTTTGATCATAATACATATCTTGTAAAGTATTGTGTGATAATAAAATTCATTTTTTATGTTCATTCGATTTGTTAACTTCTCGAAAGAGTTTATGTTTTCGCCATAAAATCCTATTTTCTAATTTTATGTTTTCTCGACGTTTCAAGCGATTCTGAATCAAATGAGACCAAATTTGGAAAAAATATGTGTGTGTATGAGCGGTTTTTTGACCTTCCGTCGACGTTCTCTGAAAGGCGGCTTGACCGATTTCAAAATTTTAAAAGCCATTCGATGTAACTCGATAAAGATTGGTGTTTGTCAGATTTACGCGACGTTCACTCAAGCCGTTTTTTGTTAATAGCAGAAAAGTGAAAAAATTTCGTCCACGTTTTAGTCCACAATCCTGAAACATTCTAAAAATTCAAAAGCCGTTCTTATTGGAAATCGATAAAATCATATAAAGGACTACGTACATGATATATGTTATCGTGCCAGTATTTTCTTATATCAGACACTTAATATTTCACAAAATAATTTATTAGTTTCTTAAAAAATGTTTCAACGTTTTTCTATGAAAATAAACATGGCGATAAAGTTCATGCGCTAATATAAACAATCCAATTAAAATTAGTTGAATAATATAAATTCATTAATATTTGGAATAAAAAGCTACAATTTTAGGACATACAAGCACTATAGTGTAAAATAGTCTGGGCACTATATTTATTACAATTACAGATGATTTAAATATATTTGAGAGAATTCAATTGGAAATCGTAATGTTCAGATTTAAGTGAAAGCAAAAACTTCATTTTTGAAATAAACAGTTGAAAACTCTATCTAAATATTTAAATGTCAATTTCAGTTGACTAAGTCAATTATTACTTCTCTTGGAAAGTTTTTGCAACTTGCCTTAAGGCAAAATGCCACTTGCAGCTAGTTTAATAAATCATCTGCTGTATAACTTCTGGAAAGAAACGCAAAATAATTACCTTTTGTGTGTTTTTAACTGATTGATAATTTAGCTAATTTTAATACGTCGCTTACTATGATAAAACTCATTTTATGACAAGTGTTATATTGTATCTATTAAAATCTTTATTTTGAAGTACATAATTTGAAAATGTTTGTAAATAAGTCTGAAGATGTGCCCGATTTCGACAAATACAAAGATGAGCATCCATCAGATATGTCTGTCAGTCATCCTTTTGAAGTAAGCCAGCAGTCACAATCGATAAGCATAGAAATTGTAAATGGGCATAAATGGTTCGGAAAAATGTGTTTCCGCAAAAAAGTATTAAACGGATTCAACATGAAGGTACCAGAGAACCACTTGTATTGCCTCATAGGGCCAAAATGTTGTGGCAAAACTACCATACTAAGGGCAATGGCCGGGCTGCAGCCGCTCGACAAGGGCTTCATTGAATACCGCGGACGGTGTTTACCTATTTTAGAATCGAGTCTCATTGGTTATATGCCACAGGAGCATGGCCTACACTCGCGTCTTACTCTGCGAGAGACCTTTAAGCTTCACGGAGGTTTATTGGATATGGCCCGAGAATATCTCCAAGATCGAATATTCGTAGTCATGCACCTCATGCAATTACCCGATCTCGATCTCAAGATATCGGATATGACTTTCGATCAGCTATGCCGCACTAGTTTTGCGCTGGCGTTCTTACACGAACCGGATTTTCTTCTCTTGGACGAACCCACAGTTGGTTCGGATGCTACGCTCAGAAACGAATTTCGCGCCTGCATGAGAGGGCTGCTAACAAACAGACGCACGAATGTAATTATGACTTCTCACGACTTCGACGAAGCTTATTTCTGCGACACGCTGGGATTGATGCGCGATGGATGCATGATAGCCGAAGGGCCGCCGAATGCCATAATAGAAGCACTAGGAGCAAAGAGTATCGTCGGAATCTTTTACATTACCTCGGTGGGCAGGGGGCACACTGATTACAAGAGGTTGCTCAGTGAATTTGGACACGGCGGAATAAACATAGGATTTGGCGAGCGATTGCATGTTCCTAAATTTGCACCCGTACGGCATATTCCTCCCCGAATTTCGATTATCGTGCGATTGATCTCTGCAAATTAAGGATTTTGACTCGGCAAATTATTCGTGCTTTAGCTTTATTTATACTACCGGCTGTGTACATATTTCTGTTCGGATTATCTGTTGGACCATCACCATCGTACATAAAGCTGTCTTATATGGAACAGAAAAAATTTCTAAGTTATAAGAATTATAACAATGAAAGCTACAGTCTTGATGGCTATCATAATTTTACCTATAATGATATTATCCAGAATACATCCACTGGGCCAAATCTACTTTTATCAAATCTTGTTCTAAATGGTTTAAGTAAACGTTTTGATATGCTGAAAGAAGTAGAAAGTGTTGTATCCGGCAAAGAATCGGTTGCTCGCGATGACGCGCACGCTTTTCTGTGGTTTCCACAAAGAGCAAACTTAACCGAACCGCACATTGCTATTTATTTACCGTCATACAAAAGATTGGACGGCGCCAGATCTAGAGCTGTACGTTGATCCTACGCGCTATATGATGCAAGAAGTAATAAAAGACACTGTCGTACAAGAGTTCCGAGAAGCGGCTAATACGTACTACACTCAAAATATCAGTCGACCGGATGACCCGGTGATAATTGATGGCTTTTCAAGAAAATTGAAGGACCAGAGGTAATCAAGTATTAAGGCAAAGTTGACGTTCATTGAGTAATTTCTTTTAACACCTTTCACCTAAATTAATCATCAGTAACTAAAGATTCAAAAATAATAAAAATTTTAATTAAATAAGATATTCATTTACAATTTTAATACCTTATTTGTGGTGGTATGCGAATTTCAATCATTCGAAGCCTTTATCAACCTGATTCGAATCACATTTTACTTGATTCGAATCAACTCGTATCAAACCAGAGATATAACTGCTATAATATGTATGAACATAAATTTTTAAAAAATATAATAAAATAATTTTAATAAGTTTAAGTACAATAAAAATAAAAGCTGAATTGAATCATGCGAGCCACTCGACTTCAATCGACTCATTCAAGTTACTCGCAACATCCGAATCAATAGAACTATTCGAGTTACTCGCTTGATTCGAATCCTTCAAGATACACACGTGATCCAAGTTAAATGGAATCATTCGAGTTACTCGCATGTAT
>NW_020538040.1:49044986-49081293 GCF_003426905.1 Ctenocephalides felis | reverse complement strand
GGCAATACCATGAACAATTTGTAACATTTATTTAATAACATGTAATTATCATCAAGTTTATGATAACTCAGATTTCTTTTATTTGATAATTGCTCACAAGCATTGACGGATGTTGCACCATTTGCGCAATAGCACATAATTATATTTTCTCGTAAAGCAAATGCTGTAATTTGCTTATAATTCTTTGCACCTGTTCAGAAGCGTTGACACCTTATTCTTATTAGGGTCATTAATATTATTTTATATATTCGTAAAACAGCCATAAATTTTACCTAAACTAACAGGTGTTAGGACAGGTAGGGCACAAACTCAATGTACAATTGCGCGAGTAGGAGCCATATTTCAAAGATTTATCCTTGGTTCCGCACGTACTAGTTTTTAAAACAGTATATTTTTAGTATGGGATAGTCATAAAATGTTCACACCTTTTTATTTTTATATTTATATAATATATATATATATACTAACAAACCTTATGCAAACTCTTTATTATATTCATTTGTTGTTTCTTTTTATATCATACGATAATGATAAGACATACGATTAACATATTAAAAATTGGTATTATTAATATTATGAATATAATTTATAACGATTGCATAGTTATATGTTAATTAAAATTAAATCTTATTTTACAGTTTGTGATTTTAATTAGCACTAGATAGTTAAAAGTAGATATTTTAATTATTTATTTGTTAGTATAATCATATGTATATATACTTAATTGCTTATAAATAATTTAACTAGCTTAGAAATATGATATTCTTTTATATTGTTATAAAAGATTTTAAAAATAACTATCAATAATTTAGTTTTGATCATAATACATATCTTGTAAAAGTATGTGTGATAATAAAATTCATTTTTCTGTTCATTCGATTTGTTAACTTCTCGAAAGAGTTTATGTTTTCGCCATAAAATCCTATTCTCTAATTTTATGTTTTCTCGACGTTTTAAGCGATTCTGAATCAAATGAGACCAAATTTGGAAAAAATATATGTGTGTATGAGCGGTTTTTTGACCTTCCGTCGACGTTCTCTTAAAGGCGGCTTGACCGATTTCAAAATTTTAAAAGTCATTCGATGTAATTCGATAAGGATTGGTGTTTGTCAGATTTACTCGACGTTTAGCCAAGCCGCCTTTTTGTTAATAGCAGAAAAGTGAAAAATTTTCGTCCACGTTTTAGTCCACTTGCAAGTATTTAGTCCTGAAACAATTCTAAAAATTCAAAAGCCGTTCTGATTGGAAATCGATAAAATCATATAAAGGACTACGTACATGATATATGTTATCGTGCCAGTATTTTCTTATATCAGACACTTAATATTTCACAAAATAATTTATTAAGTGTCTTAAAAAAATGTTTCGACATTTTTCATGAAAATAAACATGGCTATAAAGTTCATGCGCTAATATAAACAGTCCAATTAAAATTAGTTGAATAATATAAATTCTTTAATATTTGGAATAAAGGCTACAACTTTAGGACATACAAGCACTATAGTGTAAAATAGTCTGGGCACTATATTACAATTACAGATGATTTAAATATATTTGAGAGAATTCAATTGGAAATCGTAATGTTTAGATTTAAGTAAAAGCAAAAACTTTATTTTTGAAATAAACAGTTGAAAACTTTATCTAAATATTTAAATGTCAATTTCAGTTGACTAAGTCAATTATTACTTCTCTTGGAAAGTTTTTGCAACTTGCCTTAAGGCAAAATGCCACTTGCAGCTAGTTTAATAAATCATCTGCTGTATAACTTCTGGAAAGAAACGCAAAATAATTACCTTTGTGTGTGTTTTTAACTGATTGATAATTTAGCTAATTTTAATACGTCGCTTACTATGATAAAAACTCATTTTATGACAAGTGTATATGTAAATGTTTGCAAAACGTAATAACATATATTATATCTATTAAAAAATATTTATTTGAAGTACATAATTTGAAAATGTTTGTAAATAAGTCTGAAGATGTGCCCGATTTCGACAAATACAAAGATGAGCATCCATCAGATATGTCTGTCAGTCATCCTTTTGAAGTAAGCCAGCAGTCACAATCGATAAGCATAGAAATTGTAAATGGGCATAAATGGTTCGGAAAAATGTGTTTCCGCAAAAAAAGTATTAAACGGATTCAACATGAAGGTACCAGAGAACCACTTGTATTGCCTCATAGGGCCAAATGTTGTGGCAAAACTACCATACTAAGGGCAATGGCCGGGCTTCAGCCGCTCGACAAGGGCTTCATTGAATACCGCGGACGGTGTTTACCTATTTTAGAATCGAGTCTCATTGGTTATATGCCACAGGAGCATGGCCTACACTCGCGTCTTACTCTGCGAGAGACCTTTAAGCTTCACGGAGGTTTATTGGATATGGCCCGAGAATATCTCCAAGATCGAATATTCGTAGTCATGCACCTCATGCAATTACCCGATCTCGATCTCAAGATATCGGATATGACTTTCGATCAGCTATGCCGCACTAGTTTTGCGCTGGCGTTCTTACACGAACCGGATTTTCTTCTCTTGGACGAACCCACAGTTGGTTCGGATGCTACGCTCAGAAACGAATTTCGCGCCTGCATGAGAGGGCTGCTAACGAACAGACGCACGAATATAATTATGACTTCTCACGACTTCGACGAAGCTTATTTCTGCGACACGCTGGGATTGATGCGCGATGGATGCATGATAGCCGAAGGGCCGCCGAATGCCATAATAGAAGCACTAGGAGCAAAGAGTATCGTCGGAATCTTTTACATTACCTCGGTGGGCAGGGGGCACACTGATTACAAGAGGTTGCTCAGTGAATTTGGACACGGCGGAATAAACATAGGATTTGGCGATCGATTGCATGTTCCTAAATTTGCACCCGTACGGCATATTCCTCCCCGAATTTCGATTATCGTGCGATTGATCTCTGCAAATTTAAGGATTTTGACTCGGCAAATTATTCGTGCTTTAGCTTTATTTATACTACCGGCTGTGTACATATTTCTGTTCGGATTATCTGTTGGACCATCACCATCGTACATAAAGCTGTCTTATATGGAACAGAAAAAATTTCTAAGTTATAAGAATTATAACAATGAAAGCTACAGTCTTGATGGCTATCATAATTTTACCTATAATGATATTATCCAGAATACATCCACTGGGCCAAATCTACTTTTATCAAATCTTGTTCTAAATGGTTTAAGTAAACGTTTTGATATGCTGAAAGAAGTAGAAAGTGTTGTATCCGGCAAAGAATCGGTTGCTCGCGATGACGCGCACGCTTTTCTGTGGTTTCCACAAAGAGCAAACTTAACCGAACCGCACATTGCTATTTATTACCGTCATACAAAAGATTGGACGGCGCCAGATCTAGAGCTGTACGTTGATCCTACGCGCTATATGATGCAAGAAGTAATAAAAGACACTGTTGTACAAGAGTTCCGAGAAGCGGCCAATACGTACTACACTCAAAATATCAGTCGACCGGATGACCCGGTGATAATTGATGGCTTTTCAAGAAAAATTGAAGGACCAGAGGTAATCACGTATTTAAGGCAAAGTTGACGTTCATTGAGTAATTTCTTTTAACACCTTTCACCTAAATTAATCATCAGTAACTAAAGATTCAAAAATAATAAAAATTTTAATTAAATAAGATATTCATTTACAATTTTAATACCTTATTTGTGGTGGCATGCGAATTTGAATCATTCGAAGCCTTTATCAACCTGATTCGAATCACATTTTACTTGATTCGAATCAACTCGTATCAAACCAAGAGATATAACTGCTATAATATGTATGAACATAAATTTTTTTAAAATATAATAAAATAATTTTAATAAGTTTAAGTACAATAAAAATAAAAAGCTGAATTGAATCATGCGAGCCACTCGACTTCAATCGACTCATTCAAGTTACTCGCAACATCCGAATCAATAGAACTATTCGAGTTACTCGCTTGATTCGAATTGAATCGAATCCTTCAAGATACACACGTGATCCGAGTTAAATGGAATCATTCGAGTTACTCGCATGATTCGAATTGAATCGAATCCATACCAAAATCACTGGGGCATTAGGGTTTGCATATGAGATGCGAGCAATTCATTCCTGAATAGATATAAGTATATACAATAACAACCTCATTGTGTTTCTTGATGGTTCCTTCTGTTTATTAGACGGACTACCGAGAGCTAATTCGTTTGTAAAATTATAATACATACTTATTTTAGAACATGACTTATATTGTTGTTGTCAAATGTAATAGTACAGATATTGAATGCCACTATAATAAACCACCCAAAATGAAATAATAGTATCATTTTTTAATACAAATATTTCTTTGAAACAAATATTAAACACGAGAAAAACAAAAAATCTTTGTATATTTTCATTACATCAGTAATGGCAAATTCACATAAGTGAAAGTGACCTTACGTTCAGCTCTGCGTTTATATGCGATCATTTGCTGATTATGAAATAAAACTAGTGGGGCGCATGGCATCGTGCCTTAAGACAAATTGCTGGAACTTCCCGTGCCGTAATTAAATATTCGAGTTAATCAATAAATGTTTTGAATGATTTCAAATAGATTATTTATTATAAATACATACTGTAAACTTATAAGTGCTTTTTAAATTGGGCGACGACCGTATTCTACAAACAAATTTGTATATGTTTATAAGAAATTTGTTTATTTTTTTATAATTTAGATGTTTTTTCAAAATGTTGAGTTTTTTTGAAAAGTTAAGAGAAAAACTTTTTTTTTTTTTTTGAAATTTTCGATATAATCTCAAATTTTTGTAAAAAATGTTTTTTTTTAAATGTTGATCTTTTCTAAAATTTTTTAAAATTTAGTTTTTTTTGTAAATGATGAAAAATTTCAAAAATTTGAATTTTTTGAAACTTTGAATTTTTTTGAAAATTTTGATTTTTTTCTTAAATTTTCAAAATTACGAAATTTTCTGTAAAAGCACCGTCTACTAAAACAAAATGTTTTTTGAATTAATTTAATTGAATGATCCGTTCTCTCAAAAACTGCATTACCATTTTACACCCTTTGCGCTCCGTACCTCCAAAACGGTAAAATTTTTTTTTGGAAAAACACTTCGTGATCGAGTACGAACCGAATGATTATTCAATCATACAAATTGGTTATTCCATACTGTCGAGAATGTCGACATGAATTTTAAAATTAAAAATCTTGCTACGGAACCCAAAAAATCTTGGTACGAACACAAAATGTGTACACATTATTAAAATCTCTATAAAATATCTGACAATTTGATGTACATATGTCTAATGAACATTTTTGACCGCCAAATGGCATTTTTTTATTTTTTTTTTATTGAGAGACCATAACCGTTGAAACTGCCTTTCCAAAAATTTACAGTTCTTCGTTTTTGTCAATATAAATAAAATGTTTTTTGAATTATTCAAATCGGACGCTTCATTCTCTCAAAAACTGAATTACCATTTTTGGTCCTTTTTGTCTTCGAAACGGCTAACCTGCCCATGCCAAAAACTAATCAGCACGTCTCAATACAAATCGATTTTTTTTTAAATTATTTAAATCGGTTATTTCATACTGTCGAAAATGTCGAGGGCATTTGTTTGACCATATACTTGAATTTTAAAATTAAAAATCTTGGTACAGAACCAAAAAAATTGACACATTTATACACATTATAAATATCTCTATAAAATATTTATTAATTTGATGTGCATATGTCCAATGAACATTTTTCATGTGCAATGTCCAATGTGGTGGACCTTCTTACCCGCTTTACCATAGTATCATAATAATAACGGCAAACAAACGTTTTTTTTTTTAAATTTATTCTTACTTTGGCATTTTATACATTCATAACTTTGCATAAACGTTTTTTAAGAAAAGGTTTTTTTAATTTCTAGCAATTTTAAAATAAACTGAAATGTATGGCCTTACAAAGCTTGCGAGCTTCGGAGAGTACCTTATAGTAATTCGTTGATTATATAAATTAATAAGACTTATTATGAAATAAAGTAATACAAATTAATTTATAGGTGTTAATTGAAATTATATAAATTTTTGTCATTTCAGGCGGGTGTTCTCGTATGGGGTGGCGTATCTGGGGTGTCTTTAGCATTAGCGTCTATGCTCAGCGTAACAATGCACGATATTTCTGAAAGAATACGCGCCGAAGGTGTAACCTCTTGTGAAATTCAAGCTGCACATTTGTTCCTCAACCTTATAATATTATGTCTACAAAATGTTCTACTATTACTAGCTGCAGCAATTGTAACAAACATATGGGATTACACCATAATTCTGGCATTAATGAGGTGTTGGGTCATATTAGGTGGAAACACATTTTGCGGTAATTACGGAAATTCTATTTATATTATTAAGCTAAGCTACATAAAAACGGAATTAATGCATATTCAAAATTGAACTCATAAATAATAATGAAGCATGAAATAACACTTAGGAATGTGGTGAATTTGCTCTCCGATTTTTCATTTGTCAATCTTTTCTATGTTTTCGCTAAGTTCACAAATTTAAAAGCCATTCGATGTAACACGGTAATAACTCACGCAAAGATCGGTCAAGCAGTTTTATTTTAATTAGCAAAAAAGTGCTAATTACAATGAAAAAAATCGTGTTTTTTTTCAAAAATCCTAAATCTATTTTATAAATTCAAGTACTGTTCAAAATATATTGGTTTCTGATAAAGATTTGTCGAGTCGTTACTTCTTACTTAAAAAAAGTTTTTAAGATTTTGAAGAAATCTTGAATTATTAGAGGCCTATGACAAGTGATTTAAATATAATTAAATTAAAAACTGATTAAAGTAATAAGTATTTAAGCCATTTGTCAAAAATAACCAACATGTTTGAAAAAAATGTAGAAAAGTGGATAACCTGCAATAGTTTCTCACATGATAATGCTATACAACAGCGCGGTTTACTTATAAATCACTCAAAAATTTTCAAAATTCATTCAACTTGGTTTAAAGCAAAATGCCACTTACGATTAGTTAAGTATGTTTTAATAGATTTGTAATTAACATAATTTCAAAACTATTTGGCACTGTAGCATAAAAATGTCACTGAGATTTTGTAATATTTGATTAAAAATTATTTGATACTTCTACTTTAATATTGCACATATCTCATATTAAATAAAAATTTAATAATTCCCTGCAGGTATCGCATTAGGAGTATTGTTATCGACTATGCTGCGGAACAAATTATCATCAATGAGAGCTGTTGTATATATTATGTGGTTGATCTTTCTCGTGAGCGGAGTATTTTGGCCCATTGAAGGAATAGGTTGGCCCTTACACAGGGCAGGCTGGCCTTTCCCTGTACAACATGTCGCATTATCAATGAGATTCTTAGTACTTCGAGATATGAAATTAACACAATTTTTTCCGTGGTTTGGCTTTTTGTTAGCTGGACTGTGGGGTGTTCTGTTATATATAGCTACTTATACTGTAGGAAGAATATGCCCGTAACATATAATACTATTATAGATTCTATAATAAATATTTTGTTCACAATATATTCATATTTGAAGTTATTTAATTATTTATATTACGATTCAGTTTTAGACGTATCAAAAAAAAATTAACATTAATTCTGTTCAAACCAAAAAATAGGTATTTTTTAATTCTAAATTATAAATTATAAAGTGTGTGTATATGCGTTTTACAGTGCCCAATGGCCAAGTTATAAATTACGAGATCGTGATATTTTATCAAAGAAAGGCTACAAAAAACCTCATGAAAGTGCAGATGCTTACAATTAGATTGATCAGTAGTCTTGATTTGGATGTTGTACAAGGTGTCATTATATAGCACGAAACGATAAAATGTCAGTTGTAAAGATTCAACATTATATCCGACGTATTCGACATATATATTAGTACATACGAATATATATATTATTACACTTTAAATATACATAATTCGAAAAACCATTCATTAGTTTATCGCGAATATTAAATTATTTATCTTTTCTAAATTATATATTACAATTGCACACACAAGCTGATTAGTGAGAGATGAACAAATTCGCATAGTTAAAATTAAATATTACATTTACATTTACTTTTACAATCTGGCAAAAGCGTGGTAATTTGTAATATATCGCACCTACGCAAGTCACAAAAGTTAAATTGTGCATTAGAGTCAAAATAAAGGATTTAAAATTTCAAATCAAATTTAAATTACTACCTTAAATTAAAACTAATTATTTAAATATTTGCAATAGTTTAATAACTTTCCCTAGGGTAAGTTATTGTAATCGTCCAAAAATCGGACGATTACAATAACTTTATGTCTGGAAAACTTTTTTTTTCGTCCACGTTTTCGGACGCACGGATCAACCAATTTAAATAGTTAAAAAACATTCTATTTCTATTGATGCTGATTTTTGGCAAAGGCAGGTTCATCCGCTTTGGAGATAAGGAGCAACGAGTGCAGAAAATAGAAATCGAGTTTTGAGAGAACGGAGCATCCGATTTGAATGATCTAAAATATTCAATTCGTAATGAAGGTGATTAGTTTTTGGAAACGGCAGGTCTAGTCATTTCGGAGATACGAAGCTAAATATGCAAAAGATGGCAATGTTTGAGAGAACTAAGCATCTGGTTTGAATGACTCAAAAAACTTTCTGCCTGTGTTGACAAAACAATTGCTTTTGGATTTTTTTTTATCTCAAAATTTAAAAAAAAAAAAATTTTTTTTTTAGTTTTGTCTTCTTGTAGGATTGCGATATATTTAAAATAAAACAGATATTTACTACAATATAAAAATGACATTCAAAATTACCATGAGACTCAACAAACTGATACAGAAGATAGTTAATTGAGTATATAATTAATTGATAGTTGATTGATAGTTTTAACTTTAGCAAATATTATATAAAAATGCTGACTACAAAACTTAAGAGCAGAGATTCCTATATAAGCTTCAGATACTGGCTACTGGAAAGTAGTAATTATAATTTATTATCTGTTCTAATAGTCATTTCATTAAATTATCGTTTTGTGTAAATCTTCATATATAATGTGACATATTTAGATAAGTATTCATACAATATATGACATTTAAGTTACATAAAATAACTTATATATTGATTAATTTTGAGTAAAATTAATACTGAGCATCCATTTTGATGAAGCAATTGTCACATATAAAAATATTTGTCATGCGTCAAACATAATACTAGTTTTTTTCAATTATTTGGACAGCAATCAGAACCTAAGAGTCCTATAAGATAAAAATATATTATAAGTCCTATAAGATGTTGAGCAAATTTGACCTAATATTATGTCGGTTTTACAGATGGCAACTCGATCAGTTGTCCCATCTTACAATTTCGTAATAGAGCGAGTATTTAACTGATGCAGCAATGCCGGATAAGGGTTATTTTTACTTGAAAAGTTATCGCTATCTATAATTCCAAGTAAAAACCGATGTCACTACTGCTTCACATAAAGCTGTTCGAATCGGGTATCGAACCCGGTACTTCTGATTTAGGTGCCGACGCTCTAGCCCAGCGGTCGAAAAATCGTCCAAAAATTACCCCAAAAGGGACAAATTACTCCAAATGGTGCAAATATGATTTTTTTGGAAAAAGGATATTTTTAATTGATATATATAGTCCGTGCACTAAGTCAGCTACAGTGAAATTTAAATTGGTTTAATTTTTTTTTTTTTTTTGTCAAATTTTTATTTGGCCTCGCTTACTCTGAGCATTTAGCCACCTACAACATTTTTATTTATTTACATTCTAATTTATATCATATTTCAATCTATTTATGTATCCTATTCTATATTCTTCTTAATTTTTCTTCTTCTTATTTTCTTCAATTCTTGCTCTTTTTTTTCAAATTTCTAATTCTATTTAACTTTCAGCTTTATTCTATTTTTTTCTTCATTCTTCTTTCAAGTTCCAATATTCCTCTTCTTACTCCCAATTCAATTCAACTATTCGAATTCTGTTAATCCTAATTTTCTTAATTTTTATTCAAATTCACAATTACAATTTTTTTAATTGATTTCTACACATATTTTTTTCATAAATTCTAAGTCATTGACAGGATTTGATCCGAAGATCCCTGTCGCGTGAATCGAACACGCTACCAAAGAGCTCGCCACTGGTTTAAATTAAATTTTTAGTCATTGCTTTCTTTTCAAAATTATCATGGGAGCTATAATATAAAAAATGCTAAAAAGAGGCAATTTAATATTTTTTAATCTTCGCCAAGGGATAATAATTTTGAGTAAATTATACGAGCTTTAGCGATTTATAGAATTTTTTTTTTTTTTTAATTATTGTTACAACAGCAATCAGAACTCTTACTATTTATCTGTTCTATAAGCTGTTTGGTTCAACGCTTACGATCTAAGGTATTATTATGAGAGGAAACCCAACGGTTAACCATTCTTCTATGTGTGGATTTATTATATATTAGCTCTGATAGTTTACATATGATTGAGTGATGCAACTATGTCCACGAAGGACGATTTCCACTTGTAGTTATATTATGAACTCTTATATCTATATCAACTTATACAAAAATATATTGGGGTAATGATTAAAAAAAGTTTGCCAACAGCATCGAGCCCAACATAATATCAGATAGAAATCTATTTTTGATAAACTTTTGAACATATTTTTCTAACTCTCATATGAAAAACGTATGACAATTAGCATAGGTATAAATAGATTGGATATAAGTATAATAAATTTTTCTTCTATGAATATATATGTATTAAGCATGTGTATGTATTACCGAAGCGGCTATTTTTCATCTCCATCCACGACGACAGCCTGCTATGGTATGCGCTAGGCCTATCAAACGCGTCCATAATGCTAGGCCGCATCGCACAGCGGACGTTTTACGATGCATGCACAGTTATTAACTGCCTTTTCTGTGATATATGTATCAAGAGTATCAAGACATGTTGTTGATGTGCTAATCTAACCGTTAATTCCCGAGGATCGGTTAGCCACTGACTTTCGAAGTACCGATTTCAAGCTGGAGCAGTATACGTCAGTTTTATCTTTTATCACCTGCGATCTCTGCTTTTGCTTTAGATCATAAAACTCGTTTGGCGATTCAATTCCATAAGTATGTTTGTTAAATTGCTTTTAAAGATTGTAGCATTTAACTGATTTTTTGTTCCGCACTTAGCTTATTAGCTTTATAACCAAACATTTCATCGATTATCATGGCTTGATTATTTTAGGCTAACCTGACATGATTATGTTACACTAGTAGATTGCAGTTTGGCATATTCGCATGAATTAAAAAAACGTATTCTAATATTTACGATATAAATCAATAACCCATCACCCAATCAATTTCTGGGCCAGCAGTGGCGATATCGGTTAGAGTGTGGGCTAGCAGCAACTAGTCCCTGGTTCGCTGGTTCGATTTCCGTAGCCCGACATCAGGCGACTTTGATGTCAAATTTCCACTTGGGGTTATAGATCATAATATAACTACAAGTGGAAATCTTCCTTCGTGGACATAGTTGCATCACTCAATCATATGTAAACTATTAGACGTAAGAGCTAATATATAATAAATCCACACATAGGAGAATGGTGAACCGATGGGTTGCCTCTCATAATAATACCTTAGATCATAAGCGTTGAACCAAACAACTTATAGAACATATAAATAGTAAGAGTTCTGATTGCTGTTGTAACAACAATAAAAAAAACAATCAATTTTTGTGCATAAAATCTTATAATTCTCGTTTCAATGTTGGTTTTCTTATAAAATATTATTTGTTCATGAACAATAATATAAACGTAAAAAATGCAAGAAATTAATTTACTTCAAAGACAATATGTTTAATTGCTATATTGCTAAAAGTAATGGGGAATATCCCCAAGATGCATCGATATTACTAAAAACTGGCCAGTAAGGGACCAAATTTTATATAAAAATGTTATTTACTAGGTAATGCTATGATACGGGTCTATCTTCGTATGAGTTGGTAATCCTAATTTCACGTATGAGTTATCAGAGAGACCTAAAAAAGTTGCATTTATGATAAAAAATTTATTTGACGTTTGTACGTTTTTTACGTTATGTGGATTAGGTTTTACGTGTAAAATACCTCATCGCAAAGAAAATACATAGCTTTTTGACAGTTCATTAACTCATAAGAACATCACTGTTTTATTCGAGAATTCGCCTCTAAATATATAAATTATTGTTCCTCGATTGCGTAAAAAATATGAGTTGCAAAATAATTTATCTGCTTGACTATATTTAAGTATGCATATTATAGGATTTCCTATGTTTAATATAATTTGAAGATATATATATATATATAATATAATATAATATAATATCAAGTTAAAATCTTTCTGTTTTCATAAAATAAAAACTTTCACGTTCTCAAGATGATAAACCTTATTTTCGACAAATATCTGAATAAACCTGTGTCGGGTATAAAACAATTGTTCATAAAATCATTATGTGAGCAAGGAACATTACATATATATATATAGAAATAACTTCGACGTTAAAAATAGAAACTAGAAGAAAAATCTATAAATAAATCATATTCGTTTTATTTTAAACATTATTCTCACCTCACATTTTTAATAAATTCCACATATCACTTCCGTCATCTTTAAGAATCCGCACATCATTAATATCATGTAATAATATTTTCTGTATTAAAATGGCATCACAATTTATTTACAACTACTTCGACCGTGGCATTTAATAGACTTGTCTCATTTAACTCGTTTTCAAGCATAAACAAATTAAACTTCCGCACCTGTTGATTGCAAATTTAATTGATGATAATTTTTGCGGCAAAAGAAATGTAACACAGATTCTTTTAACAAAAATTCATGTTGATCATTAAACTAATCATATTGGAATGAAAAATTATTCCAAACTACTAACGTTACATAAGTCACCAACTATAGGGAACAACTGTATTGCAGTTAATATTCTGTAAAACACAAGTTATACCCAAAGTCGCATCAAAACATCTTTCAGGCCCGTTTACAATCACAAGTGGCAACAAATGTATTAAATTTTAATTTTTAAAACCTTCACACAATGCTTTCATTTGAGCACCGAGTTTCGTAAAATGAGAATTATCCTTGACTTTGTGAGAGATAAAATTATTTGACAAAATAGTGAATTTTGTAATATTCAAACCAATTTAATTATTAGTTCGATAACAAGTTTGATTCACAGAGTAATTAATTTCTGCTTGATTTCTAGTTTGACTATGATTGACTTTGATTAAGTACAACTTTTTCCTCTCATAATATCATTTATCATAATTTATCCATAATAAGTATCTAATATGTATTATTATTGATATATCAGACATAATTTTGTATTAAATAATTCAAATCACGATTTGAGATACCGTCAGAATCTAAGCGGGTAGTAGAGCACAATCAAATTCACATTTTAATATATATATATACATAGCTGGGCATTAACTCGTTAATCCGTTAATCGTTAATTAACGAAGTTAACATTTTGATTAACGGATTAACTTTTAAGTTAACTTTTAAAAATGTTAACGGACACGTTAACTTCCGTTAAAATGCGAGAAGTCCGTTAATCGTTAATCCAATGCCTACTATTTACCGCACGGCACAGCTTTAGCCAATGCCTTATTAAACGGCATAGAGAAAAGATTTGGACTACTCCTGAATGATGAACAGTGCCAACTTGCCGCGGCATTTCACCCAAAGTTTCGGTTAATGTGGCTGGAAACGTATGACAGCAGTAGAGAAGAATGCAGTAAGAAAATGCACGGAAAAAAGGTAGAAGATGCCTTATGGCAAGAAGCAGCGAAAAATTCGAAGGACAGAGATAGTTTAAGTGGCGGAGGGAGCAATGCGAGTAACAACGATGATGACGAGAAGGAAGACTTTTTCAATTCTGTCACTCAGTCTATAGAAAAACCAAAGAGCTACAAACTCTTTAAGGAACTAGCTGTAAGTGGAATTCTGTCTTAAGGCAATTAAGGCATCGTGCCTTAAGGCAAATTGCTGGAACTTCCCGTACCAAAAATTATTTTTAAAGAATAAGATTTTTGAAAAACTATAAATTGGACAAAAAATAACTTTTTTTTGAAAAAAAAATTAAAAAAGAAAAAATTTTTTTTTAATTTTTTTTTTTTTGAAAAAAAATATTTTTTTTCTTTATTTTGACATATTGTGGAAGATCGGAACTTTTTTTCAAAGCAATCGTACTGCTTTAACTGTATAGGGATAAAATATAAAGCGCGTAAGCGCCGCGTCGCTGTCTAACGCATAAGCATTGGTACGGAACCCATAGGAATGTTAACAAAATGTATACTTATTGTTAAAATCTCTATAAAATATTTGATAATTTGATGTGCATATGTCTAATGATCATTTTTGACCGCCAAATGGCTCATTTTTTTACTTTTTTCTCCATATCTCCGAAACCGCTAGACCTACCTTCATGAAAATTTTATCGATTCCTCATCTTGTCAATACAAGTGATATGTTTTTTGAATTATTCAAATCGGACGCTCCGTTCTCTTAAAAACTGAGTTACCGCTTTTGGCACTTTTTGTCCCGTATCTTCGGAACGGCTAGACCTGCCTTCGCCAAAAACTAATCAGCACGTCTCCTTATCAATACAAATCCAATGTTTTTTGAATTATTCAAATCGGTTGATCCGTGTTACCGAAATCGTCGACGAAAATTTGTATCCGCACATACATACACACACGTACATACATACATACATACACACACACACACACGCACACACATACATCCATTTTTTCTAAGGTATGCCAAAATGTTCAGGAACCTTTGAAACGTAAAGATATATAAAAATTTTCATTTTCGAATTTTTTGCGATTACTATAACTTGCCCTACGGAAAGTTGATAAGTTTTTTAAGTTCACTAACGCAACGATATAAAAATGTAATTTTACACATATTAACGGATTAACGATTAACGTTAACTTGCGTTAATTCTTCCGAAATGTAACGCTTTAACGTTTAACGAAGTTAACTTTTTTTGTAGCGGATTAACGATTAACGAAGTTAACTATTTGATTAACGGTGCCCAGCTATGTATATATATATATATATATATATATATATATAATATTATATATATAATATTATATATTTAAATATTTATATAAGCCAGTATTTAAAAAAATATTAAACGAAAAGTATTAAACTTGCACTATAAACGTGATTTAAACTTACTTGAGCATCATGCCTAGTCATTAATTTGTGATGAACATAGAACTGGAACGCTTCAGGTGATTCGCAAATCTAAAATATAATATAATATAATATATTATAATATAATATAATATAATATATATATATATATATATATAAATAGTGTATATACGTATATATATCATCTACATACAATAATAAAATAATTATACACATTTGTAATTTTTAATTACCAAGTTTTTTAATTCGTGTTATGCCTGATCAAAAAAGATATAAAATATGATTGTTTGTCAATATATTTTTTTAAATCATAACAATTAGTTTGATGGTGTTAACGTAATAAATACGGTTTCAAATTAGATGCTAGTTTAAGTTTGAAAAATAAGTGTAACGTCACTGGAACAATTATTATTTAGTTTATGTACGTTTCTTATTCCTAAATTTTTAAGGTATGCCAATATATAGCTATTATTAGGGATAATTTAAACAGTTTTAAAATACAAAAATTAACGACCTAACTTCAACCAAAAATAAAAAGCAATTGTATCCAAAATGTAATATTATAGTATATAACTAAATGTGTAAACAAGTTACAACAACAAACATTAACGAACGTTAACATTTCAGTAAATTGGGGTTTTGCAGTATATATATATATATATATATATATATATATATATTTGTAGTGGGTGTTCCATGGTGTAATGGTTGAACTCTCGGACTCGTGTGGACATTCGTACCCGCTCTGGACAACCTGTCGTCCGTCGTGCAGTAGCAATATCCATTTTCACTTGAAAATATAAATCAAAAATATGTTTCTAATTAAAAATAGTCCATTTTGCGCACTGCGGTGTGAAATGGCAATGGTAAACCACTCATACTATTCTTCCTTGAGTCGAGTTGGAGATTAACTCAGCTCACAGACGTGCCCTAGGGCAGTACTTCTAAATATCATTATTATTGTATATATAGGTTGTGGCCCCACTCATTGAATTGCGTATTACTGGACCATTTAAAGTTTACCTTTGCACTAAATTCATATTTCTTCTACAAGCATTTTGCACAAATTTTTGCTATTTCTCTCATACAATAAAAATTGGCAAATGCCAATAGACTACACATATATAGACAAAATTAAATAAGAATGAATTTTATAATACAAAATTAAATTCATCTACGCCTGTCAGAATGCAGTGTGTGCACTTTTCGTATGACATACTTTAAATTCTTGAATCTTGGAATGTCGAACAGATAGTGGATTCCTTTGAAATGATAATTCAATACTTCCGAAATAACAGTACATTTTGCATGGTATTATCCGTAATATTGTTCAATTTACATAATAGAAAGTGCGAAACAATGTAAATTGGTTAAGTAACCGTAAAGATGACTTACGGATAACGAGAACAATATTTTTGAATGGTATTATATTTTCATCATATAACTATTATTCAATTTCGCGAGTCAAAAATAAAGTATGTTAACATATATTTGTTGTTTTAGGTACCCTAAAAAATATTTTCTTTAACACTTCACTACAACTTCTTGTCCACCACTTTGAAAAACTAGAAGCCCATCCAAATAAAATAGTTGCACAACTGCTTGAGATGCCACATTCCAGGAGGCTCAAGCGTAAATCACCAATGGATAATATCCTAATCTAGCAAATTGTTTAATGGAACAATTTCTATATTTTTTAGAGTAATCATCGAAATATGTTAGTTAAGTTAATTTTTTTTTTTTTTTTTTTTGTAGTATTATTATATTATTTTATTATTTACTATTATTATATATTACTATTATTATTAGTTACTATTTTTATGTTATTATTTTTATTTATTCTTATTTAGTTTATTCTTTTTAGTTTATATATATAAGCAATGCAGCTCATAGAATATAAGTACTGTTCTGATTGCTGTAAAATAATAAATGAATAAAAAAAAAAAAAAAAAAAAACTACAACTTCTTAGACTTGAATTATTTCTATCTTCAATATAATCTAAATGCACGTCGTCCGACGACTTATAATGCACATTTTTTATATATTTTTGAAACTTATTTTATATATGTGTAGTAGCGTAATTTAAGATGTCGAAGTTCTATTTAGTTTTAAAGAAAAAATATTCAAGAAAAAAGTGTAGAAATAAATAAGTTAGTAAATTGACTCGCTCATAGGTAAGCAGCTAGAGCGACGGAATTTGAATCAAAGGTCCCGAGTTCGATACCCGCTTAGAGCAGTTTGATGTCAAGCAGTAGTCGGTTTTCACTTGGAAAAATAGATAGCAATTTGTTTCCAAGTGAAAATAATTTCTGATTGCTGTACAAATAATTAAAAAAGTTATTCGTTTGAGATCGCATTTTGCAAGTAAAAATCGAGTTTACAATAATTCGTGTTGAAGCCCCTGCAGAAAGAAAATTATATGCGATACTCATTTATACATACGACAAGTTCCACAAACATACCTCTAAACAATTATGTTAAAAAGTAGTGCTATCATTTTAAAGCAGTAGTGATATCAGTTTTTACTAGAAAATTATAATTTCAGTTTTTGGGATATGGCTCAAATATCACAATTAGGAAAATATCATTATCTAGGATTCTCATTATAGAATTGTTTCAATCTATTTAATTTTTTTCTTCTCAAATGAATTATTATTCAATATTGTTATTATAATTAACTTCCCGTAGGGCAAGTCATAGTAATCGCAAAAAAATCGAAAATGAAAATTTTTATATATATTTACGTTTCAAAACCTTCTGAACATTTTGGCATACCTTAGAAAAAAATGGATGTATGTGTGTGTGTATGTATATATGTGTGTGTATGTGCGTGTATGTGTGTGTGTGCGAATACAAATTTTCGTCGACGATTTCGGGAACACGGATGAAGCGATTTGAATCATTCAAAAAACATTCGATTCGTATTGATAAGGAGACGTGCTGACTAGTTTTTGACGAAGGCAGGTCTAGCCGTTCCGAAGATATGGGGCAAAAATTGCCAAAAACGGTAACTCAGATTTTAAGAGAACGAAGCGTCCGATTTGTATAATTCAAAACACATTTTACTTGTATTAACTAGATGAACAACTGATCATGAAGGCAGGTATAGCGGTTTCGGAGATCTAGTAAAAAAAGTAAAATAAAAATGCGATTTGGCGGTCAAAAATGATCATTAGACATATTCACATCAAATTATCAGATGTTTTATAGAGATTTTAACAATAAGTATAAACTTTGTTTACATTCCTATGGGTTCCGTGCCAATGTTTATCCGTTAGACGGCGACGCGGCGCTTACGCGCTTCTATATTGCGTCTCATTGCTTTTCCAAAATATTTCAAAATAAATTTCTCTTCAAAAAGTCTTTTTTTTCAAAAAAAAGTAAATTATTGTCAAAAATTTATAGTTTCTCAAAAATCAAATTTTTTTAAAGTAATTTTTTTCCAAAAATGTTAATCCTTTTAAAAAAAAATAATTTTCGGTACGGAAAGTTCCAGCAATTTGCCTTAAGGCACGATGCCATGCACCCCACTAGTTATCATTTACTTAATTTCTTTGCTTTTTTCATCCTTTGTTTTGGTTTGCAATATCCTCACTTGCTTCTTACAGATTATTAAAAACCTCAATGTAATTTTCAAACTTCTTTTGGTGTGGGGGTTTTTAGTTGTGCGGTGCATAAAAAACGCAGACACTCGCCAATGTGTTCGCAGCCTTAAGGGGGTATTCTACTGTAGAATTTTGAAAAAATCGAAAAATTTTTTTTTTCATATTTTCAAAGTTTAGTTATTCAAAAATATGTCATTAAAAGGATTTTTCAAAATTACTATTATTTCCTGAGTTATAGCCGTTTTAGTGACGTGGCCTCGGTTCGGGTCCGACTTGTCTCAAAACTTTGAACGCGTTTTTCTCGGAACTACTTTTTTCGAGCTGGCGGTAAGGATATCTCGAGTTCCAATGAACCGATTTACTTCAAATTTGAAAAGGATCTTCTTTATACATCGCTTTATCGTATGGACCTTGCCCAAAACCGTAACTTTTCATTTAGTATTTTTAAAAAATTCGGATTTGTTAAAAAAACATGAAAAAAAATATTTTTTTTTTTCAAACTGCCGCCATTCAAACAAAACAAATTTGTTTGACTTATCCAAGGTTCATACGATAGCGGCATCTATTATAATTAAGAAAACATCTATTTTTTATGTTTCAAATCACCAGGAGGGTTGGAATCATGTACGCCAGGACACCCTCTCTTTTTGGGAACCTCCACTTTGACTGCTCATAACTTTGTGAATTTTAATTTTTTTTCAATAATAATTTTTTTATGTAATAATAAAATATCAATAAACAAATGATAAAAAAATCGATAGTAAAAATATTATCTGTTTCCTTTATACAGCGCTTCAAAAACCGGGCGAAATTCATGACTCTACAGTAGAATACCCCTTAAGACCAAATGCTCTTTTACCAATGACTGGTATTCCATGATTTACGCCTGATAAATATATGAACATCTCGACCTACGCTTAAAACGGTAATAAAAGCGTTTTTATTCGCAAGCAGAGTGGCGCAGTGGAAGCGTGCTGGGCCCATAACCCAGAGGTCCGTGGATCGAAACCATGCTCTGCTAGTTGGTCTATTTTATTTTTATTGCTTAGTAATAATAATGATTTTCTTATATACTGTGTACAGTAGTATACAATAATTTTATTTGATATTATAATGTGCATTATAAATAATATCGTATGTTTAAATATGATTTAAAAATTGATGATGCAATAATATGAAAACGAAAGTTCTGTGGACGTTTTGCAGCATATTGCACCCTGAAATCGTTATGTTAAATTCACTTTTCAGCACCGAAATTCCTGAACGATTAAGACTTATAACAAAATAATTTGTTAATTTTTTTTTTGTTTAGAAATATGAACAAACAACACTCTTTTTTTGCACTAATTTATTAAATAATAATTTTACAAACGTTTCGAGACTAGGTTTGTCTCATCATCAGTGTGTTATAATTTAAAATCTAAAATATGGAAACCAAAATTAGCATTATGTGTTATCGCATAATGTGTGATAATGAAAATTATGTGTGCTAACGCATAATGCTAATTTAAGGTTCCATATTTTAGATTTTAAATTATAACACACTGATGATGAGACAAACCTAGTCTCGAAACGTTTGTAAAATTATTATTTAATAAATTAGTGCAAAAAAGAGTGTTGTTTGTTTATATTTCCAAATTAATATCTATCTATCCACTCAGAATACATTTGTTATATATATATATTATGGATATTTTTTATTATTTATTCATTTTAGATACATATAAAATATTTCTTATAATTTTGTCTTGTATTAGGATACCTGCTGAGATTTCGTAAGTTCTTGTATCGGGGGCGTAGCTCAAGTGGTAGAGCGCTCGCTTAGCATGTGAGAGGTACCGGGATCGATACCCGGCGCTTCCAAATATTTTTTTTTCACCAAGTAATAAATTTTATTAACACCAACGATTTTAGAAAGTTTTTATATGCTTTTTCACTTCAACTATTATAAATACTGGTCGAATTCAGGTATTATTTATAGTGAAGACATATGTAAAAATAACACAATTCAAAGTTGAGTTGTTGAAGAACTGCGAATCTCTACGTTTTCACATAGCAGTTTTTGTATGTGGCCAATATATTTTTGTAATATATATTTGGAGTTCTTGATCAGCTGAAAATTCCTACTGTTTGCACTCTAGAGGTTTGCCTCACATAGCAGTTTTTGTTTGTGGCTAAACAAATTTTGTAATACTTTTACCATTGAGTCTTGAAGAGCTCAAAATCATTGCACTCAAGAGGCCTCATTAGCCATTTTTTATTAGTAGCCAATGAAATTTTGTAACACTTTTACATTAAGTCTTAAAGAACTGAAAGTCCCTACAGTTTGCACTTGAGAGGCTTTACATAGGTGTTGTTTATAGCAAATGAATATTTGTAATACACATTTGGAGTTCTTGAAGAGCTGAAAATGCCTATTGTCTGCACTCAAAAGGTTTCACTTAGCAGTTTTTGTTTGTGGCCAATAAAATGTTTAATATAGTATAAATACTTTTACCATTAAGTCTTAAAGAGCAGAAAATTCCTACTGTTTGCAATCGAGAAACCTCACAAAGCAGTTTTTGTTGGTAGCTAATGAAATTTTGTAATACTTATACTATCAAGTCTTGAAGAGCTTAAAATCCTTACTGTTTGCTCTCGAGAAGCCTGACATAGCAGTTTTTGTTTGTGGCCAAAGAAATTTTGTAATACTTTTACCATTAGGATTTGTAAGAGCTCAAAATCCCTCCTGTTTGCACTCGAGAGGTCTCACATAGCAGTTTCTTTTTGGCCAATACAATTTTTTAATACTTTTATTATTAAGTCTCGAAGAGCTGAAAATACCTACTGTTTGCACTTGAGAAGCCTCACAAAGCAGTTTTTGTTGGTAGCCAATGAAATTTTGTAATACTTATACCATTAAGTCTTGAAGAGCTTACAATCCTTATTGTTTTTTTTTTTTTTGATTTATTTTTTATAGCAAGCTATACAAAGTACATTCAGCTACAATCCTTACTGTTTGCTCTCGAGAAGTCTCACATAGCAGTTTTTGTTTGTGGCCAAAGAAATTTTGTAATACTTTTACCATTAGGTTTTGAAGAGCTCAAAATCCCTACTGTTTGCACTCGAGAGGCCTCACATAGCAGTTTTTGTTTATTTTATTTGTTTTTTGCCAATAAAATTTTGTAATGGTTTATGATTAGGTCCTGAAGAGCTAAAAATCCCTACAGTTTGCAATCAAGAGGCCTTAGATAGCTGTTGGTTATAGCCAATAAAATTTTCCATGTATATTCCAAGTTCTTGAAGAGCTCAAAATCCTTACTGTTCACACTCTAGAAGCCCCGCAGAACAGTTTTTGTTAGTCACCACTGAAATTTTGTAATACTTTTACCATTAAGTCTTAAAGATCTGAAAATTCCTAGTGTTTTCATTTGAGAAACCTTACATAGCAGTTGTTTGTAGCCAATGAATTTTTGTAATGTATATTCGGAGTTTTAGAAGAGCTAAAAATCTCTGCTGTTTGCACTCAAGAGGCCTCACATAACAGTTTTTGTTTCTTTTTGGCCAATACAATTTTTTAATACTTCTATCATTAGGTCTCAAAGAACTGAAAATCCCTACTGTTTGCACTCGAGAGGCCTCACATAGCAGTTTTTGATTATTTTGTTTGTTTTTGGCCAATAAAATATTGTAATACTTTTACCATTAGGTCCTGAAGAGCTGAAAATCCCTACAGTTTGCAGCCAAGAGGCCTTACATAGCTGTTGGTTATAGCCAATAAAATTTTCAATATATATTCTGAGTTCTTGAAGAGCTCAAAATCCTTACTGTTCACACTCGAGAAGCCTCAAAGAGCAGTTTTTGTTAGTCACCAATGAAATTTTGTAATACTTTTACCATTAAGTCTTAAAGAGCTGAAAATTCCTAGTGTTTACAGTCAAGAGGCCTTACATTGCTGTTGTTTATAGCCAATGAATATTTGTAATACACATTCGGAGTCCTTGAAGAGCTGAAAATCCCCACTGTTTGCACTCAAAAAGTCTAACATAGCAGTTTTTGTTTGTTTTTGTCCAATGAAATTTTGTAATACTGTTACCATTAGGTCTTGAAAAGCTGAAAATTCCTACTGTTTGCACTCGAGAGGCCTCAGAAAGCAGTTTTTGTTTGTGGTCAATGAAATTTTGTAATAATTTTTCCATTAGGTCTTGAAAAGCTGAAAATTCCTACTGTTTGCACTCGATAAACCTCACAAAGCAGTTTTTGTTGATAGCCAATGAAATTTTGTAATACTTATACCATTAAGTCTTGAAGAGCTTAAAATCCTTACTGTTTGCAATCGAGAAACCTCACATAGCAGTTTTTGTTTGTGGCCAAAGAAATTTTGTAATAATTTTACTATTAGTTCTTGAAAAGCTGAAAATTCATACTGTTTGCACTCGAGAGGCCTCACATCATAGATAAGTATACATAGCATTACTTTTATTGTGATTTGGATTCAAAATTTGAAATCATAAGCAACTTTTTTAAGTGACTCAGGAGGAAAATGTCAACGTGAAAAATTTTAGGTATTTCTTTGATAATATATTAAATAAATGTGTGTTCGAATTTTAGTCCTAGATCTTATAGTACATATATATTATAAGGTCTACTGTTATAGTACTTGCAGAATATTAGCCAAATGTATTTATATTATTACCTATATATTTTTTTATTAACCAAACGTTGGAGAGGAGGTTGGAATTTAATTATGTCCACAATTTTTTAATGATGTCAAGAAAATATAAAAATAATGTTTATAAAAGTTTTAACAAGTGATAATAACATTAAAAGATGTAGCTGGTACTGTTTTATATTTTCAGTTACTTTTATTATGATTCAGATTCAAAACTTCAAATCATAACCAACTTTTTGTGAAACTTCAAAGAATTGTCAACTACAACAATGATTTTCTGCAGCATTTCAAATAAACAATGTAGAAGGTATGTTATTATTACAATATTTGACATGAAGACCATAAACCAAATTGGCGAAATTTCAACAATTTATAGACTAAATGCACAAAAACTGTCATGAATGCTCAAAAAATAATGAAGATCCTTAATGAAATTTAACTGATGCATGTTTTATTAACATCATTAACTAAAGATTGTATTGTCATACAATTAGTAAATCGTATGAACTTTTTTTACAGAATCAGCTAAAGATTAGACATTACAATAATTTATATACTTTACATTTGGTTGTTGTTAATGTGAAGGATTTGAGAGAAACTCTACTAACAATCATCAAAGCATTTTCACAGATATTCTGGATCTTATATTGTATGTAAACAGTAAATAATTGGATATTTGTTGGCACTAGAAGAGGATGTATGTTTTAATGTATTTCATCATTCTGATATAATTTAATCAACCTAGAAACAACTTGTGTTAATGATAGTGGTACATTTGAAGGTATTGTATAATATCTAAATATATCTAATTTTTTAGTATTAAGACATTTTTATATAAGATTTTAGCATCTCATGTATGATCAAAATGCTAAATAAATATTTGCACAGACAATGTAATATCATACAATAACTGGATGAACATTTATGTTTTAGAGAGCAATTTGAAGGTATAAGTGGTCGACAGATTGTACATCTTAAGTTAGTTTTTTTTTATTTGAATTTTAATATAAAATTTATACATCTCAGACAGGCAGCAGTGCCTGGTATGAGAGATCGTACAAAATATCTATACAAAGTATATATATATATATATACAGTAGAACCTCGATTAACCGGACTAATTGTTGTCGATAAGCATTTGGTTAATTAAAAATCCGTATAATTGAATGTATGAGAAATAATGTTGTGTATTTATTAAAAATAACAAATACATACATAGATATCAACTAAAATAATATTAAATATATATTTATTAAGAAATTGAAACTTATGTATTTACATATATATTTTCTTAGATTACATTACATACATATACTAAACTGCAGAATCAATCGTGCAAAAATTCGAATTGTAGGTATGTACATGCATAAACTCGAATCCGTATAACCGATGTCCGGATAATCGAGGTTCTACTGTATATATATTTTCTACATATCACTATACTACATATCTATGGTCATTACAACATTTTATATCATTTATTCTATAATTCAATCGTACGTATATTCATTTTTAGATTCATGCTTTGGTCTAATTTATTTATCTGCATTTTTTTATAATATTCTTTTAACTTAATTTTAAATTGATCCTTTTCTTTGATCATCTTTATTTCTTTGGGGAAGCGCATTGAATAATTTTATACCACTCCATATAGTGTTAGTTTTTTACTACATAAAACAGTAACAAATCTTTAATAATAAATAAAATCAAGTTTCTTATAATCTTCATCAAATTCCTTGATCTTTAAATTTGATTCAGGATAAAATAATAATCAAAACAAATTGATTTATTTTCAGCTTAGAATTTAGGCACAGATTACAAATTGCTAAAACTATAAAAATTTTTCATTTTATTTTGAATCTATACTATAAATTTTAAAATGATATAATTTGTTTAATACTATAGCTTTGTTTAAAGACTTTAGTTTAATATACATTACATACAAAAACATTAATACAAGTACTGCTCTTTCAAAGAGACCAAAGTTTTGAAAATGAAAATTTTATTTATTATGAATACATAATAAAAAAATAAATACACTTCAATTTTGCAATTTATTACTTTATTGAACTATTTAAATCGTTCAATGGTTTTTTTTAAATTATTGATCTGCTCTGGATGTAATGTATAGTTTTTTAAAAAGCGTTTCGAGACATTTTTACAACTTTAAGATTATTTAAAGTGCAAACTGTGTGAACAGTATTCTTGTTAGAAAGTTTTGTACAATTATATATATATATATATATGTGTATATATATATATATGTGTATATATATATATATATATATATATATATATATATCTAATTCAGTCTTCATATGTTTTTTATTAATTGCGTTTCTTATATTTGCTTTCAGCAGAGATGTTATTTAGGAACACTATTCTTTAGGATTTATTATGCTCATAATTCATTAAAGTAATAGAAAAAAAAGAAGATTATTGAATAGTTGATATAGTTAATAATCTAGTATCCAAGCTTTAGACGGAAGAATGCCTGTCTGCCCTGTAAGTGTTACTACAAATAAATATATATATATATATATATATATATATATGTATATATATGAATATGTATATGTATATATAATATATATGATCCAACTTAAATTAAGTGATTCGACTCAAGCCCTTATCAACCCGTTTTGAATCACATTTTATTTGATTGGAATCAACTTGCATCAAGCCGAGAAATGTTTACTGTGATATAATATGTATCAACATAAATTTTAATAAACATAAAAAACATATTTTTCAATAAACATGAATATAAAATTAAAAAGGATGAATTAAATCATGTCAGCCACCTGAATTCAATCGGCTCATTTGAGTGACTCGCAAGATCCGAATTCAATTGAATCATTTGAGTTACTCGCATGAACCAAATTGATTAGAAATATTCAAGTTACTCGCATGATTCGAATTGAATCGAATCATTCAAGTTACTTGTTTGCATGCAAGCCATTCAATTTTTGAACAGATGCACTTATTCAAAGCATTTCTTGCATTTTTTCATTATATTAATAATTATTTCAAAGTTATCTGGTTATTATTGTAAACTAATTTGAAAATATATTTAAACTGCCTTCGAAATTAAATCATCAACCCAACATATTTACATCATGAATTTTAGTATTTGTTTGCGATTACTATAACTTACCCTACGGGAAGTTAAAACTCCCGGTTCATATTTATTGTAACCCCAATTTGTTTTATATACAAGTAGATGTGTACAATTCAAGTATCACACTTGATATATGAAACTAAAGTAGTACTAAATTAATTTGTGCTACTACCTATAAATACCAGAAATAGCGACAGTGATTTAATCAGTTAATTGTGATTGATGAGTTCAAGTTGTCAATGTGGAAAATACGTGCAAGTTGCTATTTCTATTTAATTTTTGTAATATACTCTAAATAAGTAATGACTTTCAACCTATAAATATTTCGAATCTTTTGTAACAAAATATTCAGTATATTTATATCTTTTATACCAAAATATTCAGTATTTATATATACATCGTTTCATTTTACATAAACTATTTTCTCATCTCTATCAAAGATTTTAACAGTTTATACTGAGAGTATGTACTACTGAGAATTTGACTTAACTTAATTTTGACTTTTGATGAGTATATTTGTCATGGGTATAAATCTTTGACCTTATACTGTTTAGATTGAAACTTTTGAAAAAAAAAAAAACAATCTCAAATTTTAAGATATATAGAATATTCTGAGGCTTGGTCGATATAAAATGAATAGTTGTAAACGATATTTTACCCCAAAACAAAATTCCACTTTGATTTTTACGACACAAATCTGTGTCACAAAATGTTGGCCCTGTATCAGTCAGATCGGCTGCGCCCGACGGAGGGTTAAATGAGCTTGTCATAGTTAACTGGTTAAATAAAATGAAATGTAAATCTTTACCACTTGGTGGTTCGCATTAAAAAAAAACAAATAATTAAACAATATACTTTCATAACCTAGGAAATCAAAAGTAATGTGAAGCAGATCATACAAAACACCAAAAATAACGAAATTTGATGCTACTCATTTTATTACAAAATAATATATTACAGTAATAAATTAAATAATAAATAATACATACATAAATACATAAATAATTAATTAAATTAATAAATAAACTGTACAGTTTATCGGCATTCCAGGTATATTCTTTGGCAATGTTCGTCGATTCTTTCAACAACGGTCGCAAGTGGCCTGTCTCCACGCAATCCCAGGTTGACTTCGGGCGATAGATCAACAGAACGGAATGTATCGAATTTGGGAGCGGTCGGTGGCGTGTCTATATCAGCGGCTCGTCGACGGCCGATCTGCCGGTAGTATAGCCTAACTGGCGGCACATAAGGTTTATGTCCGGAGGTCGATTGTCAGGTGAGCAATACGTATGCCACACTCCGAAGGATTGCTGTATTGCTTCGCCATATCCACTGAAAATGGTAAGTGAAATTATTCGGTTAGGTTTATATATAATTTTGCGTGAAGAAGAATCGTAATAATCACTCGTAATTATTACATATTTACTTACGGTTGTTCATTATTATGCCCAGAAACGCTGTAACAATGTCGTTCATCTTCTCCGTGTGGGCAATCATTTTGTCCATCACACAAAAAGTCTTTTGGTACACAGAAGCCAGATCTGAAAATTTATGATATTATTGATATTTTTTATGATATTATTGATAATTTTTCGAAAAAAAAAACAAACTAGTGGGGTGGGTGGCATCGTGCCTTAAGGCAAATTGCTGGAACTTCCCGTACCGTAACGAAATGTTCGAGGAATACTGAATGTTTTCAAATAGATTATTATAAATATTGTAACATTGTCTATTATTTATAAGAAATATATAAACTGAATTGCAAATTTAAAATTATTTGTTTAAGTTATATTAGAACTTTAGTCAGAATAAAAATAAAATCTGAATTATTTTCGATATACAAGAAAAAAAAAAAAAAAACTATACAATTTTTTTTTTCCAAAATCAATTCTTTTGTTGAGACAAGCAGAAAGTTCTTTGAATCATTTAAATCGGACGCTTAGTTCTCTCAAAAACTGCCATTTTTCACATATTTAGCTCCGTATCTTCGAAATGGCTGAGCCTGCCTTTGCCAAAAACTAATAAACACTTCTCCCAATCATTAGTAATTGAATGTTTTTTAGATCATTCAAATCGGATACTCCGTTCTCTTAAAAAGGATTTTTTTCTGCACTCGTTGCTCCGTATCTCCGAAACGACTGGACCTGCCTTCGCCAAAAATTAATCAGCTCTTTTCCCTATCAATAGGAATCGAATGTTTTTGAACATTCAAATCGGTTGATCCGTGCGCCCGAAAACGTGACTGGAAATTTGTATCCATACATACATACACACACACACACATTCATTTTTTCTGAAGTATGCCAAAACGTTCAGAAACCTTCAAAACGTCGAGAAATGTAAAAATTTTCAATTCCGATTTTCGGCCCATTACAATAACTTACCCTACGGAAAGTTAATTACCCTACGGGAAGTTAATAAATCTTTTTAATCATATCTAATATTCATGAATTGGATAATCAAATTTAGTTTCTCTCACTGCCAATGATGCTCCGAAATTTGAAATTACAAATCATGGATTTTCAGTAATATTTTTTGTATTTTATATAATTGATCTGTTTGTAATTGTTTAAAATCTCTATTACAAATGAATTACTACTACGATCGCTTCATACAGAACAATATAAAACAAATTATTCAAAAATAAGATAGTTCATTCATTTCTTGTTATCTTAGTTTAACTTTTTTTTCTATTTACGCATTAATTTTTTTTCAAATACATAGTCAAATTAAAATATACAGAAACTCACTGTCCGCATTCGAATCTACCCTCGGTACAACGGCACATGTGTGGATCTTCGTCTGTTTTGTCCAAACAATTTCTGTTACCGTCGCATAGCCTTTGAGGTGCAGTCAGCCTCAGGTACGAGGCGCACGTGCAAACTGCAGGCTCATCACTTAAATCACCACAGTCGTTAACACCGTTGCAGAAAGAAGATTTAGGCACGCAAAGACCGTTGTCACATCGTAACTCGGACGCCATACATGCTGGAATCGAATTTTTGTTTTATAGCAATAGAACTATATATGGCAATATGTAGCATTTTACAAGTATATAAATCGTACTGAATTTTTTTTTAATTACAAACAGTGGTAATGCTATTTTACTTCTCAGAATTTTTATGTTAATATCATAAATTCTCAACAAGTTAAATAAAGTTCCGTTTATCACTGAAGAAAGCATAACTTACTTAGACATATATATAGGTTTCTTATAATACATCTTACTTATTTAAAACGCGTATTTTTAATTTGAACTTGCAAATGATACATCACATTATGTAAACAATTTGAATTATAAATTCTTTTAAAGAAATGAAATGCATTAATGTAATGTGGGTTATGAAAACTAAAGTATATGGTAGATATTTACCACAATGAGGATCGGTAATATTTAAGGAATCAACACATCCCAATCGTTTCGTTATACAGCGATCTTGTCGTTCATCACTTGCATCAGTGCAATCTGGTACGCCATCGCAGACTCTTGATAAAGACAAGCACAAGCCTCGTGGACATCTCCATCCATTGTGACACACAGGTAGAGGGTTGAATGTCACTCTCGTCGCTGTGAAATTAGTCATATTACTTCTACATTTTCTTGGATATACTTATATTGTTACTAACTTACAAATAGCATTGGATATATCCGTTTTTAAATGTGCCAGCGCATCAAGAATGACGGTTCCCTGGAATCCGCATTCTCCCTTTTCTTCCTTAAAAACTGCCGCCGGATACCATCCTGAAAGCCCGTGACATACCACTATGCCTGCCCAAGTTTGCTTTGGTCCCTAAAATGATATATGGATTTAGAATTAAGGCTATAACCATTTCTTAATATATTAAAATATTTAACTACATACATCGCAAGCACTTCTGTAAGGGCTTGATCTATAGAAACATCTTTTAGTGCCGCCTGAACATTTATCTAATACTGGTGTTAATGCTATCGCTTCTACTTCTGAAAGTTCATCAACGCCTATTGCAATACACTCGTCTTTATAACTTATTTTTTCATTCCTGAAATCGTTATATATATTACATAATTGTTATTAAATTGTACAAATTATTATGTGTTTTTAATTACCAGTCTGATAGATATACAGGCAATACGTAACGGGTAAATTCTGCTCTTTCATTTAAATGAAGCAGAGCTACTCCACTTTCGGGTATTACAGATGCGTAATCAACAGGAACAATTTGTTCGTGAGGGCCAGTAACATCCAAAAACTTTCCTTGGCCTCCCAATAAAACCGTTACGTAATTAAATTGGGGACTAAAAATCATATATTATAATCAATCGAAAGTTTTATTTAAAGAACTTTGATTGTTTCTTACTGCACGCCTTCTATGCAGCAGCTTGGAATCAAAACCCATCGTTTGTCTAATAAAACGCCAGAGCATTTATATTTTCCCTCAATTAAAATAGATGCGTGCCAAGGGTAGGCGTTATCTAAGACATTCACTGGTCGTAGGACATCTGTTTTAGGATGTAGGGAGCTTGTTGCATCAGTTAGGCAATGGACTAAGAATCCCTTGCAAAGCGGAATATCGTAGGCAGAACGTCGTTTTCTATAGGTCCCATTCATATTAGTAGTTGGCTCTAATTGTATGACATTTAAAGGCGCCACTGGTACTTTGAATTTTTCAAATGATCGATAATTTCTAAAAAAAAAAAATAATAATCAATAAATTTTTTACCCAGCATTTTTTAAACCATTAACTAGATTTGCATCATTGAAAAATACCTTAATCCTAATAAAGCACAAATTTGAGTAGCAGTCTTTTCGGCTTTGCCATCCCAATTATCTTCGCAAACCGCCTTCCAAACACCATCAATATTCATTGTTAAGACTCCTTCAGAATTAAAAGTAGGTCTTCCGTCATAATCCAAAGTTATCGTGTGACCGTCAGTTAAAGCAACTTGATGAAAAATATTTGATTAAATTTTGTTGATTTTAATTACACAGCAAATAAAAAATATGATACATACAGCAATCAACTTCGTCTTCTTTAAATGTGCAGTCTAAAACTTGATCACATTGTTTTGCTTTAGGAATACATTGTTTGCTAACTTTGCACTGGAACTCATCCGATTTACAGTTCACTATATATAAATTATATATTACTGGTTGTTTTTAAGGTTTTGCATGTTGTAATATATTAACTTACGGCAGTCAGATTCATCTGTTAAATCTGCACAATCAGTACGACCATCGCATATGGCGTCAGGATGAGTGTGCTCCAAATTCTTTTACAGGTACAAAATTCTTCGTCTGAGCCATCTTCACAGTCTATAACTCGATCGCATCGCTGTCGTATCGGGATTGTTTCAGGAATCCTATTACATTACGCAAAAACATACTAATTAATTCATAATTTCATTTAAAAAAATCTATTAATTTAAGAGAATTGGCTAATATTTTTATGTTCATCAGGATGCAAAAATCAGCTATTTTTATTAGCTATTTTATTTACCTTTTGCATAGAAATACATTGGAAGGTTTGTCCGATGCTTCAGGTTTCTTTGTAGGAAAGTGTATAGTCTTCTCTTCTATACTGGAAATATTTAATTCTTTTCCTTCTGGTGCTATTGTTGTTGTAGGTTTTTGGTCTACTTCCGTAACTTCTGATAAGTTGTCATCGTGTGCTGATACATTTTCTGTAACTTCTTCTAGGAATCTGTCATCAACATCAAGTTCTTTTGCCGGTGATTCTGTTGATTTGTCTTCTTTTTCATCACCTTCAGTGGATATAATCTCCGGTAATAGTGTTGGGGATATACTTGTTACTTGCTCACTATTTTGAACTGTTGAAATTTCTATATCTAAATTTTTAGCTGCGGGTTCTAAATCATTTTCCTCATTAAATGACTCAGTTGTTGCGATATTTAAATTTGGTTCATCGGGAATTACTTTTGGTTCCACGGTAGTTTCATCTAATTCCTGTGTCACTGGTTCACCTATGTCAATGTTTTCATCTTTGGTTGTAAGATCGTCTTGTGTAGTTGCAGAAGGAATATCTTTATCTTCAATCTTACTTTCAGGTGGTGTGTGAACATCTTCTACATTTGTTATATTTAATAGAGCAGGTTGTGCTTTGGGATGACGTTCTCCAAAGCCTTCTGTCGCATTTGTGCTGTTGTTCAAGTGTAAGAATTTTTTAGTATTTGATGTATTGGTTTTATTCTGGTTGGTACTATTAGCATTTTGTAATGTTGTAATAATGAATACTTTATCGGTAGGATCCATCATTCTGAAAATAAATAACTCGGGGTTAGTCCACTACATTTAAGTTTAAAAAATATATAGCGCAACTTAAGTGTGCAATAATAATGAAAAAGATTCATCAATAACCAAACGATTTAAATCTTTTGAAATTGGTACATGCGTGAAAATATCAACAAAAATCAACATTTTTGTTCACATAGTTTAATTGAGTATGGTATAATTTGCATTGTAAGCTGTTCATACTTGAAACGTTAAGATTACTAAGCGAATTGGATTTTTATTAACCTGCTCTTTTCTGCTCCAGGAGGGGGATTTAAAGCAACTACTTCTCTCAACCCGAGTCCGAATGAATCGCAGTTGTTCTCATCTTCACCGCCTAAGCAATCGACGCGTCCATTGCAACGCCGGTTAGCTGGTATGCACCGATTTCCGCCCCAAGTACAAACAAAACCGCGACATTCTTGCAACGGTGTACGTTTGGGTAGATTATCTTCCGCTAAAACAGATACAAATATAATACAAAATGAATCTAACTTATGCATTAATTCAGAAGCAATACGTAAGAATCGATCTACGTTACTGGAATGCGTGTTGGCTGACTAAAACAAATACATATAAATAATTTTGTATATTATTGGCGAGCTGAGTACTACTTATGTGGAAATGAAAATGTTTGACTTTACAATAAAAAACGAATTATATACAATCAGAAGGGATCAGAGAAGAGTTCATTTTAGATAATTAGATGCTCTTTGTGATCACAACAACTTAGGTCACATGCTTACATTTATTTTCACAGAAAAACATAATACAAATTCATTTGATAAGAGGTTAAAATTTGACTCGAAGATATATAATACCTAAATTTATTTTAATATCAATCCAGTCACTAAAAAGACTGACTCTTGTATATGCTCCTGGCTCATTGGGTCTTGCGCAACCTTCTCCGTGACTAACTACACCAGCTACAAACCATTGTTTATCATTTAATGGATTTCGGCATACTAATGGACCACCGCTGTCTCCCTTAATATAATAAATATTTACATTATTTCTATTCATCTATCTGTATTTATTTTATACAATATTTAGATTATATACTTACTTGACAAGCATCTTTTCCACCTTCCATAAGTCCAGCACATATTTCAGCACCTCGTTCATCTTCTTTATGTTTGCAGAACGGAAGTATTGGTACTTCCACTTCTCTCAAATGATCCGCTATGAAACATTTAAAGAAATATATCATACATACGTACAGGAAAGAAGGTCTTATTTTAATACAATGTTCAATTATTAAAATCAGTATTACTTATTCCAAAGTCCACTATTTTTTTTATTATGTTGTCGCATGTTAATAATAAAAATGCATTGTAGGGTAGGGCGGGGCTAGTTGAGCATAGGGGCAAGTTGAGCAATCGAAATATCTCGAAAACTATTCACCGTTCGTTTAGGCATTATATGGCGGAAAGATAGAGGTTTGGGAGAAATAAACTCCCGCAATCGCTAGTGGCCGCTGGACAAATGAGTGAGCTCACGGCGTTTTGTTTATTTTGAGACCAAAAGTAAAAAATAATTCATCACGAGTTTTTGTCTGGTTTAGTCAAATATTATTTTTTTTTAATCAGGTAAATGTTATTCTTCCATATAATTATAGTACTTTTAAATGCACATGATTCTGGATATAATTCTCTCACAGTTTTTTTATAAACTCACTTTTATTTTGAAATTCCGATTTGGGGTTAGTTGAGCATAGTGCCCTAAACTTGTTCTGTCACTAAGACAATTACCATTAACTTCCAGAAATTAATTATTATTTTTAAGATCTAAGCTAAGTCTATGAGTAATAATATAAAAAAATAATGATTTTAAACAAAAATACTGAATATAATGGCAAAATAATTCCTAAATACGATATTATTTTGTTGATTCTACTTTGGGTTTGATTATTCAAAGAAAATTACTATAAGATTTGTTTTCTCTATCATAAGGCTATAAATATAGAACTGGTTATTAAAAACTTATTTTATTTCATCACTAATCGACATAGAACCTATGATTTCATTATACTTTTCTTAGTGCTCAACTTGCCCCATTATGGGGTACATTGAGCATACTTGACTTTTTGCATTTCAACAGCTGTAGCTTTTAAATTTTTACTTATTACCAAAAATAGTATTAACACTTTTGTTAAGCGATAAACAACAAATCCATTAAGTCGTATAGCAATTTATTGAGACTTTTCGTTGGGGAGCTACATCCGTTTAAGTAAAAATTTGCTCAACTACCCGCCCTACCCTAAGTTAACATAAATTTTACAATATGCACTAATAACTTCTCACTACTTACGATCGGTCCTGTTCATAAGTGGCTCCCCATCCAACAGCTGTACAGAAAGTACCAGCTGGCGGACCCCAAATCCAATTATCACCAGCTATTTTTTGGAGATGGCAACATATAGGGCAACCCAACGATTGAATGTAACTGGTTCTGACATCGTAGAAGAGCCAAATCATTGATCATGTCTGAAAAAAAGAATTTGGTAAATACGCGAGTATGTTTGTTTCAATAATATTTGATCCCACATATAAAATTCATTGCTCGTTTTACCTGTTCTGTCATAAAGCTGATGCACTATAATATGTGATACAGTTCTTGATTGCTCCTGAGGAGAATAAGACTTTCTTCTTAATAATCCAGCTTGTATTTCGTAGTAGTGATCCCAAAACCTTAGTTGAGGAAAAATTGTCATATTATATTAATATAATTATAGATAACAAATTAAACTTACTTATCACGCAATGGGCCGCGGACAACACCCATCTGTCGTTAATGAGAGCTCCTCCACAGTGAAATTACCATCTCTATACATAGCAACGACCCAAGGCCAGGCAGCTGGTGCACTTGGTATACCTCCAACAACTCTTTCATCAGCACGTTTTCTACGCATAAATTCTGCGTTTTCTAATTCTGCCAAATCTTCTTGTATTAAGTCTTCTATTAGTTCTTCTTCTTCTTCGGCTGATGCATCCGATGCAATTATTGCATTTTCTAATTCCTTAATTAATTTTTCTTGATCTCCTGTTTTGTTATAAAATTCATTTTGGATTATTGTATTTAAAATGGTTTCTTTTATTTCGCGTTCAAGTTTTTCTTCACTGCCTGGATTTTGTTCTAAGCTAAGCAATTTGTCTACCCATCGTTTGAATCTTTGCGTTTCATCTAGTCCTTCTTCTAGAAAATCGTCCTTAAAACAAAAAATAATTAGGTTGATGTTCACTTCTATATAGTTTTCTCATCATTATTAGAAATTTGATCATAATATTCATAAGTTTAAATGATTAAATATATAATTTACAAAAAAAAGATTATGAAAGAAGTTACCTATATTTAACACTAGTTTTGGAAAAAAGCATAAAATTATAATAGTAAATAAAGTGATAAAACTTAATGAAGATATATAT